>NC_081764.1:30796575-31152367 GCF_963082965.1 Carassius carassius | reverse complement strand
CGTGACAGAAGGACTCCGTCACTGCAAGAGCCAGCGGTATGTCGGCTTATGTCTCCTCCCCAGCCACAGTGCGGGAGAGGAGTGGATTTGAAGGAACTCGCCTGGTGGTTTTCCGGGGAACCAGAGGAGGTCGCCGAGGAGGGAGGGGTCGAGAGGATACTCAGCACCGCTCTCAACCAGGGCCGCCCTTCGACCCGGGGCTCGTGTGGGATGGATTACAGCCACCGTCTCACCATGGCGGACGGAGAGGAGAGAGGAAGCGCACTTCCGCCACAGTGGCGTCACTGCCCATGATGGCCGCTAGTCCAGCGCCACGAGGCAGGATGGACGCCAACACAGCACCACAACCCAAGGCGATCACGAGTCCAGCGCCACGGTGCAAGATGGCCGCCAGCTCAGCGCCAACGCCCAAGAGGGCCGCTGACTCATTCTTGGACTATTTCGCTACGCTGTCCAAGATCCTAGAGATTCCCAAGACGGTTGACGTCATGGCTCCTGAGCCAGCGCCACAGCACAAGATGGCTGCCAGCCCAGAGCCACAGCACAAGATGGCCGCCAGCCCAGAGCCACAGCACAAGATGGCCGCCAGCCCAGAGCCACAGCACAAGATGGCCGCCAGCCCAGCGCCACAGCACAAGATGGCCGCCAGCTTGCAACCACAGCACCAGATGGCCGACTCAACGCCTGAGTCTCCAGACAAGGTGTCACCGACTCGCCAACGTAGAGGGCGGAGGAGGAGGAGACAGGCGTCTACCGTTCCTCAAAGCCCAGAGGACGTTCCCGAGGCGGTGCCCGATGCTGTTCCGGAGACCGAGGCGGTGCCCGATGCTGTTCCGGAGACCGAGGCGGTGCCCGATGCTGTTCCGGAGGCCGAGGCGGTGCCCGATGCTGTTCCGGAGGCCGAGGCGGTGCCCGATGCTGTTCCGGAGGCCGAGGCGGTGCCCGATGCTGTTCCGGAGGCCGAGGCGGTGCCCGATGCCGTTCCGGAGGCCGAGGCGGTGCCCGATGCCGTTCCGGAGGCCGAGGCGGTGCCCGATGCCGTTCCGGAGGCCGAGGCGGTGCCCGATGCCGTTCCGGAGGCCGAGGCGGTGCCCGATGCCGTTCCGGAGGCCGAGGCGGTGCCCGATGCCGAGGCGGTGCCCGATGCTGTTCCGGAGGCCGAGGCGGTGCCCGATGCCGAGGCGGTGCCCGATGCTGTTCCGGAGGCCGAGGCGGTGCCCGGTGCCGAAGTGGAGGCCATTCCCGATGCGGTGTCCGAGGCCGCTCCCGATGCGGTGCCTGAGACCGCTCCCGAGGCCGTGACCGAGGCAGTGCCCGAGTCCGTTCCAGAGGCGGTGCCCGAAGCCGAGGCGTTTCAAGTCTCCACAGGCAGTCCAGAGTCGAGTCAGGTTCCAGTTGACCCTCCAGAAGCGAGTCAGGGGCCAGTGAACTCTCCAGAGTCGAGTCCGGTGCCAGTGACCTCTCCAGAGTCAGGGCCAGTCACCGCTGGTCCTCCGGAGTCAGGGCCAGTCACCGCTGGTCCTCCGGAGTCAGGGCCAGTCACCGATGACCTTCCGGAGTCAGGGCCAGTCACCGTTGAACTTTCAGAGTCAAGTCAAGTCACTGGGTGGTCTGCTGCTCCGCCCTGTTGGACTCCGGCATCGACCACAGGGGCGTGGTGGTCATCTGCTCCACCCTGGAGGACTCTGGCCTTGACCACAAGGGTGTGGTGGTCTTCTGCTCCGCCCTGGGGGGCTTCCGCTCTGACCACACGGACGTGGTGGTCTTCTGCTCCGCCCTGGGGGGCTTCCGCTCTGACCACACGGACGTGGTGGTCTTCTGCTCCGCCCTGGGGGGCGTTTGCCCTGACTACACGGTTGTGGTGGTCTTCCGCTCCGCCCTGGAGGACTCTGGCCTTGACCACAAGGGTGTGGTGGTCTTCTGCTCCGCCCTGGGGGGCTTCATGTTGTTTTTTTTTCCTTTTGTTTTTGTGTTAATGTCGGTCCCTGTTCCTTTCTGTTAGTCTGGCCCTCCGTCCCTCCCCCTGAGCCTCCACCTGTCCGCCTCCCTCCTGGTCTCTGTTTTGTGTCTGTCTTGGAGCGTCTGGGAGCCGCTCCTTAGAAAGGGGGTACTGTCACAGTGTCTGGGTTGTGTTCCCTGGGTTTCCACTAGGTGTCCTCAGTTCCCACAGTGTTTATCATTTATCACTTCCTGTCTCCTTATTTGGTCACCTTCCTCCTTGTTTAGTTAATTGATTGTTCCCCACCTGTCTCCTGTTTCCCCATCATCCTTTTGTGTATTTATACCTGGTCTGTCTGAGTCTTAGTCACGGAGTCCTTGTTTAATGTTGAGGTTATTTCATGTCCGTCATCTTGCCTTGCCTTGTCTTCATGTCTTGTATGTTTGGATATTCTGGTTTTGACCCTGCCTAGACTGTTTACCCCTCTGGATTACCCTTTGAATAAATATCATACCCGCACTTGGTTCTCTCTCCTGTGTTCTCTGTAACACCGATCGTGACAAACAGTACAATCCACAGATCCCTCACAGCCTAGTTTACATTATATTTCAGAGAAAAGATGCTAAATTAATTTGTTGTGCAAATTATTTTTTTGTGCTATATTTGTAGAACTGTGCCAAAAAAAAAAAATATATATATATATATATATATTGCATTACTTGGTTTGCAAACTAAGAATTTATTGTGAAGGCTCACTTTTTTTCTTGCTTCCTCTGAAAGACTAGCAGTTTTGGAGGCAAACACATACACAATTTTAACTAAATTAAACTGCTCTCATTTATAAGTCAAAATCTCAGCAGTGTCCAAATCTTGGAGGGCCTCTGTACTGCACAGTTTGTTTCTAACCCAAATTGTCTCGTTCGATTTTAACCGAGGATGTCCCATTCCACATTGTTTGCTGAAATCTTGCCCTCTTCTGACTGAGGTTCATCGTTCTTACCAATTAGGAATAAAAGTTTGCATCAAACTCGAGCAGAAGTCAGTTCTTCAGTGTGAGAAGCAGCTCATTTGTTGGTCAAGGCCATCCAAGAGACTGCCTTCGATTATTTTAGACTAGTTAGAAGTTGTGTTAGAGTCAGCAAGGCCATTAGCGCAGCGAGGAGTTCAGTCGGTGAAGCTGTTAACACCCACCTGCTGAGAGATGCAGCAGCTCACAGAAGGAAATGCTACAAAAAAAAATTACTGCAAAGACAGCAAGATAAAAAATACAAATTAGTAAAAAAGTAAAAAAAAAAAAAAAAACACTGAAATGTGCTATTACTAGATGGCATAGTCAAGGACTGGGAAGATCTTCCTAGCACGAAATATTCGGTTCAGTCTTGTGGGGATTTGAAAACGGGATTATGTTAAAATCCAGGCCTTGGTCGTATTAAACATGCTACTTTACTCCAAAGTGTATTCTCTACACCTTTCCAACCCCTTCGCTTCCTCCTTCTCATCATCTTCTGCCCCTTCACCTCCATCCTGTCCACCTCTAAAAGTGCCTGAGGGCATGAGAAAAGAAGCACATGCTAATGATATCTTGAACTGCAGTGGCCACAAGAACATCTTAAGCAATTTCCTGTGATCAGATTCGCACTTCAAACACCCATGAACTGCTTGCCTTGCCCCTGAAACCCTTGACAGACCATGGACCAGAGGAGGAGGAAGTCATAGCAGAGGGATAAACCAGGCTCAGCAGCATCGAGGAGCTCTGTGTGCCCGGCCTGCCCACTGTAGAGCCGCCTGCTTTGGCAGAGTCATGGCAAAGTGGACCACTTCATCCACCAAGCCCCAGCCCAGGAATGAAACTGAAAACCAGCCCTATGGGAACTACACCATCCCATCACAACCCACAATGCATTATCTGCCAGTTTATGTATTATTAGGTGGACAAACAGAAAAACAGGAATTCACTAAACAGATAAAATATAGGGGCAAATGAGGTATAAGGACAAACAGAATAATCAATAATATACATTTAGAAAATAGATAGTGTGATTTGCCAATTCATGCGACTTTACTGTCACTGGGATTTTAATTAGACTCACAGATTGCACCTTATTCACAAAGTTCTGTGTTATTTGCCTGGTGCAATTAACATTTCGCTATTACTGCCAGCAAGTGAGTGGTAAACAGAATTGTAACACATTCACCAATTAACATATAAACAAGCTACAATATATCTAGGTCTGTTAGTCTAAAAACCAGATGATTTCAGTCAGACTGAAGCTTTTACGTGACATTTTAAAAAGACAAATTATTGCTTTAGTCTGAACAAAATTAAATCTGTAAAGTGAATGTACTGAGTGATGTTGGTCAATTTGGCTCTTTCTTAAATGCTACAGTCAGAAGAAAATTGCAAAAATTTTACCTTTAGGGCTATTACAACTTGTCAAAGAGGTAGTATCATAGCTTATTTGTCCCTAAAAGGGTCATAGTAATAACATTTAATAACTACACATCAATATAAAAGATGTAACAGGAGTACAGTCACAGAAACTGACCAAAAAACAGCCTTAAAAAAACAAGTCATGGTTCATTAGGCCTTAGAAGTCTATTGAAGACTAGTGATGCATCTGCCTCCTATAACCTGTGTTTTATATTGACAAACGGATAGATTTATTGGTAGCGGTTGGATTAGGTCCTCAGAAATGTCTAGAAAAAAGTGCAATTCAAATAAAAACATTGTTGAAATTTAAAATCATACTCCAACATGTGCTTTGTAGTGACAAAATTATACCCCAATATAAAAGTTCCCAACATTTACTTTTCCATGCTTTTCACATTTGTGTTTTGGATGCCCACAGTTTCTCATTGAAAGCAATGGGGTACCTTAAGTTTCTTAAAGGCACAATGTGTAAGAAAATATCCAACAATCACTGTTATATTATATATATTACAACAAGTACTTATATTATCCCAAATGTTTCCAACAATGTTTAAATACAGAAAGAAAAATCACAGTTTTAAACAGTGAAAAGTCATTTATATACACAGTGTGTTTAAAGGAGTTTGACCTTGCTTCAGTTCTTGATACCTTGGGAGTGAGGTTGACATTACTACTAGTAGTTAATAATATGCATATTTTAGGGGTAGATAAGGCACAAATTAGTACTGTCCCAGTGACTTTTGTACCACTGTTGTACCACTAAACCTAAAATTTAGCACTTTTTTCTGCCAGTGTAGATTTTCTCTTTAATTGCTTGTTGTGAACCCAAGTTCGGAATACATCTTTCATTTACATCAACTAAACAAACTTTGACGTCAAAGATTTGAATAACAATAAGTGACTATTATCTCGCTAGCTCACATGCAATCAAATATACAGTATACAGGGTTATGAGAGAAAGAGAGCGGAGGAGAGCCGAAGAGAGCGAGACACAGGGGACTGTAGGGAACTCTTTGGAGGTTTGTTTGTGTGTTTCCAGGCACACACATCTCATCACTCCACCAAAACACATTAATCTTTCATCAGTCAATTCTCTCTGTTCTAAATGCAAGTGAAGAAAGCAGATCTCACTCAGCATCCCTACATTCCCAGCACACTAATTTGGGAGGAAAATTTACTGGCCCAGTACAGAGTAAGGGAGCGATTCGGGAGTCAAGAGGTACTGGTTGAGCCTCTTACAATTCAACTCTAGTTCTTCATCTGCACTTTTACAAATTCACTACTCTCTACTCTAAAAGCTCTCAAAAAAACTGAAATGTCCAGCTTTTGTACTGTTATATTAGTGAATGCCAGCGCAGTGGTGTACCTCTAAAGATTGCCATGAACAAGCATTCAGAGAGACAGAGAATGAAAAGGCTTTAGAAGCAAGGCTCTTCGAGGTATTTTGTCTCTCAGTCTAGATTGATTCATATGCTCAGATGTGCAAAAGGGTGCTAGTGAATAGAATGAAAAGCAAAGCCGAGTGTTTTTGCAAGACCATGAAGCATTTTTTTTTTTTTGTTATGTGTTAATGCTAAACTGTGGAATTTCTGTGCCACCAGATTCAGATTCAAACAGATCTGCAAAAAAGAATGCCTGTTATACAGTATATGATAATGCACTGCCCTTGTCTGTCACAGGTCAAAAAAACAGATATTCCCACCACAGATTCATGATATTGTTTGAGCTAATGTCCTATGCATTTTTTTATTACTGATTATTCTGTTTCCTATGGAAATGTCACATATATGTCACATTTTGTAAATGCCCTTTCATTTAGACATGATTATTTTTACCTATACTATAAGTGTCTATTTCATAGTGTTTTAATTTGTTTTAGTTTTTAAACATAACTTTTTAATTAAAATGATAATATAGTACTTGGACATTTCAAGTAAGACAGGCAGATTGATCAATTTAAGTTATGCTACTAATCTATTATTACTGCATAATGAGTCATTTTTAAGATTTATTATTATTATTTTATTACTTTTAGTGCTATTTTACTGTGCCCATCTATGTTGTTATTTATTTATTTATTTATTTATTTATTTTATTTTTTTAGCACAATCTTGGGGGAAAGAAAGAAAAAGAAAAACTATTACTGAGCAGATTTCTTGCTATTTAATTGTGGTTTTCTGTTTTTCTGATATTTCATTTGCTGAATACTGTATTTTGTGTTTCACTGCCTGGTGTGCTATCATAATGGATTCAAACTTTTATGTGGAAATAACAGTTGTTTATACACTACTGTTAAAAAAATTGTTCAGCAAGATTTTTGGGATAGAAATTAATACTTTTATGCACATTAAAAGAATGACATTTATAGTGTTCTAAAATATATATACTGTAAATGTATATTATTATATTTACTTTCTATTCATGAAAGAATCAGGGATAAAGTTTTAAAGTTTTAAGTAATAATTCATACTGCTGACATAGAATGATTTCTGAAAGATCATGTGACACTGTAATTTAGTCATGTATTTAAATAGAAAACCGATTTTTAAAAGATGTAATAATAGTTCAAAATATAACTCTACATTTTTACTTTTTTTTTTTTTTTAAATAAATTCAGCCATGATGCGCATAAAATGTTTACTCGACAAACATTTTAAAACCGTGCCAACCCCAAACTTTAGAAAAGTGGTGTAGCAATAAAATACCAATGTAAAAGTTATATTTTCTTGTTAAATAAAATACACCTCATCTTATGGTTCTAAAATGAGTTGCTAATGTTGTTTCATAATGACTTAAAGAGGATATATGCTACTTGTGATTAAATTTGGCCATGATTTATTTTTAACCATTTTTATAACTACATTTAATGCCAATATCTTTAAGTTTGATGAACTGTAATTTTCTTATTTCTAGGGACAGAACAAGACTTCAGTAGTCCAATCATGATTATAAGAACAGCAGATTAAATGAAACCCTGTGAAGCATCATCAAGGTTGGCAAGGACACACGCATACAAAAACATACATTCATAAGCATTCAATCTGACATCTATGAACTTGTCAAATGGCATATCCAAGGTTTAAGTCACCGGGGCTAATGCAAACTATTAATTACAAGCTCAGGGTGGCATTTAAAGAGTGGGGAAGAGGCTGGCCCATTCACTCAGCCGTTACAATAAGCATATTAAAGATTTAACAGTGTAATCATGAGCAGTGAGTCATTCCCTCCAAAAACCCCTGATAAATGATCGCCTTTATTTCACAACATCAGAGAACAAAGACAACAGATGGAAATAGAATACTATGTCGACACATAAAATTGAATTTCCCACTGAGAGTTATGAAGATAAATACTGAGTGTCACAGCATCAGTCGTCTTAAAGTGCATCAGATGAATCACCATAACTAGTTTAATCTGGGTTTGCCTGCATTTACCTAGAACTTTGTATAAAAAATAAACTTGGCAACAAATCCTCAGTACATATCATATCCGTTGCAGTGCAGAAACTTCTGTCAGTCAGTAGCATTTTGACAGGTTTATTCTGTGTTGTGTTAAAACAGCTCTTGATTGATGTTTGAAGTGGTTTTGAGCTTTGTCCTCCTCAAAAAGATGCCCTTTGTTACTTCTTAATCATCCTCTTTTTCTTTCTTTCTTTCTCCTTTGCCGCAGTTGTTGTCGCCTCTCTGTCAAATAGAAAGCATTTCTGTGCTTTCACCATTTAACTCACGTTCTCTCTTTATACGGTCTCAATCTCCTTATCCGTCTCATCTTTGTCTCTCTGGCCGTGTTTCTTCATGATTTACTACTAATCTGTTCATCAGACCGTCCCTGTCGTCTCTTGCTAAGTAACCAGATGTCTTCTGACCAAAGGCTGTTAAGCTGGAGTGAGGACATGCTTCCTGTGTTCTTGTATTATTTAGGCTTGTTTACAGGCATGGTGACAAATATTAATGGGGAATGTGGTCTGGTTGAACTTTTGGGGTATAATCATTATATTTGAACAGCATGTCTTCACCAGGCATTTAATCTAAATGCAAAATTTGTTCAAGCCATATGAATTAATGACTGTCTAACTGGTTGCATCAGCAGCAGGCTAAACAAATTCACAACTCAAATTACACTCAATAAATAAAAATTGCTCCATTGTTGATAAACTGTTACATTAAGGAGCTATTTCTGAATCTTTTGACACTTTAAAAGTCTGGGATAAAATTCACTTAGTTTAAGTAATATATTTGACTTTAATGAATCCAGCTAATTTCGATGCATTCACGCTGTGAACATTTTTTAGAATAACTGTCAAAACATTTTTATATCGTAAGACAACACAATCCAAACCTCCGCACAGATTTTAAGGACTCATAAATAATTGCAGTAAGCCAGTAATTAATACTTCTCAAATGCAAGAGTTGCTCTAACTGTAATAATAATGCGGCCTGTGATTCTAGGATATGAAATAATGACCAGATTTTAATCATCTCCACCTCTGTGACAGATATGAATTCAAACTCAGTCCTGAAGAAACATACTTCCGTATTGGATTCTGGTTAGACAGAGAGGAAATGAGAGACACCTGAAAGTAAGATGAGAAACTGAACAACTTCCTTCACTTCTCTTTGTGAGCTCTGTGCATTCACGCGGTGGTTGGAGCATTTGAGTGGTTCTCTGTTTTGGCATTCTCCAGAGCTCTTCAGTGCCCACCAGATACTCTATATCTCCATTTCTGAGAGGCTCTGAAAAAATTAATTAGCTTATAACCATTTAGCTACATTAATATTCATTAAAATGGCATTTTGAACTAAATGCTAATTACAGCCAGATGGACAGACGCATTTTACATTTATGTTGATGTTGGTTTGTTTTCTTGTTAATTGAAAACATTTTGACGAATGAAACACTGAGGTGAGAGGAACAAGGCTTTTTGAAGTTTTTAAAAGGAAGCCAAAATATGTGTGGTGAGAGCAGGGCCAGGTTTAACATTTTGGGGTATCAAAGTTCATATTTGACATAAGACTGGAACCTCACATGATTTATTGTGAGTCATAATTAGCTAACTGTATGCTACTGAATATGAAATAAATAAATAAATAAATCTCCCCAATTTTTGTCAAAAATGTATCTTATATAAGTTTTTTTTTTTTTTATTCATGTGCCCTTGTATTCTTTAAACAAAAACATTTACTTTCCCATTCTTGTTTTTCCTTACATCCAACAATCCAATCAATTCCTAATGGACAAAAATCAAGTCAGCACTATTTTTTATTTTATATTTTTCCAAGAAGCCATTTCACTTCCATTTCATGCAACTTTATGTAACATCAAGCCTACCTCCACACCTCCAGATGTCGCCCTCTCCTGAATGTTATGAGTGGTATCCCAGTGATTAAAATAACCTGTTTTTATCATTTCCTGTGTAGCCGCACTGGGTTGTACATTATAATTAACTCAAATGATATATAGGGAATTTTAATAATTAATCAGGAATATGATTAATATATATATCTCATATGACAGTTACATTAAAATTATTGAAGATGAAAAATAGGTCAATTGTATATATCAATAACTCATTACAAGGCACTGTAATTTACTCAATCACATGTCAATATTCCATTCTTCATATCAATTATAGTGATATCTCTTACTGTAAATTACAGCAAATCAAACAGTGGTTTGTCCAGCAAACGGCCGTAAGATTAACTTATCAACTTTAAATAAAGTTCTTATAATTCAAGGAAAAATATTCTCTGGCCATGAAAACACTATCCTACCATAATGAAATTTCGGTTACTAAAAAGTAAAGAGTTTGTAGCTAAAAATCAGACATTTCATTGACTCGTGATGTGAGCGTTTTAGACAGAGGCAATCATGAATATATATTGGTTTTTAATAATTGAACTAATAATACATCAAACTACAAATCACACAGAGTAAATACACGTACGACAATACAGACAGTAAACTTTGTACAAGACACAACGGAATCCAAATGAGGGAGAGAGAGAGAGATAATGAGTGAGAGAGGATGAGAGAGAGAGGTGAGAGAATTAGGCGCAATCACAGAATTATGCGCTCAGTTATGCAAACTCACAGACAGTAACCCTTGAAAGACAACAACGAATCAAATCACCTTGAAAAGGTAATAGACAAACTTTAAGCAGCATTTAAATCTCCATAGAGAATGATACTTGCATGTAGTCACTTTGTGACTCGCCAGACCAGCATGCGTGTGTGCGTGGTCCTTTGTAGCTAGGCGTGTTCTTTCGTGTCTTCCGGGGCTGCTGCGGAATCGCGCGATATTAGAAAGGTCCAACAAACGTAATGATTCAGAATTCGTCGTTCCTCATGTAGAGAGGAACTTAGTAAGTAAAAGAAATGAAAACAACTGTGATGAAAGCTCCCGAAGGAGCCATGAGAACGGCTGTTCTCTCAGCCGCCGTGCTGAGAGGGACCAGACAGGGACAAGAGAGCGAAGAAGAGCAAGAACAGGGAGGAACTTCCTGGTTTCAGTTCTTATGGCTTGACTGGTTCACGCCTCTGTTTGCATGAATAACCAATGAACGTCCGCGATCTGAAGCGGGAAAAACTTTCCTTTGTCTCTGGGGAACCACCCACTCTAATAAGTTATGGCTTATTAGATTTCAGCAGTGATATTCTAGCAAGTTCGTAATTCCAGATTAATACATTTTACATTAATTTCCTTTATATAAGTGAGTCCGTCAAAGCATGACGATTAAACAGATACCAAAAATAACATATATAACTGATAGAAAAATGACGTTACATTCATATGCAGAATTACACACATTTAAAGTTTGATTAACACACGATAAACATTATACTCCAATTTGATTATAGAAAACATCTAATGCACCAAAAAGGCAACACAGTCAATATGTTTAGAAATACGTTTTAAAAAGGTACCAGTGATCTGGCTTTGCTGTTCTGCTGTTCTAAAGTTTTACGACCTGGTCAGGGGGGTAGGGTTACAACTCATGATTCTATTTGAGAACATTAAAATTAGGAGAAACATTTCCAATTTACAAGTCAGCAACTTATAATCCTCGCATAACAGGATTAACCATTTTATGCAACACACAAACCTGTTCAAAATACATATTATTAAGGACTTACATAAAGAGCGTAAAGAAAAGTTTATGTGTGTGTTTAGGAATGTGGGTGTTTCGTTTCTTCTTTGAGGCTCGCGCGGGTATCCCTGGACAGTCTCAATAGGTGTAACAACTGTCACCCATGCCAGGATGTTGCCGACATCGTAGTGCCCCAAATGGTGAATTATGTTGGAAGATGTTGTAAAACGGAGGTCCTTGTTTACTCACGTTCTGGTCTTTGAGTGCAGAATGTGTTAGAGAGTCAGGATTCATTAATATGGAACAGATGGCTGAAATACCATCAGCTCATTAGTGTTACACCTGTACGTGATTTAGCGGTGTCTGACTAGAGGCGAGACTTGGGCTGATGACGTCATCGTTTCAGAAAATATACGGATTCACTGTCCACATGAGAAAGCAAGGGTGGCTCTGGGATCCGGTTTCAAAAAATATCAGTTTCACTCTCCCAAAACGCCATATGAGGATATGGGGTCAATTTTGGATAAAGCCACAGAGCACTACACTGATGACATATTTTTGTAGGGCAACCCTGCTTCCCTTGAGAAAAACCCACTTGGATTTTTCTATTGGCTTTTGGATTACTGCAGAAAATAAGTGCTGTGCACAACAAAAGGTTTTTGATACTTACAGGTTTAGTTCAAGATAATCTTCACAAATGAACACTACTTTTGTTGAATGTTGAGGCCCCAAAACAATCGCCAGAATTGAAAAGCTTAAAGTAGACTATGAACACCATAGTTGCATGACTTCAAGGTCACCATCCCTAAGCTTCCTTAAACTCTTTCAGTCATTATTTAAAAAACATTTTCACTGAAAGCCTGAGTTAGAATAAAAGCAAGAGCCTTATTATAAACACAGTGAGTCTGTGAATGTGGACTAGTGAGTAGATGAGTTTAACTGTTAAGTGTGATGATTCTTAATGTTCCAAAAAAATAATAAATTATATATATATATGCATGAAATCTTGTTTTGGCCATTTAACTAAAAACCCATTAAAAAAAAAACAACTGATATCAGGATGATGGAACGCAACTCATTTCTGGGTTTTAGCCTAATATACATCATACCATGTATACTGTGGCTGTATCTTAAATTGCACAATTCCCTACTACTGTATATAGTACATGAAAAACAGTATGTGACAAAAAAAAAGTATGTCCATATACAAAGTATTCATAAAAGATTAGGTAAAAATTTCCCAGGTGACCTACTATTTCGTGAGGCCATGTGAGAGGAATTGTGATTGGCAATGAAGTGGTGCAAGTGACGCTGGTAGATCACATGACAATCACAACATGGCCAAGGTAGTATGCACCGATTACATTCCTAATATACAGAACATACTTTTTAGCAGTCACAAAGTAATTACTTATGAGTGTGTAATTTTGGTGAGCATGTTTTTCGGTGCTTTTTGACATAAAACTATGGCACTATATCACCAACTCATGGCCTGGCATGGTAATGTGAATGTTTTACAGCATCCAGGACAGCCAGAAATCTGAGGTATGTATACAGAAATAGGACAGGTAAACTTCAGTCAAATCCATAATGTACAGGAAGTCAGTTAGGAAAGTCTTAAATCAAAATCCTGAACATTATAATATGAAACAACATTCACCTATCTTAAATGGAAAACAGAAGCTTCTAAGATCTCCTTTTGTTTTCTCATTCTGAATGATATGAAGGTGAAAAAATGTGACTTTTTTGGGGTGATCTGTTCCTTTAATAACAGTTTATTCCATTTTTAATGCAGACATGGGTGCATTGATTGAAACTCACTTGTTTTTAATAATATATACTTAGATTACATTTAATAAAAAAAGAAAGCCCTCTTCAGCCTAAGGAAGGCAGTCCTGATTTTCACAGTTTTGCTCTAATCTCCTCCTTTGCTTAAGAGGGTGCCATCAAACTGCAATTCCCCTCTTCCACTCACTTATCAGCCTGTCATTTCAAGGGCTGTGTGACTGAATTATCCTCTACACTCTCCTGCTCAGTATTATGGCAGTTACTAGATTCACCTCCCCTTTTTATCACAGGAAATATCTGCCTTCACCCAGCGACTGCTGATTGTGGCCCCACACCTCTGGAGGACAAATACCCATTTCAAACAAAAGAGCCAGCCACGATAATGCTCCTGATGAAAGGGTCACAGAAAAAAAAAACACTACTTTTATCTCAAGTGTGATCATAGTGAATACATGGACGTAGCCAGCTATGAGGTCACCAAGGTCCAGAACTTGGTACATTTTTCATGTTCCAAAATAAAATGACTCTCTGTCTGCATATATAATGTCATGAAATCATGGAATTTTCCATGAAAATGATCATGAAAAGGAATCATGAAAATGATTGCTGCAATACACTGGCGGAGTGACCGAGGCTTGGGAGTATTGTGAGTGATAGCATGGGTGATGTTTCTGCTGTGTTGCCAGATCAAACTATTATAAGCGTCTTTGAACTTGTCTTTTCGATTTAATTTATCACTTTAGAAAGTTAATGAAGAGAGAAGTTTCAGTTTAGGTTTAGCGATATTTTTATCTTATCTTATTTACAAAAGATTTCAACTAATTTTGGTTGATCTTTTATTTATTTGTTTGGATTGAACAATATCTGGAAACACAGCATGGCACTTAAACTGAGAGTAATCAAAAAAGCCCACGGACAGGTTATTGCTGATCGAATGCCACATTAGATACAAGTAGGTTACAGAATGAAATTAAATAAACTCTAGCCATGAAGAAGTCTATGCTATTTCATTCAGTATTGCGGTTACACTGTGATGCTGAAAACATTCATAAGAGCACTAGACAAAGTTATATAGCAGTGGTTATTAATTAAAACTATAACAATAATATGTATTGTTGCATGAACATTAAACAACTGATAAAATTATCTACTCCTAACCTATAGTAAAGTATTGAAATCTTGATGCGATGTGATATAATTTAACCTCATAACTCCAAATCAGAGAAGACATCTTTCACAAACATCTACATGTCTGTCTCTTTTAAAGTATTTAGTTTATGTGAGTTGTATTTGTAAGGGTTATTATAGCACAGTTTTTAACCATGTGACTACTGAGTTAGGGCAGCATGAACACTGAGAATTGATATAGTCAAGCTACATGGGTTGACGTGTCCATTTCTGGTCAAATGTGTTCACTGTAACCTTTTTATCTGTATTTTACTTCTGACTGCTCTACAGGTTGGTTTTGGACACAAACACTGTACGATATTTAAACACTCCAGAGTAGTATCAGTGCATTTGGTCTGAAAACAACATATTCAGAGGCCTGTCTCACAACACAAGTTGAACAAACTTGGTTTGAAGTTGACATACTGTATATAAAATAAGATTTCAAACTTTCTATTCATCATAGAATCCTAAAAAAAAAAAAAAAAACGCTCTTCCTACAGTTAAAGTTAAGGAAGGTTTTTTTTTTTGTTTTTTTTTTCGGTTTCTTTTCAAACATCGAGCAACAACTTGCATAATTTATGCACGGCTGGTACCATGAGGCCTCCTGAGACATCTCCCTCGTGTTGGAGACGAGTGTGGGTTGAAATGACATATCCTGAGTGGGCAGAACGAAAGACAAACTATCCGTCAATAAAGAACCTCCATCAATGGTGTCCCCTAGAGGAGGGGGGTCAAAATAACAGAACTGGTGTGGGAAAATAACACATATTGTGTAAGTCAATGCAACAAAGATAGGAATGGCTGCTAGGGTGGGTCCTATATGGTTGCTAAGGTGCTCTGAGTGGTTACCATGTAGGTACATGCTGTCAGATTCCATCCCTAATCTCTATGATACTGCAATATATATAATTAATATGGCTTCTTAAGTGTAAGTATATAAAATTGTCCCACATTTTGGCATCTGCAAGGCAAACACTGAAAATAAAATAATTTAAAGTTGTGTATGTCATTTGTATGATTTGTTAGGACACCAAAATGTTCCGTACATCTTACCTCAACACACCAACAACACTAATTTAATAGTCTCCATAATGATACAGTCAACAGCAGACAGTGAACACAGCGATACCTCTTTAAAGCTTTGATTGCAGTGTTCCTCTATTTACGGGCTAAGAAAACTTCTTACATGTCATTAGAGTCTGGTAATGCATGCTTTAGATGATCACCATGATGTGAGGGCGGTTATTCTTTGGGTAATGAAGCAAACAAAGAGAATGAATGACCAAGGCGAGTTTAGAGCTGCGTGGGAGGACCAGACAGAGGGATAAAGCGTCTCATTGGAGAATAGAGAGAGAGCGAGTATGGTGTGAAGAAAATAGACATGCAGAGATGTGTACAGTTCAGAGGCAGGTCAGCATGGTGATGAGGTGGGGCAGAGTTTTGATGAGCAGTGAGAAGTGACTGGTATTTGGGGCCGAGGTGTCGTCTCTCTGCGGGGGGCTGGGTTTCGATGTGGCAGGTGGGGAGTAAACACAACACGGAAATGACACAAACTCACAAAACAACACAGAGGGGGGTGAGCCCTGCTGGAAACACCCACCAAAAAGCAAAGACTGTGTGTGTGTGTGTTGTGCCATGGAAAGAAAGACTGAGCAAAGGATGAGGATGCAAATACATTATTCTTGATCTTTTGAGAATCAACAGTTTGCTGTACTAAGAAAAAATGCTGTAAGTTTCAGAATACAAAACTTCCTCCCCAGTGGAAAAAGAGCACTTACTGAATCTAAGCTGTAAAAATGGCTCATACTGAACTTGTTCACATACAAGAGGGTGTTTACAGAGGGGTCTTTTTGTGAACTAGTGAACTTGTTTAAAGGATTTTTGTACTGTATATAATCTTGAGAGGGAGTATAAAGACTTTAAGATTAAATTATTTGTTAATTAGGGATTTAGCAATTTTATCACTATTGTTTATGAATATTGTCTTTTTGACAGCTTGATTAAAGTTTTAGCTCTATATGTTCTACATATATAGAAATTGTATAATAAATGTTGCCCTTTGCACAGTTGCATTTTTTTAAATACACTAAATGCAGGATGTTTCCTCTTAGACATCAAATTGACATTTAGAAAAATGTTGTTTATAATTAAAAATGTATGTAAAACTGACATCTTAAAGATGTTTATCAAATGTTTGTACACAGCAGATACTTTCCAGATGAAGTGATCTTTACCAAAATTATTTTAGGTATGTTGTAACTTAAAAAGTTTACACAAGAATAAAAATGCCGTCATCATTTACTCCCTCATTTATTCCCTCTATTCTTTCCAAATCTGTGGAACTTAAAAAGATATACCAGTATGGCCTCTGGAGGTATCATTTGTTGGCTGCATTCATCATTGAGTTTGGATTATTTCAGAAAAGCAACCATTACTTTACCATGTTAGAAAGAAATTACAATCATTTACTCCTCACAACGAATAACTGTAGTATCGCCAAATACAGTTTTCATTTATGAGTTTTCATAAACAGTAGTTTATAGTTTAAGTACCCAGATAACCTACTACTTATGAAGTGTGCATCCAGTGGTCACTTTACTATGCCATCAGGCTATGGAAGAAGATTTGCGAAAAAGCAACAAACTGGTTCTTGTAGGTCACATGACAATAACAAAAAAATATTTTAAAAAAATATAAAAATGGCCGTGAAGCTTTTATGAAATTTCTAATTATAGAAATCACACTTTAAATTTTAGGCTACTTCATATAGAGTCTTTTTAAGAACCACAGCTCTATAAAGACAAAACAAACAGTTATTTTAGAGGATGAATTAAAGTTATATAGATTTTTTGTTGTTTTGGCTTATTTGAAATTCTTTTAAATCATCTTGAGGCCCTCTTGGAGGTGTGCTGAGGCACTCTAGTGGGCCCCGGGCCACTGGTTGAGAACTATTGCTTCAAGTTACATGTGCTTTATTCTACCTGCGATGTAACAGTGTTGTGCTTCTGTCAGATGTGTGACCCCCTCATGGATAAGAGAACGAATGGAAAACTGTATACTAAATAATTACTGTTTTTGGAGCAATAGCATATGTAGACATGACTTCATATGCAGACAATATGACATATATGATCTCTAACAATATTGTCCTGTATCTCTTAGTAGTACTTACTTTGCAACCACAAAAAAGTGCATCATATATAGTTTGAATGTGTGTAGTATGAATGTAATCTGGACATACATCTCTAACAGTATTGCTTTACATCTCATGCATTTCATTCACAATGAAAAGCCAATATAGTGCATATCGTGTCGACAAACTCTTTTGTCCCCCTACAGTTATGTTTCTCCTGACTACTGCTCTCCAGCTATAGCTCTTAATCTCTGTGCCCCTGGCTGGCAGCCACGGTTGGGGGTGGATAATTACCTGAGTCCCAGGCTTCTTCTCTCTCGTGGGTCTGAAGGCCCATAAATCCTTCCCCTGTCGGAAGGGCCCATTCTAACAGTTGCCAGAGAAGTATCTTAAGATACTTTATTGCCTTCACCAGCGCTGACCTTTGCTGGTGCATGTGGCCCGAGGGGAAATCTAGATGCACCTCAGAGAGAAAGGACAGAATGAGAAAATAAATGTATAAAAGCAAGCAGAGGACCATCTACAGAGGAAGGACAGAGAAAGGTGTGGGACAAGTTTATTTTTGAATGTGCCTCATGTGAAGCCTGTGAGGGAAAAGAGAGTGAAGGAATAAAGCAGAGAGATAGAGAGACACTGAGCATGGTGTGCTCCATTGATTTGGAAATGTATGGATGGACATCTCAGTTTGGAGATTTGATGATGGACATCCAGTTAGCATATAGTAACCATGGAGACTTGGGAAAGCAATGATTCCAGGATGATGACAATGGCATGGTGGGATCACATCTCAACTCGAGACAGGAGTAAGAAGAATGCTGCCATAAATCTCAAGATCTGGAGATCAAGATCTTTTCTTAACATTCAAACTTATGAGACAGTTGGTCCATTTATTACGTTTCAAGGACACTGTAGATTCACTCCTAAAAATAAAGGTTCTTTTGAAGAAAAAAAAAAACCTTTGAAATAACCTGCCTTTCCTTGTTGAATATCCTTACATCTCATCTTACAAGAATCTCATATGTGTGTCAAGCAACGAGAAGGTGGGTAAAAGGCTAAATTAAGCTTTTTAAACAACATCAACATTGCCAAAAATAGAATAATTAATGAAAAAGTGCAGTATTCCTGTATATTATAAACTGCAAACAATGTTGAATGCAGTACCTGAATGGTGCACTACAAACCATTGATCCATGCATCACACATGATCAGTCTGAGTCTTTAGCACTTCATAGGGCATGATGTAAAGGGCTTTATGAGCAGATGAATTTGTACTTTATTTGCTGTTGTGGTTTGAGCTTTACTCTTCTCACGGCCCGAAGGCTTCTCTTTTTTGAGTATGTGATGAGATTTACAGGAAGCAAGAAATGCCTTGGGGAAGCTGAGGGGGAAAGCCACATACACACACACACACACACACTCACACCTGACATGGGGGCTCCTCCACCAACAGAGGAAATATCAGGTTGTCATTATCAAATTCTAATTCCCATGCCATCAGTTTCCATTAAAGCAGTCAAGCTCTGAGTCCTAAAGGTTATTGACTCAAGTCTTAATCTACAAACAAATATTTTACCTGCCTTTTTTCTTGGCAAGCAGCAATGTTAAACGAAGGGCAAAGTCTAGTCTTGGTGGATTTTGCCTTGGTTGGCATGTGTGTCAGAGTAGAGCCCTGCTTTGCCTTTATGAATTATGAACACTTTCCATGAATACAGTACAAACTAGGACCTGATTCTTAAAAAAAAAATCTGTCTGATCTGTCTGATTAGTCCATGAAGCATATTGCCAAATAACTGCAACATACTTTGTCTATGCCAGGAATATATGAAGATATGTTTTCTATGTGGACTTTTAAAAAATTTGCTTTGCTTGAAAAAACATTTATAATAAAACATTATTATTTTTAAGTTAATTTGGCATCAAATACAATGTGATTTGCTGTAATTGAGATCTGGCAGCAACAGCACATTTCTCAGCGAGCTTCAGCAAGTGGTTCACCCACAGGCCAACAAACCAATGAGAACATAGAACAATATTGACGATTCATAGCAATACAGCGCAGATGCCAAATGCTGTGGAACTGCTTACCCGTTTCCCTCTGTAACTGGCACAGTTTTGCATAAAATTACATTCACATGGCAAATTAATTATTTACTTACAGTTACATATGTAGTTCCAACATGTCAATATGTAAGCTTCATGTTACTCCTTAAATGACAAAGGAATTTATACTAATATTAATTATTAATTAGTCTAAATTAGTTAACTCTTTTCTCAAGAGGCTTGGCAATGCAGAGCATTCTCAACTTATATGAACTGAATGCTCCTGGTATATAGGTTTTACACATAAACTAGGGTATGCGCATACTGTACATACACAGTCCGATTTTTCTAACAGCTCATACTCGAAAAGAATACTTACTTCAAAAAGAAAAAGAACAGATAAAACAAAGACACCAAACAACTGGAGAAGGCAACAACAACAGACATCCGTGTTGTCAAGAGCTTAAGTAAGGAGTTTAATAGATACACAAAACTTTATTTTAGAATGAAACAAATACATTTTTAAGGCTTAAATAGTGCAGACACTGGACAGAATGAGCTATACGTGTTTGTGCAATCAAATGGAATATTTAGCATTTTTGAAAAGTTCTATGTACAGTTAACACGGTTGTCAAAACGATCCCCGTTCACATGGAACAACCGAAACGACTGAAAATGTTTTATTATGCATGCCATGCCAGTAGTTGGCGATGTCACTTTTGTACACATTCCTATAGACTGAACACGTAATTCGTATTTGCATGATGTCACCATTTCACAAATTTGTGCTTTTGTAGTGTACACAGAAACAATAACCATATTGTTCTCAAAAATTGCACTATGAAACCAGTTTTCAAATGTTTTAGTTTTCAGGCCCCCAAACGCTGCTCGTGTAAATGAACAGTTTTCTGTTTCTAGTTGAAAACAGTGTTGTGTAAATGCTTCGCTAGTTTAAACTAGCTATTTTGTTAAATTTATGTTATGGTTTATTTTTAAAAGATATGTATTATGAGATAAATATCTCTCACAACAATGGAATTGTGTCTCTAATCCTTTAAAAACCGTGATGAAACCAAATCCTTGGAAAGTGTCTAGGACACCCACTCATCTACTAACATAATACAACAAAAGAGTCAAAGATGCCAAAATGCAACTATCTTTCTAACTGACAAGCTGGACACAGATATAATAACAGCATGTTTCAGTCTATACCTCTGCCGTGACTAAGCGGTGAGAAGAGGTCAACTGACAGATTGACTGACAGATTTTTGGCACTGCACCACGTCAACATATCAGTGCAGAGTAACAGAGGAGTGCGAACGGGAGGCTAGCTGCTGAAGAAAAAAGGAGAGCCACAGTGGTTTGTTGCCACCAGTCAATTAAACCTCAGTTATGGAGCCATCTGTTAATCTTTCCTTCTCTTCCCCTCTCTCTTTTGCTCTCTCTCTCTCTCTCTCTCTCTCTCTCTCTCTCTCTCTCTCTTTCTGTGCTAACAGTCTTCACAGTATCAAACCCTGAGTGTAACTGTGAGATGTTAGAGAATGATAGCTGTCCGACACACGCCACCTTTATCTTAAAGTAGAACAATAGGAGGGATCCAGACTAGATAAGAGACAACTAGTGATAATATGGGGAGACTTCATGGTCCAGTGGCGTGAGCTCGGCAAGTGGGACTTTTAAAGAGCAACATTGCCACCCTCTGGTCATGAGTGGTATTACTGATAGAAGTTAGAAAGCCAAGAACAGTTTTTAATGCTCAACTTTTTCTGAAAATTTTCCACCAAAAGTAATTAGAAGAAATTTTTCCCAAACACTACCCCACCTGACATTGGACAAACTGGAATAATTTGGTTAGAAATATATTGATTTTACATATATAAAATTAAGAAGTAATATATAATAGACAGGAGTTATATTATATAAATAAAACTTGTGATTCTTTTTTTACCTATACTATACTATGGTAAATATAACCGTAATGTCAATCCCTGCATGCACATTTCATATTTTATGACTTTCACATGCCTTAAACAGGTGAAGGTAAAGAAGGAACCCACACTCATGATGTGTCCGACAGCAGTCTTACAAAGGTTGGTATGGACTCCTGATCTAATTTCTTTTTTGCACCCAAGCAATTGTATAATGTAAAATGAATAATGTAATGTAATTGTGACTTTCAGCTGTGCGTTCCCATCTCTATAAATCAGCACTGACAGGTTGCTAAAGCAAAACCCAAGGCCCACTACAGTCTACAGTGTATAACGTACACTAGAGAGGATATAGTGCGGCTTGTCTCCAACAATTTGATTGATGAGGGTCATAAAAGCCATCTGTTCTGGACACCTGTTTGTACACCCCCCCCCCCCCATCCCTGTACACTCCAGTGACCTAAATATGAACTTATGAACCTAAGAAGGAATTTCGGAGGGAGGGAGAAGTGTTGGGAGGCTATGTGCTTTTTTTTTTAAACATTAAAATGTGAAATCGTGAAAATGGTATAAGGGAAGTTTTTATTAAGGTTTTAAGTACACAGTGCATTTCAAGAAAAAGGTTGTAAACACATACGAAATGGAAACAATGTAATGATTGTTTTTGTCCTACTTGGAAGTGTAAAAACTTTACAAATGAAATAAAAAGAAAACTAAGTTGCAGGTTATTTATCTAAAACAACTAAACAAGTCAAAAACTATCAGATACGTTTCATTAAGCAACACGTGAAAAAGATGTGAGAGCTTGTAGCATTGAAGTTTAAAAAGGTGTAAAAACGTTGCTAAAGTCGTTACAAATTAAATAAAAAGAAGACTAGGTTACTGGATATTTATGTAAAACGACTAAACAAGTCAAAAACTATCAGATACATTTCGTTAAGCAACACGTGAAAAAGATGTGAGAGCTTGTAGTATTACAATTTAAAAAGCGGTTTTGTTACCAGTTAGAAAACTAGGTAACAGAGTTTTAGCATTTGTACCTTACCTCAAACTAAAAAAAGAAGCGAATGTAAAGCAGCGATACAAACCAGAAAAGTTGGTGTTTGTCACGATGTTAGAAAAAGTTAAAACAAAAGAAAAAAGATGGTAGGCATTTACGTTGATCTCAAAGAAAATACATCAGACCTCGTCTTTAAAACACCAGCACAAGATACTTGTCAAAACTATGTCGTAGCCTACTCTACCACTAACTACCATTTTAAAAATCTAGACTGTTACTGACAGAGAGTTAAACGAAAGAAAAAAAGATCCTCCGGCAGAGTTTGCGAAGCCTCCAGTAAAAACAACCTTACAGCACCGCTTACACACTCAGAATAGTGATGGGTCGTTTGCGAATGAGCCCACTCTAAGAGCCGGCTCTTCTAGGTGAACGACGGGAGCTGACTCGCATATCTGAAGAGCCGACTCTATTTAAAAAAATATAGCCTATATAAATTAAATCATTATGTAATAATGAAATAATGGATGCATTTTAATTTATTTAAAATAATTGACTAATTCAAAGAATAAAAAAAAATATTATATTTCGATTGTCTGATCAGCCTCACATTCTGTTCCTGTCAATCATACACAAGGTGTCAACCAATTATACGGCATGAGGGAGGGGCCGAGCCATCACACACACACACACCACACACACAGTGTCAAAACACAGCAGCATTTGGAATCATTTTAATGATCATCAGCCCCTCGAAAGTAAGGCAGCTTGCATTTCTGAATGCAAATCTCTCATAAAATAAAAATATGATCAGCATTGTGTGTGTGTGTGTGTGTGTGTGTGTGTGTGTGTTCATGCTAGTTATACAAAACATAACTAGTGAGATAGTTCATGCTGACTATATAACATGCCAAAAAAAGGGACCAGTTTAATCCTTTCAGTTACTTATTTTTCTTTAATATGGGTTCTATTATGTTGTTCAGATTCAAAAAAAGTGAAGTGACATTCAGCCAAGTATGGTGACCCATACTCAGAATTTGTGCTCTGCATTTAACCCATCCAAAGTGAACACACACACACACTGTGAACACACACCCGGAGCAGTGGGCAGCCATTTATGCTGCGGCGCCCAGGGAGCAGTTGGGGGTTCGATGCCTTGCTCAAGGGCACCTAAGTTGTGGTATTGAAGCTGGAGAGAGCACTGTACATGCACTCCCCCCACCTACAATTCCTGCCGGCCCGGGACTCGAACCCACAACCCTTCGATTGGGAGTCCGACTCTCTAACCACCAGGCCACGACTTCCCACATTCAGGTTGTATTTGTTTTGTAATGTTGTTGTTTCTATACATTCAAAAGTTATAATTTAAATGCAAATGTTTAATAGTATTCTTTTTTCATAACAAATCAATGCATTTTTAAAGAAATTGTGAGAAATTGTGAGTATGATTTCATTTAATAATTTAATTAGAATTGTTTTCACACCTATCATAGTCAAAACATTATTGTTTTTTAAAGAGCCGTTTGTGAGCCAAAAGAGCCGGCTCTTTTCAGTGAGCTGAGTCAAATGAGCCGGCTCACGAAAAAGAGCCGAAATGCCCATCACTAACTCAGAATGCTTACGTCCGGTCCCACTCAAACCACTTCTTCTTCGTTTTGACGCAAAGCTTAGGTGGATTTACCGCCACCTACAGGACAGGAGTGTGGAGCATTGACGTTAATGAAAACTAACTCAAACATAAGAGATAAAAGAAATACAAAAATAAAATTAATGATAATAATAAACTTAGTAGTGATTCTTTAAATACTGTTTATCAACTCTTTGAGATACTTAATCTGTGAAACATTTCTATAGTCACATCTTTATTTAACAATTTCTAAAATGAGATCTGATTTATTTCTATATTAAGTGCTTCTGTAAGTTGTAATGTTTCGCTGTCATAGCTTTTAAATTTGATTAAAATAGGTTCAACTCTTTCAGGAAGATCACATTTAACACAAAGTCCAGACACATGTTTATCCTCTTATAAATAATGACTGATTAAGTGCAATGTGTCCAATTCTATGACAAGATCTTCCTTTCTATCCCCAAAATTCTCCTTTCATTTCCAACTGGTCTTTGAATATTATATAAATGCCGTCCTTTATTCTCACCACCCCATTTAATTTGACACGTATCTTTTTATGTTTTTTTTTTTTTTTTTTTAATTAGCCCTTTTATTTCTAATTTACTCATTGGAGTATTAAATTTGATGTCTGATATTTTAATGTTTTTATCTGGTCCACTACTTTCATTACCTTCTATTCCTATATGTGCGGGTATCCATACAAAATAAATATTTGTTTTGCTTGTATTCTGAATAAACTCTGTAAAATGACTGAAAAAATGTCTTGTCTAGTTAAAGATTCGCCACTCTTTAAACTTGATAGTGCTGAAAATGAGTCTGAACATTCTGTGTGTGTGTGTGTGTGTGTGTGTGTGTGTGTGTGTGTGTGTGTGTGTGTGTGTGTGTGTGTGTGTGTGTATGTGTGTGTGTGTGTGTGTGTGTGTGTGTGTGTGTGTGTGTGTGTGTGTGTGTGTGTGTGTGTGTGAAAACTGTGTGGTTTGAAAGAAAAATGTTTTAGTTGGACCTCGCGTTCACAGGCCTAAGCCATAAAGTTGAAATTGTCACCCTTTGATCACTGAATACACAAAAAAAATTTAACTTTAGCTGACCTGCAGCACACCATTAACAACACCAGAACCCCGGCAATACTAATTAGATTACAGTTGAGTTGCAAACCCCGAAAACCTTTAGATGTTTTACAATCTTTGCTGACATGGTCGTAACAGTAAACACAAAGACATCAGATGCCAGACACCAGACGCGTTTCTATGCACTACTTGAGATGAAATATTTAGCCTTTTGTGTAATGTTGTAAAAGTTTAGACGTTTTACGATACAAATGATAACAAGTCTTTGGCAAGAAAATCTAAGACTTTCCAAAACATTTAATTCCAGTTAGATTTGTGTATGCCTAAACGCATGTTTTAATTGATATAGCAATGATAGAAGTTAATATTGACAAAATAAAAGACGTATTCAAGGATTTAGGTTAGCCTACTGAAGTAAGTGTGAGTGACTTATTAAAATTAAATAAAACAACACTTTTTTCCAACAAAGATTTTTGTTGAGACGAAAAAATAAAATCGTGTAAGTTAACCTAATTTTAAAGTAAAAACATTGGTTGCTTTGAACATTAACACAGAAAGGCATACATTACTGGCAGATTTACAAATACGGTCTGAGATTACACTCAATTTTCATTCACACTATGTACATCATAAAACAAAATAAATGTAAAATAAATAAATAAAACAACACTGAAGAAAAAATACAAATAATATATATATATAAAGATAAAGAAAGAAAAAGTAGGGCAGTAACAGATTTTCACATTAAGAAACCAAAGTCCTCTAATGAAGAATACAAAAATCTTGCTTTGGGACTTTTCATTCCTTTTAACGTCTCCAAATAGATAAAAGACATAAATAAAAGACATATTCAAGGACTTTTGTTTAGATGAAAAATAAAGAGCATATAGGCTAACCTAGTTTTAAAATAACTCATATACATAAATGTATCTAAAGATCCTGAAACAGTCCATACAGCAGCAGCAGCTATATATGTTCCAAAGGTTAGATATAGAATACCAGAAAGAACATCTAATCATCCGTCTGTTTATACTACAGAAATGATTGTCATATTTTTGGCTCTTCAGTGGGTTGAACACATTAATATACCTAAAGTGGTCTTATGTTCAGACTCATTTTCAGTACTATCAAGTTTAAAGAGTGGCGAATCTTCAACTAGACAAGACATTTTGTCAGTCATTTTACAGAGTTTGTTCAGAATACAAGCAAAACAAATTTTTATTTTGTATGGATACCCGCACATATAGGAATAGAAGGTAATGAAAGTAGTGGACCAGATAAAAACATTAAAATATCAGACATCAAATGTAAAACTCCAATGAGTAAATTAGAAATAAAAGGGCTAATTAAAAAAAAACAACAAAAAAAAATAAAAAGATACGTGGCAAATTAAATGGGGTGGTGAGAATAAAGGACGGCATTTATATAATATTCAAAGACCAGTTGGAAATGAAAGGAGAATTTTGGGGACAGAAAGGAAGATCTCGTCATAGAATTGGACACATTGCACTTAATCAGTCAATCAAAAACATGTGTCTGGACTTTGTGTTAAATGTGATCTTCCTGAAAGAGTTGAACCTATTTTAATAAAATGTAAAAGATATGACAACAAAAGGTTACAATTTACAGAAGCACTTAATATAGAAGTAAATCAGATCTCATTTTAGAAATTGTTAAATAAAGATGTGACTATAGAAATGTTTCACAGATTAAGTATCTCAAAGAGTTGATAAACAGTATTTAAAGAATCACTACTAAGTTTATTATTATCATTAATTTTATTTTTGTATTTCTTTTATCTCTTATGTTTGAGTTAGTTTTCATTAACGTCAATGCTCCACACTCCTGTCCTGTAGGTGGCGGTAAATCCATCTAAGCTTTGCGTCAAAATGAAGAAGTGGTTTGAGTGGGACCAGACTTAAGCATTCTGAGTGTGTAAGCGGTGCTGTGAGGTTGTTTTTACCGGAGGCTTCGCAAACTCTGCCGGAGGATCTTTTTTTATTTCGTTTAACTCTCTGTCAGTAACAGTCTAGATTTTTAAAATGGTAGTTAGTGGTAGAGTAGGCTACGACATAGTTTTGACAAGTATCTTGTGCTGGTGTTTTAAAGTCGAGGTCTGATGTATTTTCTTTGAGATCAGCGTAAATGCCTACCATCTTTTTTCTTTTGTTTTAACTTTTTCTAACATCGTGACAAACACCAACTTTTCTGGTTTGTATCGCTGCTTTACATTCGCTTCTTTTTTTTAGTTTGAGGTAAGGTACAAATGCTAAAACTCTGTTACCTAGTTTTCTAACTGGTAACAAAACCGCTTTTTAAATTGTAATACTACAAGCTCTCACATCTTTTTACGTGTTGCTTAATGAAACGTATCTCTTTTTGACTTGTTTAGTTGTTTTAGATAAATAACCAGTAACCTAGTTTTCTTTTTATTTAATTTGTAACAACTTTAACACAGTTTTTACACTTCCAAGTATGAAAAAAACGACCATTACATTGTTTCCGTCTCGTCTGTGTTTATAACCTTTTTCTGATAGTTTTTGACTTGTTTAGTCATTTTACATAAATATCCAGTAACCTAGTTTTCTTTTTATTTAATTTGTAACAACTTTAGCAACGTTTTTACACCAAGCTTCTTTTTCACGTGTTGCTTAACGAAACGTATCTGATAGTTTTTTGACTTGTTTAGTTGTTTTAGATAAATAACCAGCAACCTAGTTTTCTTTTTATTTCATTTGTAACGTTTTTACACTTCCAAGTAGGACAAAAACAATCATTACATTGTTTCCATTTCGCATGTGTTTATAACCTTTTTCTTGAAATGCTCTGTGTACTTAAAACCTTAATAAAAACTTCCCTTATACCATTTTCACGATTTCACATTTTAATGTTTAAAAAAAAAGCACATAGCTTCCCAACACTTCTCCCTCCCTCCGAAATTCCTTCTTAGGTTCATAAGTTCATATTTAGGTCACTGGGGTGTACAAACAGGTGTCCAGAACAGATGGCTTTTATGACCCTCATCAATCAAATTCTTGGAGACAAGCCGCACTATATCCTCTCTTACACTTCATTGAATTCCAACAGAATGTGTTTGTGGCATGGCCTCTGTATGTGTGTGTGTGTGTGGTCCTGAGAGGTAGAGATCCGAGCATGACCCTATTCAGAGCCGCTTTAGTGCCTCGTAAGTGAGAGCAATTATGAGTGTTTAACACAGCCTATTACATCCCAGACTGAAATGATGATTGTACACATTCAACATGCAATCATGTAAAGAGAGAGAGAGATCAGAGAAAATGGGTGCTTATGGTACCCAAGGGACTGGATGTAAATTAATATAAGCGAAAAGTAAAAGACAGGGTGTCACAGTTATAATGAGAAAGGTGGTTTCAACAGCTGGAGAGAAAGAAGAAAGGAGCAAATAAAGTAAGGCACATAGAGAGAGAAAAAGGAGGAGACTGATTTAATTAACAGAGGCCAGAAATAATCTGAGAAGCAATAATGCAGACAATCGCAAAACATGTATGCATACTGTCACAAAAAAAAAATGAAGAACGTGGAGAATTAAAGAAAATATAATACAGATAATTGGGTTAGGGTTATTATAGATGTCACGGTTGACAAAAACGCTCAGCGAGCGAAACCTTCATGACGAGTCACGAGTTTCCCGAGGGAACAATTTGTGTGCGACACATCCCACTCCGGTTCCGGGTGTGGCAGAAACATCGTCCGGCCTGATTAGCGCAAACGCACTGCAGGTGCGAGAGAGAGAGTAGTGGCATTCACACAGGCTTCCTGCTTTACAAGCCAAAGATAAAAGGGCTATTCAGAGAAGTTTTGGAGTTGTGCCGATCTTTATGGGAGCTCCCTGGGCACAGTGCTATGGAGGGCCAGGATCGGAGTTAGGCTTGCACGATTGGAAGGCGCAGACGGAATATCTGGCCGGATTACAGGGAGTGAGTGCATCACAGAAAGTACAGTTTGTGTTGGGATCTTTGGAAGGAGAAGCCAAAAGAGAAGTTCTTGCTGCATCAGAAGCCACACGGGCTACCGCAAAAAAAACTATCTTTGATTTCTTGTCAGAATTATATGGAGACTCTACCCCGGTGGCCACTCTTCGTGCACAGTTCTTTAACTGTCAACAGGGGCCTAAGCAGACTCTTCGGGCATACTCCCTGAAATTGCGGGAGCAGTTTGGCCGGCTAAAGGGACGACAGGATCATGGACTGTCTACTGGAACAGAGTGTGTCTGTGGGAATCTGCTGGACTGATTTATCGATTGGATCTGTGCTGTGAAGGGAGAGAGAAAGATAAGTGAATTGATTTCATCTTACAAAAATTCGAAAAGCTTGAAGAGGATGCAGTGAATGCAAATCTGACTGTTGGGGAAGCTGTGTGTTTCAGAGTGTGCTGACGAGGAATTGAGGATTGAATATCCCCCACGGGAGTGTAACGAATGGATTGAGACCTCTGATCAGCCTTGTGAAAAGTTATGATACCTGCTCTCCATTAGAACCCCAGAGTGATACAGCTTAGCTGGTGAGGTATCTTCTTGTGGTATGCTCTCTTGGACTGTCTGAGCTCTGAGTACTATACTGCCTCGCTGAAATCTCCTCTTAAACCACTTTCTCTGTTTGTGAGCTCTAGGAAGGAACATATTGTTGTGGGGAAAATCCTTGCCTTCTTACTCACCGTTTGAGTCCTGGAAGTATGCAGCATCACTGGTGAAGTAAGCTTTTAAACCACTGTCTCATTTAGGTGCACTGACACAAGTATCCTGTACTGAGAAGACTTCTTACCTCCCTGCTGACCATCTGAGTCTGGAAGCATGCAGCATCGCTGGTGAAGTAAGCTTTTAAATCACTCTTTCTCTCATGCCCCCCGACAAAAGTATTCTGCACTGAGAAGACTTCTTACCGGTCTACTCACCGTCTGAGTCTTGGATGTATGTAGCATTGCTGGTAAAGTAAGCTTTTAAGCCACTGTCCCACTCACGTGCACCGACACCAGTATCCTGTACTGAGAAGACTTCTTACCTCCCTACGCACCGACTGAGTCTGGAAGTACGCAGCATCGCTGAGGAAGTACGCTTTTACATTATCCTTTCTCTAATGTGCCCCAACGAAAGTATTCTGTACTGTGAATGATCCTTACCTGTCTACTCACCGTCGGAGTCCCGAAGGATGCAGTACTGCTGGTGAGGTATCTTCTTGTGTTATCCCCTCTTGGGCTGTCAGAGCTCCGAGTACTAAACTGCCTTGCTGAAATCTCCTCTTAAACCACTCTCTCTGTTTGCAAGCCCTAGGAAGGAATATATTGCTGTGGGGAAATTCTTGCCTTCTAACTTACCGTCTGAGTCTGGAAGTATGCAGCATTGCTGAGGAAGCAAGCTTTTAAATCCCTCTTTCTCTAATGTGCCCTGACGAAAGTATTCTGTACTGCGAAGAATTCTGACCTGTCTACTCATCGTCGGAGTCCTGAAGAATGCAGCATTGCTGGTGAAGTAAGCTTTTAAACCACTGTCTCATTACTGTGTATTGAAGCAGGTGTCCTTGACTGAGAAGTATCCTTACCTGTATACTCACTGCCCGAGCCCGAAGTGAGCCGCCCCATTGGTGAAGTCTCCATCAGGGCGAAACTGCGACGTATGATCAGTGCCTATCCGTAGCTGAAGAAGACCGAGAGGACACTGAAGTCTATCACGCTTGTGCTCCTGGATATATTGTGTTCAATAAAGATTGTTATTCCTTGGAAATTACCTCTTGTCTGTGTTGTCCATCTGTTGCGGACCTGTGGTGTCGGCTCCCCATGGTGGGGTCTAAGTCAGGGGTGGTTGGTCACCCGAGTCCACCCCGGTAACATATACACCAAAACAATAATAGTAACTGACATAAATCAATTAGTGCTATGTAATCGGACAAACTAAAAACTGAAAACAGTGGCTAAAATATTAACTTAAAATCTAGTCAGAAGTTGAACTGATAGATGGAAAGATAAAAATGTGTGTGAAAAAAGTTGTACAATATTTACAATTTCAATTTTGCTTTTAAATTATTTATTTTTATTTTTTATTGCATTCATACATTTTAAAGTTTATTCTTATTGGTTCCCCAACTTATTTAATTATACTGATTGAGTTATAGTATAATTAACCTTTTTTTATATATATAAATAAATGGATTTTGTTTTTAGTTTTTCAAATAAATGTCTAGACATATTTTTAAATGTTTCATCAGACAAAGTAGCACTGCATAATTCATCAGTATAAAAAAACAAAACTGTGATTATCAAACTGCAATTTAATAAAGTAAATGAAGCACAGCACTGTTCTCTGCAGTTTTTTGGCATTTTAAAATAAAACTAAAAAATTTATAGTTACTGTAAAATTACTATTAATAATAATTACATTATATTAATTTATTATTAATTTCGTTTTTTAATTTAATTTTAATTTAATACTTTATTTTACAGTGAAATATTAGTTTGCATATTAGTAATATTTCAAATTGTTCATATTTCTATTTAGTAATAATAACAATCAAAATTGCATACATTTTATCAGGACAAAAAATGCAATTCGATTTTTCTTCCCCAAATCGTGCAGCCTTTAGAAAAGAATGCCTATAAGGGTGCAATCTTTCTCTACTGTATATAGCTATGCCTTAAAAAAATTAACACTGTCCCCTACTGACAATATAAAATATTAGATAAGACTGGAGAGGTCTGTTGATTGTTCTCTTTCAATCAGACCCAAAGGACAAGAACCCAGAGGTCAAAAACCAGATCATGCTTATATTTATGAATGCATTGTGTTCAGTTCATTTGTACTGATTATATAAAGACCGAACAGAACAGATCACAATGGTCAGGTGAATGCAAAGGGCACGAGGGAGGGTTTGGCATGAGACACCGTTTGCCCGGCAGAGGCGACCTTCTTAAAGTCATAGACGATAAAGAAAAAAGCATACAGGCTCATTGAGAGGCGTGCTGCACACCCAGGGGACTGGATGGCCCACTTGTCAGGTGTGGCTTGAAATGCACACACACACAAGGGTGCCCACAAACACTGACACACACTCTCTGCAGGTGTTATGGTAGTGATGGGTGATAAAGACAGCCAAGAGGAGGAGAGGAGATGGAGCTAGAGCTCATAACTCTTCACACGCTTCCTCGGCTGATACATCAAGCTCTGCACATGCAGACAGTAATGAGGCGTACATGTGAAAGAATGAGTTAGGGTGTTCAAACACACACGCACACCTGTCATGAGCTATAGGGGAGCCCTCAAACAAAGACAAACTGCGTCTGGAGTGGGTGAAAAGGCAGATGCTGATGCTAAAACACTACACAGATACAAACCAAGACACTGAGATGCAACTCCCAATCGCATTCTACCTACTTACCTATTTTAGTAAGATAGTAGTATGCAGTTATGCATACTGTGAACAGAATGTGTGCCTATGCAAAATACGAGACACAGAATATTTTATCCCACAATGCAATGCACTTTAGCTTAATTTCCAAAGATACTAATTAAGTATTATCAACAACGATTTTAACGAGTCATTATTTAATGTTTTGCCAAAGTTTTTACCTTAAAATTGGAGTATAAACTACCATTCAAAGGATAAGTCATAATTTTTTGCTTTTATTTTTGAAAGAAGTATTTTCTGCTCACCAAGGTTGTATACACACACACACACACACACACACACATATATATACATATATATATATGTGTGTGTGTGTGTGTGTGTGTGTGTGTGATCAAAAATACAGTAAAAAATAATAATATTATGAAATATTATTATAATTACAAACTAAATTCAGAAATCATTTTAATAAGCTGATTTGGTGTTCAAGAAAAGGTTTTTAAACAGAAAACATTGTTGTGGATTATAGTTATTTTCTCAGGATTCTTTGATAAATAGAAATTATATAAATATTTTATATATATATATATATATATATATATATATATATATATATATATATATATATATATATATATATATATATATATATATATATATAAATAACTATTATAGTAAAAAAATCTGCTTTTCATTTCAAATAGAATGAAGGAATGTAAAAATGGTATCCAATGAAAAAAATGTACAAATCTTTGTAACTTCCTAATTGACCTAAACCTATTTTTTTTTTTATCTGACTTCGAACTTTTGAACAATAATGTAAGTGCAAAATGTGTTGTCTTGTGGAATGTCCTGACTGCTCAGTGAAACCAGTGGACTAGGGCAGTCAAACTCTAAAAATAACAAAAAAAGGAACATGAAAGCACCTTAGTCTGAAATAGTCTGCACAACGCTCCTTTGCGGTCATGCGATGCTCTGTGAGGAACTGTCCAAATAGTCCATTGTTATTCATTGATGTTCCTCTCTGGATTAGCTTTCAAATCTTATTAATGATCACAAATCTAGAATGTTAAGGATAAGTGTGAAATCCCTAAGGGAAAAATATGAGATAGGATGAAAAATTACATTCAGATGATTGTGCTTTTATTTGCAAAACTGCATTCAAATTATTTGAACTTTTTATGGCAGCATACTACATTCTGTTGCACGTACTATTTGTAAACAACAACACTCTGCACTATTCTGTAAGCTGTACGTTATATTCCATTCCAAACAAAGCCTTTAAGAATTTCAGAGCATAAGCGGCTCTTAAAAACTCAAAGTCTGAGACAGATGTTATGTTAATGGGAACTTTCGTATTCTTGACAGAAAAGTTAGCGCTGAAATGCCACAAGGCTAAATAAATTTTCACTTGAGATAAAAGCAAGCAGGAACCCAACACAAAAGGCCTCAGGCATCTTTTACTGAAGTAACCCAACCAAAGTTACAAGATCTTGTTTCATTTTTGAAGTTCTGCGAAGGGTTTTTTGCACATATGGGAAATTTAGGACAAGGTACCATGGCTCAAGGCCTCATCTTACACATTTTATACAAAAATCCTTCAATCAAACTAGGATTCTCATGACTTTGCTCATTTGCTCTTACAGGGTGCACCCACACACTCAGTTAATCATCCTTCTGGTCCAACAGGAGAGGAGGAGAGAGAAGCTAGGTCATTAGGGGAGGTTGGAGAGATGCAGGATGCATCTTAACGTGACAACCGCTGCTTGGTATGCCGGCCACATGAGGGACAGTGCTTTTTTATTTAACACGAGCACACACGCACACACTCTCAGTGAGGGTCCACAGTAATTTGATCAAAAGTGACCTTCAACAGGCGATCCCAAAAGGTTAGGCCTCACACCAAATAAAGTCATATGAATGATCATGCTCGCTGTATCTGTGTAAATCAAGCTCAGTTAATCTTCTGTGAAGCCATATTTCAAAGACTATAAAATGAAGGGCTAATTTCCTGGTGAGTTATATATTTTAAAATGCAGATATGACTTTTACAGAGAAGAGGAAGAGACAAAACCAGACGAGGGAGTACAGGAAAACGACGAAGAGCAGAGATGAGGAAGAGAGACGAAATGAAAAGAAGCAGTGGAAGAGAGAACAGATAGGATGCTTAAAAGAGATAAAAGATGATAAAAAGAAGAGTTTAGGAAGAGAAGAGCATAGAAAAAACTAAATGAGGAAGAGGGAATCAGACAAAAGGAAGGGGAAAAGAAGAGATAAGAAGATGAAGAAGAGAAGACAGATATATTGAGACAAAGGGGAATGAGAAGATGCAGAGGAAGAGATGATGGAAAGAAACAATACAAAAGTAAGATCAAAAGATGAGAATGAGAAAAAGGAGATAAGGAACAGAAGAGCATGAACAAAACTTGATGAAGAAGGATAAAGATGAGACAAAAGGTGAAGGAACGGGATAAGACATGAAATGAAGAAGGGAAAATGCTGACGAGAAGGGATGACAAGAAGAGTAACAGGAAGAGAGGAAGAGTTAAAAAGAAACAGAAAAGATAAGACAACAAAGGGAAAAGGAAGTGAGGAGACAAGAGAGAAAAGGGAGAAATGAAAAGATGTAATGAGATAACAGGACGAGATGAGGTGAGAAGTTGCAGAGAAAGATGATGGAAGGGATAACATAAAATGGAAGATCAGAATATCAGAGATAAGGAGGAGAAGAGATCGAAAAAACTAGACAAAATGAGACAGGGATGGGACAAGACAACAAGAGAAGACAGAGGAAAGAGAAGAGAAAATAAAGAAAGGGAAGGTAACATTTCAAAGAGAAGGGATGATAAGAAAGGAGAAAGGGAGGGGATAAGAGATGGAATGATACAAGATGAGAAGATGCAGAGAAAGAGATGATGGAAGAGATGATACAAAGGAAAATCGAGAAGAGAAAGGGGACAATATAGACATAAAGAGATGAGGACAGAAAAGATAGATAGATAGATAGAAAAAATACAAAATGAAACAAAGGGATGGGATAAGGCTAGAAGAATAAGGAAGAAGAGAACAGAACGAGAAGAGACGAGGCGAGACAAGACAAGATTGACTATTCATTCCAGTCTTTATCTGCTGACAAAAGCTTTACTAAACAAAGGCTTAAACTTCTGGACTTTATGTCTTCTTACCTGTCTCAGGCATTTGATTTATTTTCTCCTTTTCTCCCCCTTGTGGGAAAAGCATATGAATCATCTTTTAACTGACCCAGAAGAGAGGACGAAATGTTCAAAAGCATTTGGGAGAGAAAAAAAATGAAAGAAAGGCATGACCTTGAATGGGTTAGTGTGTTTCTCAAAAGACGTGTGTTGACCTTGTCTTGACAGGAGGCACAGTGTTTTAATTTCAGAGTTTTAGAAGTATGGATTTTGTTTTATGACTTTTTAATGGAAGCCTCGTCTTCTATTTAAGACCCGGTCCCGTTGACCTTGCTTCCTCCATTCTCTTCTTCTGCGATCTCACCCCAAACCCCCACTGCTCTGTAATTTCAGATTGAGTTTGTGGAGGCAATAAATGTAATTAGTATCGTATTTCAGATGGACTAGACACAGCGAGGGAGGAAGATATTATGAGAGAGACCCTCCCTTTCCCTGTTTCTTGTTCTGTGCACGCTCTGTCTCTCTCTCTCTCTCTCTCTGTCTCTCTTTGTCTCTCTCTCTCTTTCCATTGTTGTGCCAGTGTCCCCTCTGTCCTGTCCTCTTAGCGGTGTCAACGTAGTACTGGCTTGACTCTGTCTCTCTCCATTTATCTGCTCGGTTCTCCTTGCTCTACATTGGATAGACTCAGAAAGGTCACGCAGACAAGAGTTGCTTATTTACCAGAGAGCCGGTCACTCCCTGGACTGCAGCAGAGGCGGCAGACAAGCAGGAGCAGATGAGAAATGTGTCATACACCAGACCCACTCAGAGGCATGATGGGAATGCATTCAGACCACATAAACACACATACATGGGATCAAAGAAAACTCATATACACACATTCATGTACATAGGCAGGAAGGCAGTTCTAACATTAATGGAGAGCCCTGAAGAACTGTATCTGTGACCTATAAACAACCTTGCACATAGGTTAAATACAGAGAGTAGCCTTGCTGTAGAAAGGAGAAAGGCCACATGAAAAGGAAATCAAAATTGCTTAGACTCCTTTTTTTTAAGGGGGAGGGGGGTTGAGGCTTATAATAAAATAAAATAAAGCGTATTGATTTTATATTTAGCACAATAATTTGTGTGCCAAAAAACATTTTTTTGTTTTTGTTTAAATTTATTAATTTGAAATGTTTTTTAGATAGAAGCACCTTCTACTACCATCAGAAACATCTCTTCTTCAGGATGGATATATCTTTATTAAGTAAATAGTGGCCATTTTGAGATCATGTTGACTTTAACAAATCAGTGACCTCTTCCATTGTTTTCCAAAAGGATAATTGAGTTTAAACTCCAGATTGTTCAAGTCAATCTCCATTCATGCTCAGTCCCCTCCAGCCCCCCAGCCTCATCCCCCTCTGTTCTTCAATCTCCCAAAAAGAACTTGACATAAAATACCATCTGCCATCTCAATATTCTCACAATAATATTCCTACAAGTCTCCCCTGGATTACGGAGTCGACCTTTGATCCACATTTTAATTTCCCAAGGAATGAGAAACTAACACAATCTCTATTTTTAATAAATTAGAAAATGACTTGGACACTGTGGGGATTGGCTAATTAGTGAGACACAAACAAACATCACAGTTTGGTGAAATATGTCATAAAATAAAAGAAGTAAAAATGTCAACACTGTGTAATCACAATATAAAGGTGAGCATGCGTTAACAGAAATACAGGCTTGTTTCATTGAGGTGATGGAAAGAAGATGCAAATTATAGAAGTAAATTTATTACCAACTGTTTTTTATGGAAAAATGTTCACCATGGGCATTTTCTGTGAGAGACAGTTGTGTGTGATTCACAGCTCAACTAAATCCTTCCTATTTCCACCATCTCCATTTTTGAGTAAAATCACTACAAATAATACACTCATCCGTCAAAGTACCAGACTGTATTTCTCTTTTTCTTTTGTCTGTCCTCTCACCACTGCACAGATCTGAAATGACAGGGGGGACCAGAGCAGTGAAGCAGACGCTCTCTTTAGCCCGGTGAGGTGTTTTCACCTGAGGTCCAATCCTGAGGGAGTCATGCTAACTGCCATTCACACAGTCTACATTGCCACCTGCTGGAGATATGAGTTTTTATTAACTGTTCTTTTAATGCTTCTTTCATTCTATTTATCATCGCCTCAGTATGGAGATGGAGACACTATACATAGGGATAATTCTAAGAAACTGATGCTTTTTGAAAACATGAATTTAAACATTTGATGGGAAAAATTCCAATTTGAAAATTATACGTGCGTGTGTGTGTGCGCGCGCGTGTGTGTGTGTGTGTGAATGTGATAATTTATATAATTATGTCTTTAGCAAGGTAACAGCACTTATTGATGTGAAATTTGGCAATATTCTTTAAGAAGAAGAAAAAAATAATAATTATATATATATATAAGGTAGATAGGCTAATATTCACTGCTTCACTACAAACCGCATCTGTGAAGGTTGGTGTGAATTAAATTACAGCCTTAGATGTAAAGACAGACATGTACTGCATGAACACACAGGTAAAATACAGTTCAGAAACCTCAATGCTACTGACTACTGTGTGCAGTATAACCAGGGTTGTATAAAATGTCCAATCAAGATATATTTATGGAAATCGACCCAAGTTACAACATTTTCATGTGAAAAATACTACAATATCAAAACAACAAGTCAATAGGGCTATAGGCTACCACTTGCAATAGGGTGTTGTAGTCTATGTAATCCTACCACAGTAGCTCTTTGACACAATATGACACACTACAAATTAAATAATTAAGCCACTTCTACATAAAAGAGCAAACACCCTAAACCCTAACCAGCAAGAACACCCTAGCAACAACACAGCAAAGAAAAAAGTAATGCTGGCAACCCCTTAGCAACTGCAGTACTCATGTAAACACCACAAAACACTAAGGTTCTAGAAAAGTAACTTCATCAGTACTTCACACATTCATAATTATTAAGCAAAAAACTTATCAAATTATTTCAGGCCAATTTACACGAGCAGCATCTTTAGAGGTTTAAATCCAGATTCGTGATTCTTTGCGAACTGGTTTGACAGATTCAAAGAATCAGATTTATCCGAAGATTCGACTCAACTGATTCATTCGCGATTTGGGAACCAATGCTGCGTGCCGCTTCCATTCCCTGCTTCCATTCCCCTAGCAAATGTTACGAAAGCTTCTGGAGAAATGCATCAGAGTGTAATAGTATTCAGTCCCTTTTCAAAATATAGAAACATGACACAAAGAGTGTGTGTGTGTGTGTGTGTGTGTGTGTGTGTGTGTGTGTGTGTGTGTGTGTGTGTGTGTGAGAGAGAGAGTGAGTGAGTGAGTGAGTGAGTGAGTGAGTGAGTGAGTGAGAGAGAGTCTTTTACCTTAGCATCATTTTCTGTCAGCAATATCACAGGGAAATTAAAAGAATTTCCGCTCCAAATGCACAGCCTTAATCTCCTCCACTCTCCATGCCTGTCTGAAGCCCACACATCCACAGAGCAGTAGACTTCTGTTCTCACACTTATTACATAAACGAAGCCTTTCTGAAAGTGTGAGCCAAGACCAAAACAAGTGTTAAAATCTGTGGGTCCTGGTTTCTGAAGCAGGGACAAATTCTTAGTATTGGACACATTTATGCAGACACTGTTATTACAAGAATTATGGGTTAGTGGCATGACTCTTCAGAAATCTTCAGTGGTTGTGTAATAACGACAAAGTTCTGCAGTTATACACAGCGAGAGTTTGCATTTGCGGAGTGGATTGGCTGTTGTCTGTATTCGTTTTATCATATTTGGAGAGATGCTAATCAGCTCTGACGGGGCATGTACAAGGGGTCAATAAGGTCATGTATTTGGAAAAATTATTCACCATCATTTCTACAATTCTCTATCAAAACTTTGACTGCACATTGCTTGTGTCTTATTTTTGTCTTTCTTTTGGGTCATTTCCTTCTTTTTCTAATTATTTATTGCCTCAGGTCATAAAAACATCTCAGGAAAACACCAGAAAATTCATATTATGTCCCAGATTATGTGCCATTTTTATTCGTGCCATATGAATGTTCTCCTTTAGCCCCACTGTTATTTTTCATTTGATGTAACTTTCTAATTTATCCCAGAGTAAATAGCAATCGTTATGTGAATGGAATGAAGAGCAGGCATGAGGTGCGTGCCAATGAGGGCAAAGTGGCCCTTCATGCAGCAAATTATCTTCCCAGCACGGAAGCATCTGTGCTCAGCCGAGACGACAGAAAAACAAGGCTTACCTCTCCTCTCCTGCATCCGAAAAAAAGCCCAGCAATCAATAGAAAGTTCATTTCAGAAAGGCAGTCTGGTAATCTGTTTGGCTGCACATGCACCTGTCCCTAATGATCTTTCCAGCACAACAGGACGACCTAATCTTCATTCAAATAAATCACACCACAACACTGGCAATACTTTATCATTCTCTCTCTTACGCACACAAAGCAATGGAGGCATGAAGGCCAGAGGAAGACTCATCTGAGTTCAGTGAGTTAGAACATGACTTTATTTCTCCTAGAAAATGGGAACTATTATTATTTATTTTTTTAAAAAGGCCTCAGCGCTTAAACTAGTTGCAGTGGTTATATCTTGCCGTTTTCCTGAACAGGTAGAAATTGGTAAAAATTTATTCTATTTTAAGTATTACACAAAATCATGTTTTTCAGTTTATTTTTATAGAACCATACCATAAAACCAAACACTTAATTTTAAACAAATCAAATATTTGTGTCAGAAACAAAAAATAGCTGTTACAAAGTTTGGGGTCATTTACATTTTTTCTTAAAAAAATTATAGTATTCAGTAATGCAACCAATAAAGACATGCATAATTTTACATTTTTCAAATACTTTTTTGTTTTTTCTATTGATCAAAAAATCCTTGATAATTTCTACCTTGATAAGATATATTATCAGCATATTGAAATTATTTCTGAAGAATTGTGTGACACTGAAGACTGGAGTACAGGAAGAAATTACATTTTAAAATTAATTCAGATAGAAAGGTAATTTTAAATTGTAAAAAATATATATATGTGTAATTTTAATCAAATAAATGCAATTAAAAATGTCAGTTTCAAAATATTTTTTTTTCATTTATGTGTGAGAATTGTTTAAATTCAACTAAACCATGCAATTCTGTTTTTGTCCTTTTATATTAAATTACAATAAAAATGCATATATTATATACATATATTTTTTAACAGGTTCTGAAAGCACCTCCATTCAAGTTAACTTTTTTTAATGTGGCTGACACTCCCTCTGAGTTCAAACAAACCAATATCCCAGAGTAATTAATTTACTCAAACAATACACTGACTGAACTGCTGTGAAGAGAGAACTGAAGATGAACACCGAGCCGAGACAGATAACGAACAAAACATTGACTCTTCTCGAGTCAAGAACCGTCAGACGTCTGTCAGACGCGTCTGATTTGAGAACCGAGGAGCTGATAATACTGCGCATGTGTGATTCAGCGTGAAGCAGACTGACACACCGAGCGTCTGAACCGAACTGATTCTGTGCTAATGTTATTAGCGTGGGTAAACTGAAGGCTTGAATGAAGGGCAATCATCGCCAATGACGCCATTACGTCGAGCGCAAAAGAACCGGTGAATCGTTTTCATCAACCGGTTTATTGAATCGAACTGTCCGGAAGAAGTACTGGTGATCTGAAAACCGATGAGTCAATCTTTTGTTCGTTATCTGGCTCGGCTCGGTGTTCATCTTCAGTTCTCTCTTCACAGCAGTTCAGTCAGTGTACTGTTTGAGTAAATGAATTACTCTGGGATATTGGTTTGTTTTAACTCGAGAGGGAGTGTCAGCCACATTAAAAAAGTTAACAAAGCAGTCGTTTTAAACTGTTCGTGTCTCCAATACGCATTAATCCACAAATGACTTAATGCGTATTGGAGACACGAACAGTTTAAAACGATTCAGTTCGATTTGGTGAACTGGTGGAAGAAGATCCGGTTACATCGAGTGATTCGTTCGCGAAATGGATATGACAAACTGCTTTGTTTTGAACTCTCTCACAACAGACACAGAAGAGAAGACAATGATGAATGAAGTCGTAGTTTTTGCTATTTTTGGACCAAACTGTATTTTCGATGCTTCAAAAAATTCTAACTGACCCTCTGATGTCACATGGACTAACGTTACTTTGATGATGTTTTTCCTACCTTTCTGGACATGGACAGTATACCGTTCAGTTTCAATGGAGGGACTGAGAGCTCTCGGACTAAATCTAAAATATCTTAAACTGTGTTCCGAAGATAAACGGATGTCTCACGGGTTTGGAACGACATGAGGGTGAGTTATTAATAACATAATTATGATTCTTCGATGAACAAACCCTTTAAGAGCCTGACTTTTGCGCTTTATCATAAGTGTCTAAGAATGTTGCTAATTCCAAACTTCCATACAGCACCACTGGATGGCGCCAAAATACGTGACAACCTGCAGTGTAACTCACAAACAAAGCTTCAAATCAGGCAACAAAAGCGTAGTTTGTCTACAAGCTTTATTGGTATTTTGTCGGCTTATTTTTCACAATGCATTTCACAGACAGTCTTCAGCATATTTTCATTAAAACAGAATTATCATTTACAAATGACCTGCATGAAGAAACAGAGCTTGACGTTTCAGAGCGTGTGCCGTTTCAGGTTTTCGATCCACGATGGAGACGGCAAATTCTGCAAACATGATGTTGATTTTGACATGATAGGAAGGTGATGGGCCAACACAGCATACCTTCTAGTTTGCTTTTTATTTAATTCTTTTTAGTTTTTTACTAAGCTGCTAAAAACAATGAATAGTTGGGTGCAATATGCCATAACAGATCCCTTGTTATGTGCGAAACAAAACTGCTCTTAAACTCTCCAACAGAAGACTAGAAGCATCTTCACCTCGAACACGACTGAACTGCATCAACTTTAACACAGTTACACAACAACACCACTGTGTTCAATGCACGCCAAGTACAAATGAAAGGGGAAGAAATAAAAGAGCTAAAAACAAAGACTTGTTGTGAAGGAACTTTGTAACCAAAAGATTTCACTCCCTTTATCACACTGAAATGAATCAAAATGGCCTTCAAATGAGGTGAACGCTTCACTGAATCAGGGCTGGACTGGGACAAAAAATCGGCCCGGGCATTTTTGCCCAGACCGGCCCACTATATGATCATAAACACCACCCATCTTTGCATGCCCTTAATTATATGCATACCAACTCCTATTCATTAAAACCACTAATGCCATGTAATGAGTGAGTATAGGAACGAGTGAGAGTTAACAGATGAAATAAGTCAAAATTGTATATTTATTAATACAGTTGAACTATACTCCACAGTGGTGAATCCTAAAACAAGCTATAAGCGGCTCTGGCATAGCAATACCAGTGTTTCTTACAGGAGTTTTGTTAAAACTATGGTGGTGTGTCCTCGGTCCTTCTAGGGGGGTTTGGGGGCATGCCCCCCCGTGAGAAAATTTTGTGCATTTTAATGTTAAATTCATTAATCTGGTGCACTTTGAGAGTTCAAAATTAAAAGCTCCAACCCATATTCAGTGTGCAAATTAAACAAAGAAAACTTCAAACCTCTTTTAGTTACAGTGTCTATTTACATTACACCTATACATAATAATAGTTATAATATTAATCCAATGACAGTAATAGCCATATTTTGTAAAACAAATGCACAAAAAAATAAAGGTAACTTTCTTAATTAGTTGTATCAATTTCTATACTTGAAAGAGATAAGCACATGATCTTTTATTTTGACGCAAACTGCATCAAGCTTTTATTTTGGCGGAAAACATGGTTTACAAACGCCTCTTATTAAATTTCTAGTGAACTGCGGTAATCGTCAACTATGCAGATGTGGAAATAATCTACACTCATGACATGGCCTAAGTGTTTTGAAAGTAGTTATGCTTACCGCAGGCTCTACACTTTCTCATCTCTCTCCTGATCCTCCGTCCTCACTATCATCATCTGCCACAGGAGCTGATGAAGGTCAGAAAACATATATTTTGACACAGTTTACAGTGTATGCTTTAAGAGCCTGGTTCTATTTTTTCACGCTATTTATCTGCACATTCCTTGCGTTTCTTCTCCATCTTTTTTACAGATACACACTGACACTGCTGCCGCTCGCTCACTCGTTTAAAGTTGTGATTGGGCCAGCCCAGTGTCAATCAAGAAAAGAGCCAATGGGCCACTGATCTACGTGTTTCATGGGCTGGTCTGTCAGAAAAAAAAAACTAACACTGACTTTGACCAATGCATTACACCTGCACAAACCCAGCGCCGCCAATTAAGCAAAACAAAACAAAACGAATGGGCCGCCGATGTACAAATTTTATGGGCCGTTTAAAAAAAAAAAAAAAAAAAAAAAAGTATGAGTATGAGATATCGGCCCAAAAAGCACGTCGGCCCACCGGGCAAATGCCCGGTATGCCCAATGGCCAGTCCAGCCATGCACTGAATGAATAGTAAACGAAAAAACCTCATCAATTCCTGCCTTTGCCAACATCAGTTCCTCGGACTACATTCTGTAATGGTGTTTACTTCAAAACATGGAGAACTAGATCTACTGTGAAAGTGATGACTCTGCTTGTGAGAGGAACTGATAAGAGGTTTAAAAAGGGTTCATTCTCAGTTACACTAACAACTCAAAAACTGGGGGGACGGGAGGGGAGGGGGTAAAGTTTACATTGCATCGTCTAAGGCCTTTGTCCAAACCAAACACGATTCTGTCTGTCTTCACTTGTTTCCACCATCATTTCTCGTGCACAGAAATAACACACTAGCTAACTTTCTTCACTCTGTCTTTGGCTTTGCTCCGGGAATCTTGGCCTGGATCCTGTTAAAGACACACAAACAAAAGAGTAAGACTACAGTCCATAAGGAACAGGAAAACCATACACCTTTATACTGCTAATAACTGGTTTAGTAGTATTTTAGTTTAGTAATTTATTTAGAAAATGTATACTACAGTGTGTGTGTGGGTATATTATATATATATATATATATATATATATATATATATATATATATATATATATATATATATATATATATATATATATATATATATATATATATACACACACATACATATACACACACATACATATATATACACACACATACATATATATACACACACATACATATATATGTATATATATATATATATGTATATATATATATATATATATATATATATATATATGTATATATATATATATATATGTATATATATATATATATATGTATATATATATATATATATATATATATATACACACACACACACACACACACACACACACACACACACACACACACACACACACACACTTATTCATTTAGCAGACGCTTTTATCCAAAGCGACTTACAGATGAGGACAGTGGAAGCAATCAAAAACAACAAAAAGAGCAATGATATAAGTGCTATAACAAGTCTCAGTTAGGTTAACAGTACACGTAGCATGGGATAAAAATATATATATATATATATATATATATATATATACATATATACACACACACACACACACACACACATCCACATACAATTGCATAATAAATGAAAAGAACAGAATACAAAAAGATTAGAAAGGTAGTTAGATTTTATTAAAGAATAGAATTAGAATAGTGAGTGTTAAAGTTAGAGGGTCAAATAAAGATGGAAGAGATGTGTTTTAAGCCGATTCTTGAAGATGGCTAAGGACTCAGCTGTCAGGATTGATTTGGGGAGGTCATTCCACCAGGAGGGAACATTTAATTTAAAAGTCCATAAAAGTGACTTTGTGCTCCTTTGGGATGGCACAATCAAGCGACGTTCACTTGCAGAACGCAAGCTTCTAGAGGGCACATAAGTCTGAAGTAACAAATTTAGGTAAATGGGTGCAGAGCTAGTGGTAGTTTTGTAGGCAAACATTAATGCCTTGAATTTTATGCGAGCAGCTATTGGAAGCCAGTGCAAATTGATAAACAGAGGTGTGACGTGTATTCTTTTTGGCTCATTAAAAATGAAACTTGCTGCCGTGTTCTGAATTAATTGTAAAGGTTTGATAGAATTGGCTGGAAGACCTGCCAAGAGGGCATTGCAATAGTCCAGCCTGGACAGAACAAGAGCTTGAACAAGGAGTTGTGCAGCATGTTTCGAAAGAAAGGGCTTGATCTTCTTGATGTTGAATAAAGCAAATCTGCAGGATCGGACAGTTTTCGCAATGTGGTCTGAGAAAGTCAGCTGATCATCAATCATAACTCCAAGGCTTCTAGCTGTTTTTGAAGGAGTTATGGTTGATGTGCCTAACTTGATGGTGAAATCGTGATGAAACGATGGGTTTGCTGGAATCACAAGCAGTTCTGTCTTGGCAAGGTTGAGTTGAAGGTGATGGTCCATCATCCAGGAAGAAATGTCTGTTAGACAAGCTGAGATGCGAATAGCAACCGTCGGATCATCAGGATGGAATGAGAGGTAGAGTTGAGTGTCATCAGCATAGCAGTGGTATGAAAAGCCATGTTTCTGAATGACAGAACCTAATGATGCCATGTAGACAGAGAAGAGAAGTGGTCCAAAAACTGAGCCCTGAGGCACCCAAGTAGTTAGATGTTGTGACTTGGACACCTCACCTCTCCAAGATACTTTGAAGGACCTATCTGATAGGGAAGACTCAAACCATTGAAGTGTGGTTCCTGAGATGCCATTTGCCAGTAGGGTTGATAGGAGGATCTGGTGGTTAACCGTGTCAAAAGCAGCAGACAGATCAAGCAGCATAAGTACTGAAGATCTGGATTCTGCTCGCCAGTCTTAGAGCTTCAACAACTGAGAACAAAGGCCGTCTCAGTTGAATGTCCACTTCTGAAGCCAGATTGGTTGCGGTCAAGGAGGTTGTTGTTTGTGAGATATGTAGAGACTTGGTTGAACACAGCTCGTTCAAGTGTTTTTGCAATGAAAGGAAGAAGGGAAACTGGTCTGTAGTTCTCTAAAAGAGATGGGTTGAGGTTGGGTTTCTTAAGTAGTGGAGTTATACATGCCTGTCTGAATGATGAGGGAAAAACACCAGTGTGGAGGGATGTGTTGATGTGAGTGAGTGCAGGTACAACTGCAGGAGAAATGGCTTGAAGGAGATGAGATGGAATAGGATCAAGCTGGCAAGTAGTAGGGTGATTAGAAAGGATGAGTTTTGAGACTTCTGCCTCAGAGTGTGAAGAGAAGGATGTAAATGAGTGTATGTTTGCTGGTGATATGAGCTTGACTGATTGTGGTGTGGAAAATTGTGCACTAATGTGTTTAATTTTATTAATGTAAAACGTTGCAAAGTCGTCAGCTATTAGAGATGAAGCAGGAGGAGGAGGGCAAAGAAGTGAGGAAAATGTTTTAAAAAGCATGCGAGAGTTAGACGAATTGTCAATTTTGTTATGGTAGTATGTCATTTTAGCAGTGGAGACATTAGCAGAGAAGGAAGATAGGAGTGACTGATACACATTAAGGTCAGTAGTATTTTTGGATTTGCGCCACACCTTTTCAGCAACTCTAAGCTTAGAACGGTGTTCGCGTAGAACATCAGATAACCAACGGGCAGAAGTATATGTGTGTGTGTGTGTGTATATAATATATATGTGTATATAAGTGTAATAAAATATTAAAATATATATATATATATATATATGCCACTTGGCAAGGAAGCTTTTTTACATTTCATTTACTTTAACTTAAATATTTGTTAATATTAAATATTGATAAAAACCATATAGATAAATTTAAACTGCATAAACCCAAAACAAGCAAACAAATAAATACATAAATAAAAGTGACTACCACCCAAGATTACTTTCAAAGACTAAGATGGAAAACTAAAATAAAAAGTCTCAATATTAATACAGTATTCCAGTGATTCTATACTAACACTATATGGTCTACAATTATGTTCAATCATGCAACACAATCATAAAACACATTTTTGGGCTGGTTTATTAAAGAAAGTAAACAGATTTACTTTGCCAGAACATCTTTGACTTGTTTGTTCACCAGTCCATAGTAATGGTCAATTTGTGCCTGCATTAGGAGTGAAAAGAATAATTACGGCATTCAGGTATACATCATTCTACATTCAGGTTAGGGATGAAGACTTCAATAAATACTTAAACTTAAATCAACCATGACAGCTGCCAGAGCCAGAGGTTATCAATGGCAACCTACCTGATGCTTTTCATAGATCACCGGCCAACTGAAAGCACCTATGAGACCTAAAAAAAAAAACAATAGTGAAAATTATGGCACACTCTTATAATTCGGACAAAATTTTGCGTCCATTTAAACAAATAGGACCCACAGTCCCAAATGGACTTACCCAAAATAAGAATGGTAAGACCATTGAACAAGGCACCAACATAGGTCAGGATCCACATGAGAACTGCAAACTGGAAGAAAAGAGGAAACCATGTCACCATACATACAAGAGTAACAGGCCAGAGGAAACACGGTAGATACATATGACAAACACATTTCAAAACTTATGCAAGGTGACGATTACTTGAAGGGATATTGTTGAGATGACGTGCTAATGACACTCTTTCTCCTTTTTTATAATTTAACAACTGTAAAGAGCTCATATATTGTAAAATCAAATCCATCAATTCACATTAAAATGAAAACATGATACAGTCAGTTACAAAATAGTTGGATGTCCAATGTCAAAGTCTAAAACATTAACACAATATTGTTACTCATTTACAAGAGGGCATTTACATAACAGTATTAAAAAAAAAAAATTATTCAACAAGGATGCATTAAATTGATCAAAAGTGAACGTAAATAAATTCTGTTCATTCTAAAAATAATAATTAAAAAAAATTAAAATTCTGGTTTCAATCAAGAAAATAAATACACAATGCAGCAACCTTAACCTTAATATTTCTAAACACTGACAAGAAATGTTATTTGACCAATTTCTGTGGGATCATAAATGATGATTGCTGAAAGTTCAACAGTTCTTCTAAATAGTAATACAATTTCACACTATTACGGTTTCTACTCTTTCAAAACTAATGCAACATTGGGGAATTTTTTTTTTTTTTTTTTTTTTTAATTACAACTTCTATGTTTGGGTGACCAATTTTCTTAAAGGTGCCGAATGTATGAATGAAATCGAGTGGTTAAACCAGGTATTACAGGCCAAATTCAAAATATTGGAGAGGGTTTTTTTTTTTTTTCACCAGGCCCTGGTTCTCACACTTGACACACAAGCAGGTTGCCAGATTGATGACACCAACAAGAACGAGCGCACTTGACGATGAACTCAAATAAGATGCTTTTTCCATTAACTGGCAACCCGGATTGGTGAAATACAATTAGGTAAAATGGCAATGGCCGGGTTTTACAAACCAAAACAGAGAACGGCATCTGGCCCAGAACGCACATTTTCAAAGGAGAAAAACTAACTGCAGCATTGTTTTTCAGATAAACAAGTAGGATAACTTAACTTGCTTCTGAAATATCTGCAAATATTATGGTATTTTTATACTTTTGAGAGTTAAAGGTGCTGTATGTAAGTTTTTGACTCTACTAGAGTCAGAAAGATGGTCAAAATGGTGTTGAGAGAGTAATTTTAAATGCCTAATAACTGACCATTTTCCTAATAACGGACATTGTAAACTCAAATGTTTCACTTGCACTTAAAATAGAATAAAAAATAAAAAGCAGGCCAACCCTTTTTTTGCAAGCTGACCCAACAAATGGCAGAGCCTGTTTAAAACCCACCGGCATGTAAAGGGTCACTCGTAACTGGACGCATCACTCAATATAGCGGTCTGACCACACAGAGACTGAATGCTGGGAAGGAATCTATCCGTCCAGCTGCTGAAGACCTCCAGAGCAGGGGTCTGGCTGTAACTCTATCCACAGCCCATAACCACCGCCCCCTTCACAGGGCACTAAATCTCCTTACACGGATGCTTCCATCCACTGGGCTGCCCTGCATTTGAGTCGTGGGTCAATGCAGTGCCAAGAAAAGCCATGAGGTGCTGATTTCACATTAATGTTATTGGCGCTTTTCCATTACACCACAAACTTTGCTGAGAACATGGCGACTCCTGAAAATATCAGACATCTTGACTCAAGATTAAGAAGGGCTTATCAAAGGATCCAAACATGTATTTAGTTCTGCTGTGAACCAGATGACTAGTGACCTCTAGTTCTGCTGTTATCAACTATTTAAGACTTATAGGCCCAGAATGAATTTTCAGAAGATAGTTTAAATTATTATTTTTTTAAAATATGTATTAATCTGTTTTTATTTTTAATATGATTTAAATGCATTGTTTTTTGAATGGCCGAATCATCAGCACTGGAATGCCCTCAGCATGGCAACATGGGCCTGGTGGAAAGCGTGGTCCAGATATTCATTCAAGATCATTCAGCCTTGCAGCAACCCTTGTCATGTGACGGCATCTAAAACAGAGAGCATCATGTGACTAAAGACTGACATTACTCAATGCTGTATCACAGCTGATACTTTAACCCCGCCACCTCCAATAAAAACCTCCATTTCCATCCCGTCAGAGCTCAGTCCAAATCCTCAGCCTGATCAACAAAGGCTTCTTTGTGGAGCCATTCATGTCCCGCTCCTCCAACACATTACCAAACACCCCAAACCCTGCCTACCGAAAACACACGTGAGGCCTCGTGTGTCTCTGATTCAATGCACTAAGGACACAAATCAGTGCACACTATGGGAGAGAACACAGTTGATAATGAAGTAACGTTAGCTGAAGTTTGGAGACCGTAAGGTTATACAAAGTTTTTGAAAGTAGTCTTATCAGTCTTCAGGTTGCATGCATTTGATCAAAAATCTAATCAAATGCAGTAATACTGAAACTATTACCACAATTCAAAATAACCATTTTCTATTAATATATGTCAAAATATTTATTTATTCTTGTCATGGCAAAGCTGATACGCTGATTTGGTGAAGAAACATTTCTTACTCATACCAATGTTGTTCTGCTTATCGTTTTTTTTTTCAGGATTTACTTTGATTAATATCAAGTACAAAAAAATAGCATTATTTAAAACAGGACTCTTTTGTAACATTATAAATGTCTTAACGGTCACTGATCATTTTAATGCACCCCTGAGAAATGAATAAAAAAATTAAAAAAAAGAATCTTAAACTATCAAAAAACTACTTAATCCAACCGATCACAAGTGGAACTGTTTTCATATACATGTGAATTGACTTCTTCGTTTTAGACACTAGAGGACAATTTCTAGCTCAGAAAGGTTTTTTTTTTTTTTTATCTATCAAATTTTGCATAAACTGTACAGCTTACAGTAGTCTTATTGTTCAACAACCTCATGAAAAACATCGAGACAACCAGATTTATTTTCCAATCTTCACTCTGAGAGCAGCTATGGAGCCCCAAATCAAAGCTGAAAGAACACAATCAGGATTGGATTTCCTCTGTTCTCCTGGAAAAACAAACCTTGAGCGAGTCCACCAGATCCTCCACCAGGAAGAGTCGTCGCAGCTCCTTAATCAAAGAGTTGAAGTGCACCAGAGCCGTGTCACCGTACTTATGAGCCAACTCTGAAGAGATCCCCACATCTTTATCCAGATACATCCTGTACAAAAGAGCAAGAGGAGTTTAACGTGAGACTGAAGCTCCGTTCCATGAATCTGGGGGGTTTGCAACTAGTGATGGACGCTTCTGAAACACTGCTTCGAGAAACTTCGAAACCTGTGATCAAGCATGTATCAAACTTTCTGAAGTTTCATGATTTAGCAAACAAGTAAACAAGACTGAATTACATAATTTCATTGCAACATTTAAATTGTTAGCTGTTAGAGAGCAACCTCTGGACCCATGAACCAGTGTCTATGATTTTTTTTTTTTTTTTTTTTTTTTTAACCTGATCTCAGATCAGCGTTACACATTTGTATACATTTTTAAATGACATTCATATAATATAAAGTGTAGTAGTTAATAAACTCTTATTGGCTCGAATATCCAAACAAACAAAACATGAACGTACTATACAGAAACTTCATATTTAAAGATATTAAATGATTTGTTCATTTCATTAATTAGATTACACTTTCAATAAAACATTTGTAATTGGTTTGTTAAAGGACCTTTTTTGAATGTCTGGCTGAGTTTATTGCATTGGTGAGTTTATTGCATTTACACCGTTCTGCAAAGCAACTGGTTCAAAGTTTCGAAAAGATTTGTTTCTCCCACCACTAGCAGCAAAACACTAAAATTTCACAAGTCACAATTTAGCCTTTATGCACTTTTTAGTAAGCCTTGTCTAGTGGTTATGTTTATACCCATTTAAATACAAATTGCTGTTTATTACCATTATTTTCCTGCAGCGAACATGATTGTAAATAATTCTCTCTTAGTCATTTACAGAAAAGCTGTAAAAAAAATTATATGTACAATCTGATTTGTACGGTTATACACTAAACAAACTAATATATATATATATATATATTTTATTATATAAATAAACGTGCTAACAAAACATGTTTTGCTTAAGAGGCAACATTTGTGCAGAGAAAAAAAAAACAGCAGGAAGTGAATAGGTTTCAAATGTGAGGTTTCCTTTCAAGTAGGATGTTACCTTTGAAGGTAGCTGACTATGCAGTAGACAGCAAACAAGCTCACTAGTTTTGGAACAGAGCCTAGCGATCAAACTGAAGCAGCTGAAACAGGCTTACCAAGAGATACAAGAGATTTTGCAACCACTTTACTTTCAAAACAACTTTAAGAATATTTAAGTGGTTGGATTTCTGCCGTTTCACTTCTATTTCACAAGCGAGGCTTAACATTTTGGCAGGGACTCAAAACCAACAGCATGTAGTTCAAACATAAGCACCTCATGTAAGCCCAGAAGCTAAGCTCCACAGATCTTACAGAAACTGGAACACAAACTGATCAAAGCAGGATTATCCTAACCGTTTTACTCTCAAGGCAATGCAAAGTGAACTAAACGTGGTGTGTAAATACTTGAGACTGATGCCACTACAATATGTGTGCAACATGTGTGGCTCCTCACTTCAAGGGGTGTCCATCTTCAGACTTCTGAACAGCCTGTAAAATGCCTTTATATATCCTGAAGGAGATGGTGACAGACAGCAGGGCAAGGGTCATGTAGGAGATCACGCTGATAATACTGCAAACGCTGAGAGAAAGCAGCAGGAGCAGACTGGCTCCAAACACCACCCCCGTCCTCGGAAGATCTCGCCAATACAGCAGGTCCACCACTGCGAGAGAAAGCAAGAGTTACGCCAGCCCCAAACACTCAGATGATGTAACTTTCCGCTTTACTGCAAAAAGGAATGACCACTTTTTACATGCACATGGGCATGTTAACAGTTAACAGTGTGTGATTGAGTTACTGAGTTAATTTACTGTGCAGAATTACTAAGAAGAATTGCAGCATATTATACAAAAACACAATAAACAAACAATATTTTTTAAGTCCCTGTAAAGTCAATATATGTGTTCTGAGTTTGTCACACCACATTAACCACTCAGCAAAATTTGATATTAAAAAAATCCTGCTTAGTACATAAAATAAGTTATCAAAAATCTTGAAGAAATGGGCGGTACCCTCTGCTCTCAAACACTGGGGTTGTGTCTGCACTGATAACCACGCCAACTCTAGGAAAGCTCTAACTGTCAAATACTGCTACAGACTGAATGCAGGGTTCCCACACCTTGATTAACTTTAAATTCAAGGACCTTTCAAAGACTTTCCAGGTCCAATACCCTCAAATTCAACTTAATGTGGGGACACCTTGCTCTCACTTGAAATGTAACATCGGGTTTATATTGTAAAATACATTGTTACTGTTTTCATGTGTCAAACCCAACTTTTTTTTTTTGGGCCATATGACAGATCTGATATTCTATTTGTTGTATTTCTGTTTTGCATAAAACTGAAGATTATCCAGTACATTCTACACCGTATTCTAAAATGATCTGATATTAACTTTTGCATGGATTTTATTGAAAAGAGCTTAGGCTCATGTAACCAGAAGTTCTTCTTGCCTCATGGGTTTAGATTATTGAAACAAGCAAAGCAATTCAACGTTCATTTCCAGGTGTGTCTGTGAAACATAGAAGTACCATCCTAGTAGTTTAGTGCACGCATGAACTTTATGTAGGGTGACCACATTTTAGTTTTCCAAAAAGAGGACAGTGGGTATGGGTGGGGCGGGGGGCTGGGGTGTGGTTGGTTTAAAATATGCCATTTCCATACATAAAATACATATTTTAGTCACTGCTATGCATATTGATCATAAATACAGCTAAAAAGCTTCCTATCAGTGGCCCTCCTTCACAAGACTTAACATCTAGCACAGTTTTATCATAGGCAGAATGCAAAATGTTTCAATACAAGCATGCGCATACATACATATATAAACACACACACACACACACACAAACAACTTCTTAAAATATTACTTAATCTACAACATTGCTGAATTTGAACACTTAGACTAACATTATAACGCATTTATTTTATAAAATATTATTATAATAATTCTGCACAGTAATTTACACTCCCATTCATTATAGCCTACTCTTCATTGCAAGCTGAAATATAATCCAGCTTTTGGCTAGCAGCTTCAGTAGAGTTATTCATCACTGCTAATAATCTCAAACTCACCCATATTAATCAATTGATCAGATCAGCCAAAATGAAGCTTTATGAACAATTTTTAGAAGTTTATTTCGAAATATGTTGGTTGCACAAATGCAGGAATGTTTCAATAGCTGTCAAGCATTTAAACTTTTTTTTAAGACAGAATACAGATCTTAATCAGAAAATGATGTGCAAGTAAACACGCTCCGTTATTAAATCAGCTAAAGAACGGTGGGTTCTCAGATGAGGATATGGAACTGATTATTTCAAATTGTGACCAAACTGAACATCCAAACTCCATTCAGAAGCAAAATAACTCACACTTAACAAGGACACCATGCACGGTTTCACAGGACGATTGTGTTGAATTCTGACTTTACAGCAAACTTAGTCTGTTCGTGTTGAGGGAGGATAAAATTAGGACAGAAACCTCACAGTCAAAAACCATTTAATAATTAAACCTAATCTACAATATGTGCCAATTTATCGGATCAGAGTTCATTGCACGTGGCATCTTCTCTCACTGCATTTCTAAAAACAGACATCCTCCAACCAAAAAGCCAATGCATTTATCGTTAATCAATAACTCAAAAGCACTTGGGCTCGTTCATGCTGCCCTTCCTCTTGTAATAAAAGACCGTTGCATAAGCTCATCGAAACAGAACCGTTCACAAACTATTAATGCATCACATTTTCGAAGATCAACGCGTAATGCATTCGTATCTAATCATAGTTATTCATATTAATGTGAAGTGTTATAATGCACGCCTGAAAATACAGTAAGTCCTTTGGACTTATCAAGACCCCCGCTATAAAAACGTCATTTTATCATCACGATTTCTTTCTAAACCATCGACAGTGCGCGTAAACACAAATTGAAGTGTAAATAAGGATAAATCAAATGTGACGCATGGGGGATTGGTGCAATCACAGAGCGTTTAACGGTCTTAACTCACTAACTAACCTTGTTTGGAATCCATCTCGCTCATCTGCACAGCCAGGGACAAGAACACACGGGAAGCACGCCGCACCAACGACAAAAGACAGTTCCGGTCGAACAAACGGATGATCTACAAAATAAAAGTCTACTAACTCTGTCACGCGGCTATTGACACACGCAGGGTTTGCTCAAACAATAATACAAATATCGATGACAGTTATATTTATTAGGAAAAAAAGAAACAAACAAATTTGGCCAGTTGACTTTGCTTTAATTAAAAACCAGATGTTTGTTTGGCCAGGTTTTTTTTAAATGTTATTGAAATAAGTCTCTGTATTTATTTATTGAAAATGTAATATTAAGCATAATTAATTAAGCTGTAATTTATTCCTGTGATCAAAGCAGAATTTTCAGCATCATTACTGCAGTCGGTCCCATGATCCTTCAGGGGGGTATTCCAGAAAGCAGGTTATGTGACATACCCGGGTATGTTTAAGAGTAAGTAAATGGATAACCTCAACTTTCGGTTCCAAAAACAGAGGTAACTTTCAGGTTATGTTAGTTGTCATAGCAACTCACTCTCTGAACATAACCTGCTCCAGAGCAGGTTATGATCCACGATTAGTTCACTTCAGCGAGCCTTCAGTGGGCGTGACAGATACCGCACAACATTATATAATATTAGAATATGAAATATAGCCTATTATATATATATATATATATATATATATATATATATATATATATATATATATATATATATGTTAATGAGGAAGCGCTAATATAAGTAATAAATAAGGTAATATATTATTCTAATATGATTATTTCTTTTATTGGCATATATAAGAGTTATCTGTAAATTATGTATTAAGAGGTATGTATAAATTATAAAACACTATGACAAGGTAAGGTTTAACTTATATATATTTATATATTTTATTTATTATATGTTATATCTCACTGCATGGAGTGGCATTTTTCTATAATGTCTAAATTCTAAATCAAAATACATATCTGATATGACTTAATGTATAATTAGCATAAAACAAACAATATAATTCACATTCTCAAGTATTAAAGATTAAATGGAAAAAAATAAAAATGATTGCACCGCCATCAATTAGGTGGAGATATGCTCTAAGCATGTAAACAACTAATTAACAAAAGAAGAAGAAAGAAACAGCATGGCGCGTGTTTTCTTAGCGCCCGTTTCTATAGTGACTCGTCGATTCGTCGCTCTGTTGAGAATGTCTTGAGTCTTAACCAGGAACATACTCTGAGTTGAATTAACTTACTCCCGGACGAGTTTTTGGAACCACATACCTCGAGTAAGCAAGGTTTGGGGTTAATCAACCGAGAGTTCAGGTTGTAGTTCACAGTAAGTTAACCCTGCTTTCTGGAATACCCCCCTGGAGTCATTCTAATATGATGATTTGGTACTCAATAAATATTTCTTATTCTTATCAGTGATGAAAAAAGTTTTTTTTTTTTTTTTTTTTTTCCCAGGATTCATTGATGAATAGTAAATTCAAAATAAATTTATTTTAAATAAAAAGTTAGCATCCTCGTCACATTAGATAAAATTTAATGTGCTGCTCTTTCGGACTGAAAATGTTTGAACATATGTGCATATAAAATGTTTAACATTAATTGTCACTGCAGCAGAAATATCTAGAATAAACAGATTAGCCTCTTTAGGTTAAAACCGCAGATAACCAGTTATTCTATAACGTTTCCTTAAAACTGGAAATAAAATTTACATAATTCAATTGGAACTCATGGGAGGCAAATCTAGACTCAAAATGACCACGTCTCACACTATCCTAGCCAGGCAAACTGTAGGGTCTATCCAGGAAACCCTTTCATAAGCCAGCATTCAGGGTTCACAAAAGTTTAGATCATAAGTCACCCTTCATTTCATGTTCCCAGCTTGATTTCATCGCCACAATAAGTGCCAACGTGCATAAACAATTTAAAGAGCATTTCCTCCCATTCCAAGAATCTACAACACAACGACAAAGTGCTTAATGATGCAAACCCACAAAAAATATATTACTATAAAACAAATTGTTGTTTAAAACTCCTCAAGTTGCAATGACTCCTCAAGTTACTGTGAATGACTTTGACATGCTGCATCATATTTTCATTAACTTCTTTAAAAAATGCACGGAATTTAGATTATGCCTTCAGTTCAACATTGTGCGACAAACGGGCAGTTTGCCAAGAGAATTCTCTAGCAGAGAGGTAAATGCTTGCCATTCAATATGCTTTGTAATCAAGACACCCCGGACCATTTACTCAGTGCAACTAGAACATTCTCTCCCCCAAGCACATTTGCAAGCAAAACCTCAAACCAGAACTAAAAGCTTTACCTAATAACACTTATGGACAAAGCAAGCAGAAAAGCAGTCTCTTCAGCCCATTTTCAGGCTTTTTAGGGCAAAACAAGCATGTACCCTGTTCTTTCCAGTGCTTTATCTCCATCCCTGAGGTTGTCATAGAAGTCATGTTATCTGCATTGTCATACATTCCAGTCTGCAGAAGAGGAGGTCAGGGGTGAGGAAGAAGGCACGAGTCTCTGGCTGGGGCAGGACAGGACTGAAGGGTAGAGAGAGACGCTGGGGCTCTCCTAGCAGAGCTGCCTGATCACGTTCTGCAAAGGCCAGCACTGCTGAGGTAAGCTGACTGAACGCCGTGTTCTAGTAACATGAGGTTTCAGCACAACATCAGCTGTGTCACTCCACAAACTGGACACCGCATTTGTGTTCCTCATGCACATACAGTTCCATTTTCAAAATGCATTATTAATAATAATGTAAAACTTTTTGGCCTGTCCTCAGTGTTCCTATGAGCAAATCCGCACATTGAGAATATAAAACTGAATATGTTTAAATAAACTTTTTTTTTTTTTTTTATAAAATTTTAGATTTAGGAGCATTACATTTTCTTCACAGAAACATCAAGGACCATGAATATTAGTATTATTATTAACTAAAACTGAAACTATCAAAACATTTTTCTTCGTTGAAATAAATCTGAAACTAAAAAGAAAAAGTAATTAAATTAAAAAACTAAATTAGAAATGTTGCCTTAGCAGTAAATTGAAATCACGTCAAGTTGAAGCGATAAAATTACTAACTGAAATGAAAAAAAAAAACTGAACTTCAGACTCAATGGGTTATTTTGGCAGTAATGATTATGATACGTCTTCATGAGGATGATTCATGGGTCAGTGCGTTTTCCTCAATGTCAATGACACTAAACTCGGTCAACGAACTAAACTCACTTTTGTCCAGCCTGTATTTACAATAGGGAGGTGCACATTAAGTATGTGAAGATACATTAAATAGAACTAGAAACAAAGAAACATTAAAAAAAAGTGTATATATAAATAGAACTAGATCGACAATAAGCACAATTTGGCGGGTTTCTTTTTCCTGTCTGTAACACACACGATCCACACGATGGCGATATAAAAGGAAGCTTCAATAAGACGACGTTGAAATATTGGAAAAGTACTCAATGATCAGAATTTTAATATCAAAACGGTTCATCAAACTCGCACGAAGCTGATTTTTTAAATCACGTATTATAAGGCAATTACAACAAAGTGCAACCTATTCACTTAATATTTTTGTCTGTATAATCATCAATTAAAAACACATGTTGAGATAAGAATCGGAGACTTTAATATAAATTAGAATCCTTAAACTGTGCAATAGAAAAAGTAGGTAACTTAAACAGCCAGTCATTCTTGATTAATACATGTAACGTTAGCATGAATAATTCAAACGGATCTTGACGACATGTCAGTTGTTCCCGGTGTAAAGTGGTAACTTAGATTTAAAAAAAAAGTTTATTACGCTTATTTCAGTTTGTGATAACACTTACAGATCCCCGATTTAAATCCAAATTACAAGCTACAAATGGATAATGTACTTACATGAACAACAAGATTTAGATCTGGATGGTGTGACTGATGTTTTCTCTTCTTTTTCTTCCGGTTTTGCTGTCGCACCTCCAAAAGCACAGATCGGTGCTGGTTTGACAGCTTCTGGCTCAGGTTTAGAGGTGGATGATGGTTCTGGTTCTGGATCTGTAAAGTCCAGCAGAGGAGGCTCTTCGGTACGTGGCAGTGTGGACCTGTGCCTCTCCAGCGCATCTTCCGCTCCTCCGACCAGATCTAAGATACTACCGTAGTCTGAAGCTTTAGCATCTGCCTCTCTTTCCGAGAAGTCACCTTCTTCATCCATCAACGACTTCACGTGTTTGTCTTCTTTGTATTCTTCTTCAGCATCGTGAAAGCCATCTGAGGGTGTCGTGGAGCTTATTTCCGTCTGCTCATCCATTGTTAGGAAAAATTTTACACCGATGTATAAGAGTGACTTATTCAAAAAGTTTCCTCTGGGGAGTTTTTTCGATTTGTATGTCTGAGAAAATAACTTCTCAAAACTTCAGGAACACACAAACGGGTGTGCGACAGGTTCAGCTCGGGCCTAAAACGCAGAAACGGAGCAACTGTTTCTCTGTATGACTAGACGCTAGAGGATGTATATGCAAATTTGGCCAACTCTTTTATTGGCTGAACAGTGCTGAACCCAAGCATCGACTTGCGTAGAATGCTACATGCCTAATTAGGGGCGGGGTATGCAAATTACGGGAATTTAATTTGGTAAGCGGCTACGAGGGGGCGGGGCAGTTGCTACAATAATCTTTGTCGCTTTCTCTCCCTAAACGGAACTGTGGAGAATGGCTGAATGATGCTTTTCAAATAGTTTTAAATTTCACAGCGGTTTAAATGTGCGCGAATGAGCTTACCTTTGTTCTTATATGTAAATGATAGTTATATGTTCTTAATATATATAATATATAAGATTACCTAACTATTGTTTAATGAAATCAACAAGACACGTGATGCCATGATAAAGCGACACACTCCAACCTTGACTATTAACATTTCATGCGTTGATTGTGAAATCATTGAATATTGTTGCGAAAACAAATCTTCGGATGATTCAGTGTTTGTCGATGTGTTGCAACATAAACTAAACTGACTCGTGTGATCAAATAAATATGAGTCAAGACTGTCTCTGGATCTTTTTTGCCTATAATAAGTGTTTTAGTCTATATCGTGTCACTTTTTATATAAAACACGTTACTGAAAAAGAAAAAAACTTGTTTCACACAATTTTTTACAAGCCTTTAGCCCTCTTATTGGTAGTTTGTTTGTACTTTTTTAGCAAATAAAAGTCCTTTTACAATTCTAAAAAGGTCCCCCTTCAGATCAATAAGAATAATTTTTAAATTTTCAGTATGTTAAGATAAACATTTAATAGACAGAAGCAACGAAGGTTAATTGATTATCCATACAACATTTATTTATATATATATATATATATATATATATATATATATATATATATATATATATATATATATATATATATATATATATATATATAAAGCCATATGAATAAAAAAAAGATTCATAAACATAAAATATATCTCTCTTAATGTTCAATAGAATATTTTTAAAAAAATCTGACTATTATTTTATATTTAATCTCAGGCTTTATGGGGTTAAGACTCCAGAAAATTCTGAACATTGTGTACTTGGAACACATATGTTATGTAAATGTTATCTTTGTCACGCAACACAACAAAGTAATCCAGGTGGATTCCAACTGTGAAATTAGACATCTAGGAAAATTACTAATTAATATATATCCTAATGGTATTCCAATAGATGTATCAGGTCTTTCCTTTAGTGTGAGTGAAAACTAAGTCCGATCATTTGAAAAATGTATAGTGCACTTAAAAACCTTAACAAAAGCAATATGGATAGTGATGCAAGCCTTAGCAAGTACTATGGTCAAACATTGCACAACTTGTGAGCTACTGATCATCAGCTGTTTTAACAGTTGTTGATCTTTTAAGTCTTCTTGATATTATTGCAGATTCTGGTGAGTCACCATTGTCATCCAAGTCCCTATGGGGAATCAAAGCAAACCAAACCAGTTCGGCAGGGTCTTTGTGCTGTGCTGGAGCCGTGCCTGGGCTGACTGATAACCCGACTTTGCCTCTTGATTGATTAATCGTAGAGATGTTTGGTGTACATCTTCTAATCTGGCCTTCTAGTTCTTTCTAATCTTATTTTCTAGTATTTTGGTTTGTGCAAAAAAGGATTAGCTTTAATCACCTCACTCAAGTTGCTGATTCATGTAGCAGTTATCTTCAAATCCATAACAGTGAGTCAATGAAGTGCAATACTATGTCCCAGAATACAATGCTATCATATAATGCTATCATCTTAGTCATACTAAACAGGGGAAAAGGGAGACTCCCAGAGCTTTCTTAAACATTCAAAATTACCATGATCTTTGATGAACAAAAGTTCATTGTAATGTTTTTTGTGTATATAATAATTTGTATTATGTTCTAAATAAGCAATCAAGGTCACGCAGTATTCTGGATAAAGTGGCGCTTTCCCAGACAGGGTTTAAATAAATTCAGGAGTAGGCTTAATCTAGAATAGAATAGTTAATAATGGTTTAAAAAATTCTTTCTGAAACACAGATTAAGAACAAATTACTATCACCTGGACTGTGGAGTCCTGAAACCTGAATAAAACCAACTGCTCGAAACTGAATTATTATGAGAGGTTATATGGAATGAACAAAAGCTTAAAATTGTATGGAACTGAGAAGCAAACCCAAGGAAACGATGGCAGCAGAAATAAGGACTACATTCAAAAAAACTTTCCTGAACAAGAGGAAACTTTTTAAATCAAGCAAATTAACCACACACATCAGCTGTGGAATAAAATAAATCTGTTTAAATCTGTTTGCAATGAATTCTTGCATAATTTCTTGCAATTAGTTGTAGTTGTCATTTATTATGTTACACATAAAGCAGCTATTTTATATATGAGAGAGAGAGTTCAGCATTATTGACACCCTATGGAAAAAGAAGATTGTAAAAATAAATCTGTAATGTTAACCCTTTTGATCTCTTTTTGACCCCTTTCTAAATAAATAAATAAAATAAAAAAACTTTTCAACAACATCACATTATGAAAATAAGTTTTTCTCAAATACACATTGGCCATGATCATTTGTACCCCTTATTATGAGTAAAATCTCTGAAGATTACATAATAACATTTTTAGCACACCAGGGTGATTAGGAACATGAAATTATCTAGCCATGACTTCCTGTTTCACAGAAATATAAATATGAGGGAACACAAATGTCAAATTCCCTTAAAGGGGTCATATGACGTTGCTAAAAATAACATTATTTGGTGTATTTGGTGTAATGCAATGTGTTTATGGGGTTTAAGGTTAAAAAAAACAAATGATTTTTCACATACTGTACATTATTGTTCAATATATATATTTTTACAAAGCTGATCGTTCTGAAAAGCGAGGTGTACGCTGATTGACTTGAACAGTGTTGTAAATACAACTTAACCCCTGATTTCTAGTTGTGTCCTCTTTTGGAAGGCCAAACAAAGTAGCTTCACTTTCACAATGAAACACACAGCATCTCCACGACATGGCACCGGCAGCAACAGCAAGAATAAAAGTTATGCCTTCTTTCTTTGCGTGAACATTTGGGTGGCGTTATGCATATCTTCCCACATAGTGAAGACATGTGGGGGCATGTTAGAATAAGACGTTTTAGGAGGGTGTGGTTGACTCCTAACTTTTATAAAGAGTATCTCATTGGGTTTAAGACCTTAGTCTTTGCAAATTTATAGATCTCCATTATGCACCAAGAGCTTGTAACACTCCAAAATCGCATCATATGACCCCTTTAAATTCTGGACTAGACTAAGTCTAAGACTATTTAAAACCATAGAAAAGCAGATTTCTTTTAATCTGGTTCAGAGTTTGAGTCTATAGGACTAGGCTTAATCTCTGTCTGGAAAACTGCCCCTTAGTATTTAAAGAGATAGTTCACCCAGATACTGTCATTATTTACTCACACTCCTTTTTTTTTCTTCTGTTGTAAGAAGCCATTTTGAAGAATGTTGCTAACCAAATAGTTGACAGTAGCCATTAACTTTCATTTTTTAACTATATACTGTATAGAAGTCAACATGGTTACCGTCAACTGTTTGGTTAGCAACTTTCTTCAAAATATCTTCTTTTGTGCTCAACAGAAGAAATAAACTCAGTGGGTGAGTAAATCTTGACAGAATTAAAAATTTTAGGGTGAACTATTCTTTAATGAAAAATTTCCATCAAAACATGATTTTAAGCAAATCAGTTAAATGTCATCCTTACACTGGTCCCTGAAATGTAAACTGTCAAAAGTAGTATAGGGAGGAAGAGACATTCCATGAAAACTGATGGATTATTGTGGCTCCATCTCTCTGTCAAGATATTTGACAGGTTCTTTGATCAGGTTGTTATGTGGGTTTGTTGTTCCAAATTTGGAAGAAGAATCTGGCTGGTATTTAATAGTGGAATTTGCATGTCAATGAACTGTGATCTTCTTCACTCACTAACAGCAGGGGTGTGCTTCACTTGGCAACGAACAGCACTCATATGCAAACAATCTCTTATTATCACACTGCACAAGCTTATCCGTCTAAATTCTTTAACTGTTTATTCCTAAGTAAGATAGAAACAAATCATAACATTAGTAATTGCTTAGGTGATTTCACCAGGAACTGCCTTGTTGATAAAAATCAGACTCATTATAATTGGTGACTGAATGTTCATGCATCATATCCTAAATTTAAGATGCTCTCAATGAAAATTAAAGGGGGTCATATAATTTGTTTTCACATTTCTTTTCTCTTTGGAGTGTTACAAGCTGTTCATGCATAGATAAGATCCACAAAGTTGCAAAGACTATGTCTCAAACCCAAATAAATATTCTTTAAAAAAAGATAAGAGTCCTAAAGCACCTCGTTTAAAGAAGGCATAACTTTTATTCTCGTTGTCATATTGTTGCCACTGCCGCCACTTCGTTTGGCCTTCCAAAAGAGGACAAAACTAGAAATCAGTGGTTAAGTTGTATTTACAACACTGTTCCAGAACAGTTCAACCCAAATATTCAGGTGTGTGGCAGATTTTTTGGAGGCCTACGATGCCATCTGTGTTTCTATAAATTGGGGCAATTCCAACTTTGTGAGGACAGTCTGCTGCTTCTGACTCACAGTCTGTAAGTAAGATTTCAGATTTAAAGAATTTGCCACTGACTATTCAAACGTGAGTTTTGAGCAGTGAAGAGTAGTGCTTGTTGTTTCTCTGATAACAAACGCAGACATGGTTTTATGTTTATGCTGTGTGATACCCAATGTGTAAAAAGACAGTATAAGTCATTATAATCAGTAACGTTAATCGTTACAGTAACATTAATCGCCGGGACACGGCATCACAGTATGTTAAGGGGCATAACGTTTCTGTCACACGCTTGAAGTATTCGGCCAATCACAATGAACTGGATAGCTGACCAATCAGTGTACACCTCTCTTTTCATAAGGTTGAGCTTTATAAAAATGTACATGTTTCAGAAAGGCAGGGCATAGAGGAGCAACAATAATGTACAGTGTGTGGGAAATAATGTGTTTTTTAACCTTAAACCACATAAACACATTGCATTACACCAAATACACAAAATACCCTTTTAAATAGTGTTTTGAATGCTAAAGAATATTGAAACTTCTGTTTTTATTTACTCGCTCTCATAAACTTATTGTTATTGTTACTAAAACTATCCATCTTTGGCAATTGAAATATAGCTGAAATCAGATCAAATATAAATATTAGATAAAACAAACACACAAACAAAGGTAAATGTTCTTATGGTACTAGGCTAGTCTCACTAGCCAGACCTTCAGATTGATGGCTTGTCATCACAGTTGTAAACACGACGTCTTTCTTCTTTCGTGACGGGGTTTGGGGTCACAGCATCTTTGTTTCCAGGTGGAACGTTAAAGAACACGATACGCATGTCTCCCGGAAATCCTGTATAATTTAACCAATCCGACGACGACTTCGAAACTCCTGAAGAGTTTCCACTTGTGTGTGCCATATACATCAGACATTGATCCGTGGGCGTGGCATCTGAGGCTGAGAATAGTCTAACTGAAATAAAATGTTTAAGTTAAAGTACTGAAAAATACTAAAATTCAAATTCAAATAAAAATGTGATATATATTAGTGTTGTAGTACTCGAGACTATTCTTGGTCTTGAGACCAGTCTTAAGACCAATTTTGATGGTCTTGTATTTGTCTCGGTCTCAAGCTCATTTTTCATGCAGCTTTTTACTTTTCAATTTGTTAACTGGTGGACTGTGGATTACTTGTTGATTATTGTGATGTTTTTATCAGCTGTTTGGATTCTCATTCTGACGGCACCCATTCACTGCAGAGGATCCATTGCTGAGCAGGTAATGTAATGATCTGTTCTGATGAATAAACAAACAAATCAATATCTTGGATTGCCTGAGGGTGAGTAAATTTTAAGCGAACTAAAAAATTTTGGGTGACCTACTCCTTAAGCATGAGTTATAAAGTGTGAGTGTGTAAATTTTATCTACAGTGAAAGTATGCAATGCATCCTATCTAGCTCTTTGTTACTTTCAGTGTTGGGGAGTAACTAGTTACATGTAACGGCGTTACGTAATTTAATTACAAAATTATTGTAACTGTAATTAGTTACAGTTACTACGAAAAAATGAGTAATTAAATTACAGTTACTTATGAAATTTTTAACGATTACAAAGGGGATTACATTTGAATGTTTACACGCATCCACATACAGATTTAACTGATTTATTTCCCAAATTGCACTGACTATTCTGAGACATACCGCCCTAATAATTTCCGGGATGCGGAAACACAGTCTGGTTCGTAGAATCCAGTCATAAAAACGGAATGCCTAACGCGGACGCAATATGCCACATTTTGGATGACTAAATCAAAAGTAGGTCAGTACACTTGAATCAAAACATGACATGGACTAGTGTCTGTGAATATAAAACCCCAAAAAATGCAATATATGACTTGCACATTCTGCCTGTCTGTGGAAATCAGGCGCGGACTGGACACCGGGAGAATCGGGACAATTCCCGGTGGCCTGGCAGCCGATTTTGCCCAACTATTTAATATCATTATTGTATAATTGCCTGCCGAATGTACTAAAGCGATCATTTGCGAATCCGCCATTTGAGAATTAAATCTCTAATAAATCATGAAGTGTTAGTCATGACTCGCGCGCTCTCCGCCCCTCCGCCAAACGGTTTGGATCAGACTCCGAGTAATCAATGCGAGAGAGAGAGAGAGAGAGAGAGAGAGAGAGAGAGAGAGAGAGAGAGAGAGAGAGAGAGAGAGAGAGAGAGAGAGAGAGAGTGTGGACTGCTGGAGCAGAGAAGCAGAACTCCTGTTCAGGGTTTCAGGTCAGTTTCACCTGTAAAGATGCTTTTTTGTCTTTGTGTTTTTTATTTATTTAATCAAGCAGCAGCACGTTGCTAACCAGTCAAAATACTATATAAAGGACGTCATTATTATCTGTTGTAATGTTACAGTAGTAATTTAGCTGAAAAAAATTCAGATTTTTTTTATAGGTTTAGGGGGAGCTACGACAGACAACAACACAACCCTTACGAAAATTAACATTTTAATATTTATCTATAAATCCAGAGAAAATGGTTACTATTGTTTAACTGTGATAACCAAAAATTTAAAATTATTTTACAAATGCATTTATTTAAAAATAAATACAAATCCATTTGCAAAAAAAAAAAAAAAAAAAAAAAAAATTAAACAAGGTTATTTTACTTTTATATAGGCTAATAAAAGCATGGTTAATTTTTGTAAGGGAAAAATATGACTCGTGTACAGTATTAGGATTTTTCTATAAAGATATTGTAGTATTGTAGAGTATTGTATTGTAAAGTATAGTTTTGTTCAATCTTGAGTATTAAAGTCACGAGAGAGATGCATAACAGGGCAAAATAAAGAAACTGAAGAGAAAAATGGAAGTGAAGGTGCAGTTCAGGAGAGAACTTTTAATTATTTTGCATGTCCCCAAATTAAAGATTTAAAATAGATAAAAATCGTTAGATAAACGATTATAGATGAAATAGATAAAATAAAAAATAGTTTGGTCCATGAATTTGTTTGTATGAGTTTGAATTTTCCAGTCTGAATTTTTTTCCATGGTTTTTTTCCATGGTTTTTATTTCCAAAGACATGGTTTCATTTACTACACATAGGCCTACTGAAGCTCGCAGTGTTTTCAACCCCTGCCGCCTCAATATAGGAGTAAACGAGCACATAAACACAATTTCTAGAACTGCTCTGTGTCACTTCATGTGCATTTTACTTATTTTGAGAAAACTATCATCATATACAAAGAGACAGCAAAAACAAATGTTTAGGAGTTTATTACACAGAATACGTCACATGCTTATTAGATAACTGTATTTAAGTTGATGTATATGCTTTTATTTATTATTCTTTAATTTTCACAAATTTAGAAAAGTAATCAAAAAGTACTCAAAAATAATTAGTTACATTACTTTAATAAAGTAATTGAAAAGGTTACACTACTATTACATTTTAAACAGGGTAACTTGTAATCTGTAACCTATTACATTTCCAAAGTAACCTTCCCAACACTGGTTACTTTTATCTGGTGTTATCCTTTGTCTGAGAGTATTCATAATCGCTGAAATGGTGCATGCCCTCTGCTATCTTATGTCAGATCTACGACTGCTGGTTAGAGCTGGCTCCACCCTTGATCCTCAGCCATGTCCTGTATCTACTTGCTCCTTCCCCCTGAGCATTTATCACAGATGGAGACAGTCCTGTTTTTGGAACACTACGTGTCGTGGCACACACAAATTGTAGGCTTGTACTGGCTGCTTTCTTCACGGAGCTGCTCTACATCATGTAGCACCTAGATGTCAACAGGAATCACTCATGTCTGCTGGGTCAATAGTCTCATATCTAAAGGCCATTGCGTATTTGTGTTTAAATGATGAGTTGACCTCTATGGGAACATACTGTTCAGAAACACACCGAACTCATCCAGTTCTGGATGCACAACAACAAAGCACTCAGTTTCTTCATTCTGCTTCTGCACCAAAATATTAGAGTTTTGGCAATGAGAGATGACACAAGAGCCATGTATGCACAGGCTGTTGCCTCTGGTTACTAAATCAAGATTACACAATCTTCACAAGAAGTGTTGTGCAGTTAATTGGGTAAACTGGGGAAGGACCATATGCTTAAACAAAGGCTGGAAAGGATGCATTATGTAATACGACAAAGAGGAAGAAAAATCTTGGCATGCTCGTCAGGAGAACTTTGCTGGACATTCCATGCATGTGAAAGAGCTTTAAGTCCAGAGAAACATCAAGTGAACACAGTGAGTCAACTGAATCTGTTTTCATTTCTGGGGCACTGGTGCACAAAACCTCTTCTTCCTTTGTAGGCTAGCGCCCTCGTTGTACATTACTGCCACACACTCAGCAATCACAAGATATGAATAATAATAATAATAATAATAATAAATCATAAAAAACAAGAGATTGTAATTAGGCTTTTCCATAAGGCAATACTGTTCTGAGGAAACCATATCTGTATAAAAAAAGGGATGAAACTTATTGTAAGTTTTAGCTGTAGAAATACACATTTATCGGTCGACATATGGTTGAATGTTCAGACACTGTAATGTGTTCAGTATCATAAAAAAAATGTACATCAAAATTTCGATTTTAGTAAAATATCTTAGTAAAATATAAATACAATATGATATAGTTACGAGTTATATGTCAATGGTTAAAATAACGGCTTCTATATTACTAATTAAAAACAAAATTGAAACCTTTTCAAGACTGTTAAATACATTAACTCACTTTTGGGGGATTTTTCTATTTTAAATTTCCCCTTCAGGCAGTTCGTCGGGCAGCCTTACAGCGCTGAAGAGCACGTTGTGCCGTTTGCAGGACCCTTTTCGATTTCCGCCATCTGAGAGCTGGTGGTGAGTTACTGTTACGAACGAATAATAGCGAAATAAATGTGATATTCGTACATATACCTGCCTTAAAATGACCAGAAACATTCACCTCTGTCTTATACACAGGTGGATTGTACATCAAGATGCAAATTTTCGTGAAAACCCTCACAGGGAAAACCATCACCCTCGAGGTGAGGCGCAGGCGAGCCGCGCGACACTTTTATTCCAGCTCGCGTCTGTGATGGACTAATAATCTCACTATATCAATCTTTTAAGTTTACAGTTATAGTCTAGGTAACGTAATAACGCGAGGAAACTATATTTTTATGGTTCCACAGAAGTCACGATTACTGCTAAGTCATTTGGCTAAGCTAATTTACATTCATATAATGTTAGAGGATTTTGGAAACAAATGTAAGTTAACACTTTAAAGTTCATCAGGTCATGTCACCTTTATTTATAAAGCTCTTTATACAATACGGGATAGTGTCAAAGTAGCTTTACGGTGTTAAACATTAAAAACGTGTGCTGGTAAAGAAAGAGGACAATAGAGAAAACAGTTGAATGCATTAAAAATATAATAATGTTTTAAATCTAGAGTTTCAATGCAGTTAGGCAGTTTTTACTCTTATAACTACAGCCTCATCACTAAATTGTAGGTGTCGGTTTCAGTAAGCATTTGTCATTTTGTTAACTACCAATCTACAGATAAAATGGATCTTAGATTACATTCAAATGCATCAAAACGTTAAACAAAAGAAAAAAAGACCTACAAAAAATTATCAGAAACTTTAACAATGTAGCAATTGCCATTGGTCTTCTATACCTTTGAAGTGATTAGATATTGGCTTAAGTGCAGTATACTGTTATTTAAGACCAATCTCAACTAGCCTTAATGTGTTCTAGGTTGAGCCCTCTGATACAATTGAAAATGTCAAGGCTAAGATTCAAGACAAAGAAGGTAAGTTGTCAGCTTTTTTGGTTTTGATTAGTTTGCAGTATTGCACACGTTATGACCGTAACGTGTGTTGAATGCAGGAATCCCTCCTGATCAGCAGAGGCTGATCTTTGCTGGTAAACAGCTGGAGGACGGACGCACCCTCTCCGACTACAACATTCAGAAGGTCAGTGAATGGTACAGTCATACAGAATTTAAGCTTTCTTGCTTTTCCTATTGTATAATAAATTTCAACTTACTCCGTTGTGATTGTTCATCCAGGAGTCCACACTTCATCTAGTGCTGAGACTGCGTGGTGGTGCTAAGAAAAGGAAGAAGAAGTCCTACACCACTCCCAAGAAGAACAAGCACAAGAGAAAGAAGGTCAAGCTCGCTGTGCTCAAATATTACAAGGTCAGTGTCATTCATTTGCTATATTCATTCATTTTTTTTGCCAGCAGCATGTGTTCTGTATTCAGCTTTGGGGTCACTAGTGTGATTTTACAATGTGTGTCTTCATCCTCAGGTTGATGAGAATGGCAAGATCCACCGGCTGCGCCGCGAGTGTCCTGCAGATGAGTGTGGAGCTGGGGTGTTCATGGCCAGCCACTTTGACCGTCATTACTGCGGGAAGTGCTGCCTGACTTACTGCTTCAACAAACCAGAGGACAAGTGAAGTACAGTCCTGATGACATGCTCTTGTGTGATGCATGAGATTGTCTGTTCTGGAGCTTGTACTTTGTAAATAAAGTTGTGGCCTGACACATGAAAAAAAAAAAAAAAATCTCTCTTGAGTCTTAATTTCACTTTTTGGGGTTTTAACTTTATTAGTCATTCAAACTATTATGCTTAAATGCATTTCCTCAATTTCATTTTTTTTTCTTAATAAAAGCATTAGTAATATTATTACTACTTCTACTTGCATGGCAGAAAACGCTGCATGACGGGGTGTGTCCAGAAAAGTGATGATCTCACCTGAGGGCAGCTGAACTGAACAGGAATCAGACTTATTTCATCACAAAATTGCTTTACTTAGCACTTACGATGCCAAAAACTTACTGCACATAAACGTGGGGGAAAAAAGATTGCTTGTTTACAAGAAAATTACTAGTTGTCTTAATTTTAACCCTTTAAAGACCCAAGCTTTGATATTCATTTTTTTTCACCCTTCAACATGTTTTTAGGAAACCATGGGTTATAAAAATCACAATTATGTTCATTTATTTTGATACAAAAAGTTAATACTTTGAACTTAATTTATGCAAATGCATAATATATTTCAGCCATGGAGGATAGCGTCATGACATTTTCTGACCATTTAAATACTGTTATAAATATTCATATCAATATTAAGATGTCAATATCTTATATCAAGTAGTAATTTTAATACCACTTAAAAAATATATATTAATTGTCATATTAATGGGATGATAATAACGAAACAGCACAGATTTTTTTTTTATCATTAATTAAACAGGCTCCAGTGTTGTATTTTTGCTACACTTATAAAAATGGTCTCTAACATATGTATGTTCAGAATTTCATTGCATTTGAGCCTTTTCCCAACACTAGACACATAGACATAACACTTAAATATATGAATAGATGCCAAATAAAAAATACATTATTTAAATTTGATGGCAAATACTGTAAGTCTTTTTAATACTGTATATAAATCGATTAATTTGTTCCAAAAGTGTTAGAGCCATTTTGTGTGACTTTATCAAGCTTTGACAGTTATGTCCACATTAATTCCTACTAAAACTTTTTTTGTTAAAAATGCAAAAAAGGTTTGCTACTGTTAGATTTAGATTTCAGCCATATTTAGTGAAAATGAGGAACTTGAGGAAAATGTATTTGCTTCATACAAATGATATTCTGCAATTCTGCTACACTGGGTCTCTGAGGATAATCAAATATTGTAAATGGCGCTGATATGTTGAGGAACTCAGTACCCTGAAATGCTCCAATGTTTCTTGCCTCCTGAGCAGCGATCTGACTCTTCCGCAGACTGTCCAGCAGGGAGGTCTTCCCATGGTCTTCATGACCCCTGATGGTCACCACAACTGAGCAGGATCTCGGCAGGACAAACCCAGCACCTTCTGCTGAGCACACGCACACAAGGCATCCAAACAATCTGGTTTGTGTAATCTAGTCATCTGCATTGGACTGTTGTGACCTTTCTGATGAGCATAAGTGAAGGGTTCGACCTTTTGAGACTGACCTGTTTTGCAGCCAGGTGTGGGATCTGCGGACAGGTGTGTGAAGGTCCAGGGGCCCAGGCAGGTAGAGGAAGATGTGGGCTGCCTTGATGCCAACAGGACGACGCAGTCCTGCCAATCAAGACTGCTATCTGCTTCTTTGCAGATTTTCTAATAAAAAAATTAAGCTTTACATACCAAAATAAGTAAATAAAAATCAATTGTTTATATGCAGACGATGTGCAAGTGTTACATGAATCCAGGACAATCAATATACATACAGTACATCTTAGAAGACGAATTACTTTAATATTACAGTTGAGAGGCATCATGAATATTAATATTCAAATGGATTGTTTTATGCAAATGTTATGATTTGACATAAATTAACCTATTACTAAAGATGATTGGTCCCTATGATACCATACCATGGTAGTTTGAATGAATGATTACTGTATTCACGTGTCATTGTATTTACATGGTAGCTACTCCAGCCAACTCAAAGAACACCATGCTATTACCACAGTACATGACAAAAGACGTGGTATTATCAAAGTACGTTTAAATAAATAAAATGTCATAAATAACACGGTAATATCAAAGCACTTTTTGTATCCTTTTTATTCATCTGTAAACTGACATTATTTTACAGTAGCTCAAGGCAGATTATTTCCCTTTGTGTGATGTTTTCTGGTGTTTCTGACCTTACTAAATACAGTGACAGTGTATCCCACAGGAAGGTGTTGCGACGTCTTCAGTTCAAAACACAACCACGCGGTGGCGATAAAAATCATAAAGAACATTGCTATGTAATAATTGAATGAGTAAAATTAACATTTACAGTTACTTTTCTCAGCAGTTGATTCAGGGTGAACCAATGGCATTTGTTTGCGCTTAATGGGGAAAACATTTTTGATTACTGGGGTGGATTTCTATTTGTATTTCAGAAAGAATTAATATTTTTAATGAATACCTCTAAACAGTATTAATTACCGTTTTATTAATACCTTTACCTTTTAGTGTTCAAATGTCTCCTATGTCAGTAAACGAGCTGACATTTCAGTAAACGAGAAGTTTAACTTACAGAGCTCCCAAAGTCATCAAAAACCACATCGTCTCATAGTGAACCTTATTATTATTAATCAAATATCATAGTCTTTTTTAATGTAGGAAGCATGAGGACAAACCAGCACAACAAACAAAGGAGCAGGTTTTATTAGGTTAGAAAGAAAACATGATACAAGTAAGCAAGGTACAGATATACATGTAGACTACTGTTTTTTTTAAAGCAAAGGGTGCATTTTTAGCTAAAAATAACACTGCTCTTCTATACTGCAAAAGGGAAAATTACTGTATACAATATACCAGTAGACAGAGCAAATAAATCACAACAGTTTTGATGCTACATGCTCAGAGGGACATTTGTATTTAATTTTCTTTTTTAGATTTAACCTTCAAGTCATTTGAAGAAAAAAAAAAAGGGATCAGTTACCACATAGCAAAAATGCAAACAACATTCTTACAAAATATGAGGAGACAAAATAGGGAGTGATAAGGGAAAAATATATGTGTGTCATCCAAAACAAAATTAAGGACCTTTGCTGAGGATTGTTCAAGGATGAGGATTGTTTATTGGCTTCCTGACAGATTATGCCTGAATTCACCTCAGAGATGGTCTATATAGTATGGTCTGAATAAGATATCTGTATTTATATGATCTCGGTATAGCCTAAATGTTTTACAACTGATTTCAGGTAAAGGTGTTTACATAGAACCTTTTTCTAACTGGTATCAATTCAACTTCACTCACTGAAAATTGTGTTTGTAAAGATCGAATCGATGGTGAATGCTGAATCAAAAAGGTTTTTTGGTTTGTGGTCTCTCTCTTCCAACACAGGGCTTTCTTTTAAAAGCTCATCACTGGGGTGAGGCTGAGGTTCAGCACCATTCTTACTCGACAACGAGCCCACTGACTTCAGTGGTATAGTGCTATGGACACTGGCACGTCGACTGTTGCCCTCTGATGGTGAGATGACACAGCTGGCACGGGGCAGAGTGGACAGAGCCTGGCCTGTTTTACGGATTCGCACTGGTGTAACAAAGCAGTTCAAGCAGCCTGATACGGAGGAGGACTTCCCCTGCGTCTCGAGAGCAGGTTTAGAATCAGACTCTGTACTTTACACGCTCTGAGTTTTATACAGTCCAATGGTTGCTTTGTCCAGCTTTTGGGCTGAACAGTCTCTAGTGGATCTCCCACTGCTGGCCCTCTGTACCCCGCTCCTTGAGGAGCAGTAGCCCTGCCTGAGCTCCTCGTGGTTGGGTCGGGCTGGGGAAGGGGAGTCACTGAATCGTTGCTGGCTGGACGAGAATGGATCTGGAAGGGGGCTGCTCTCACTGGACCAGGCCTCGTTCTTCTGGCTCACGCTGAACTCACCACTGCTCACACTTGGGGCACGACTCGATTTGCCATTCAGGCCTGGTGAAAATGAGAGGAATCAGAGGAAGTTCAAGTTCAACAGGATCATGCAACACTCTTTGTAGTCTACAGACAAAGTCTTACCGTTATCTTGGCCTTCAGTGCCATTTGCAAGCCTTGGTGTAATTGTGTCTCCTTGAAAATCTTTCCCTAAAGTCACAAATGTGTAAACACAGAGTTAGATACTCTAGATATACACTGTGTTCCAGTTATTCTTTAAGACAGGCTTATCCAGACAGGCTTTTATTTTGCAAAGCACCAAAGTTGTGAAATGGTGGTTGTCTATGCGAAAGTTATTGGTCAGCCAGAATGTTTTTTGTGGTTGTTAAGGTGAGTTGTTATGGTGCTCTGGTTGCCACGGTGTTGCTATGCAGTTGATAAGGTGTTCTGAATGGTGTATAGCATGTTGCTGTTGTTTAGGGTTGGCTATGGTCTAATGGGTTGTCAAGGTGTTGCTGTGCAGTTGTGGTGTTCTGGATGTTTTTTTTGCATGTTCTTATTTAGTTTCTATGTTTTTTGGTGGTTACCAGAGCATTGTTTTGTAGTTACTAAAGTGTTTTTTAGCCTGTTGCTAAGTGGTTGCTGTGGTGCTCTGCTGGTAAGGCATATCAATTTCATGGCAATGTAGTTTCTAAGGTGTTTGGACTCCCAAGGTGCTATGGGGTTGTGAAAAGTGTTCTAAATGGTTTTAGCATACTGCTGATATGGTTGACATACAGTACAGACCAAAAGTTTGGACAAACCTTCTCATTCAAAGAGTTTTCTTTATTTTCATGACTATGAAAATTGTAGAGTCACACTGAAGGCATCAAGGGCTATTTGACCAAGAAGGAGAGTGATGGGGTGCTGCGCCAGATGACCTGGCCTCCACAGTCACCGGACCTGAACCCAATCGAGATGGTTTAGGGGTGAGCTGGACCGCAGACTGAAGGCAAAAGGGCCAACAAGCGCTAAGCATCTCTCGGGGAACTCCTTCAAGACTGTTGGAAGACCATTTCAGGTGACTACCTCTTGAAGCTCATCAAGAGAATGCCAAGAGTGTGCAAAGAAGTAATCAAAGCAAAAGGTTGCTACTTTGAAGAACCTAGAATATTACATATTTTTAGTTGTTTCACACTTTTTTGTTATGTATATAATTCCATATATAATTCCACATGTGTTAATTCATAGTTTTGATGCCTTCAGTGTGACTCTACAATTTTCATAGTCATGAAAATAAAGAAAACTCTTTGAATGAGAAGGTGTTTGGAGTGTTTTTTTGAAATGGCAATGGTGTGCTGTATTATTTGCTCTTCTGGCTGATCTTCCTGCTGCCAAGAGACCTTATCCAAACATCCCCCTGACTGCAGAAGGTCATTCATGGCTGAGATGGAACATGACGAGATGAAGATGACATGAGATGAGGTTTATGAAGCTCAAAGGCGATGCAGCATTTGTCTTGAGGGAGTTCAAGCATTTATCTTGAATTATCATATTCTCTTCTCAAGAATAAACTTGTAGAATGCTAAAAACAGCTTTGCTCATATTTAAGCCATGATGACTGATGATCATTAACCTTATTTTTAAGTAATCATGTATTCAAATAAAAAGCAATGAAGGGGAAGGCATAGCTGTTACAGGAAGGGCATGATGTAAAGTCTTACACAGAGATTGCCGGAAGAGAGACTTGACTTTGTCTTTATCCTTTAGGTTGTTACCCTTAACATGAAACATTTTCAGGGTGCAGACTTGATCATCACAATGGAAAACATAAAGACAGGAAATGAGGGAGGAAAAACACTACAATAGGAAAGTTTGTAAACATTGTGAAAGAAGGAACGAACATGAAAATCACATACACATACATCACTCATCTTTACGACCTACTAGGAAAGTTAAGACATTTTGCTAAATTCTATGATTTCATGCCATGTGTTTCACTTGTTTTAAAGTGGCTATTTCATTTTAAAAGATTTTTATTATTAAATATGATTAGTTTTTTTGCTTTAAAGCCAATTGATGTTGTTTGAACGAAAAACTTGTTAATTTATGGAAAAGAAAAAAAAGTCATACTGTTTTGGAATGACAGGAGGATGAATAAATGAAGATAGGATTTCCCTTCAATGTTTCAGGCTTCTGACATCAGAGTTCTGAAAATTCAAGTAAGCATGTTTTCATAGAGCTCTTTTATCTCAAGGAACTTTTGCTTACTCATGTGACCCTTCAAAAATGAGAAATATTTGTGTAGAAAAGAATGGAGGACCAAAGAAGATGATGGAATCACAGACTTCACATAAATCAGGAAACATGGGTCAAAATGACTGTTTATTTAGAGGAACTAAACTCTTCTTTAAGTTTTCTGTGGCAGGTTTGCCTAGAGCAGAATTTGAGGAGTTTTCTAAACAGCAGAGGTGATTTGTGGGGTGATTTACAATAGTAGCTATTCTTTACTAGGCTACTCCATGTCAGCCGTCTGCCACAAATTGTTCTGTTCTCCTTCTCCTGACCTTGGGATGTTGGGATGAAGGGTTGGCTGCTGATTGAGTGGCTTGTTTCTGGATGTTCCTGGCTGGAATGGCTGGACTGTGACAGTCTCATGTAACTGAGGTTATACTTACTGCTGCTCCTCTTAGGGGACACGGTGTCACCATTAAGAGAGTTCTCAGATTCCTCAGAGCCCTGGGAACCCACAGAGGAGCCGTTGTTGTTGCAGCGCAGGTCATCCAGACCCTCACATGACTCGGAGCGGAGCTGTGGAGTTGAGGAACAAACATGCTCCTGATTACGAGTCCTTGTCTTCATCAACTTCCTCATCTTCAGCGTTATCCAGTTTCCCCGTCTACATTGATTAAGTGTTTGAAGACAGAAAGCGTGATAAATGAAAACCAAACAAAAAACAAAAAGCCTCTGGTAACATCACATAATGAGATGGTACCTGCGTGGAGGTGATGGGTCATAGAACTTGTACTGATCCAGGATTTTCTCTTCCAGCTTTTCCTTCTGCCTCCTGAGTTCATTCAGTTTGTCTCTGTCAAAATAACATAACAGTTATTCTGTTGCTTTTATGCCATAATGTGCCATCTACTGTACTCTAAAGTCTTGATGTCCAGTGTCCACAACAATGTGATTTTTCCAGTTGTTTGTGATTAACTGGATAAGGATTTTTACAAATATTTTTACTCATAGTTTCCACCTGATAAAGTATTGTAAAGCTGTTTATATATATATATATATATATATATAGAGAGAGAGAGAGAGAGAGAGAGAGAGAGAGAGAGAGAGACTTTTTATCAGTTTTATTGTTTTTATTTCAGTTAAAGTTTATTTTAATGTAACAACGTTTTTTTAATGGTTTTATTTTTAGTTAACTAAACTAATTATTTAAAGAATTCTTAAAAAAAATTTATTTGAAATTGTTTTAGCTCATTTTAATGCTTGTTGTTTGTTCTCATTTTAAATCATCTTGAGGCCACAGTTCACTACCTAAGAGCCACTACCTTTTTTTTCTACATTAGTTCTGCATTAAGTTATGTTGTTTATTATAGAAAAATATACAAAAATGTCATGCTCTAAAAAGTTAATACTCTTGTTAATTCAGTGCACAGAACAAATAGTGGTCAGTTTATCTGAAAGTCAACCCATATTTACTGTCGTCTTGGTCATATTTTTGACCTTGCATTTGTTTATAGTTTATAGAGGATAAGGATTTTGGAATTTGATTGGCTTCAACCATCAGCAGATAAATTTGTGCTAAAATACCATAGTCTGGGCACACAGATTTCGACGTCAACAACTAAAGATATGGGTATTGTGTCGTCTTCCCTTTAATAAGTTATGTATGAGACTATGCACAAATAACTTTGGTAATAAACCATAATGTGAGAACCACTGCTTTGCAGCTTTTTGAGAATATTAATAAGGTGTCTTTAACTGATTTCTATGCTGTATGGATTAACAAAAAAACAATGTCTCTCACATATATTGTCTCTGTTCCACATGGAACAGGTCCTTGCTCTCCATGGTCTGATCAAGCAGGGTTCGGATCTGCAGCATCAGGCTCTGGATCTGGTCCAGCAAGTGTCGGTTTTCCTCTTCCAAGTTCCCCTTCAGCTGGGTCAGCAACTGAACAGAAGCACAAAAGGAGGTGATTCATCATGGACTTACAGTATTTAATTAGTAATTTTTTTAAGAAGCACCAAAGTTAGGGTGATGGCAAGACTTTATTCAGTTTTTACCAGTGTTAACCAGCATAAACCAGCCTGGATGATGACATGATCTGCAGGAATGTAGGAAGATGGAAGTAAATCTTCCTAGAAAATTCTGCTCGGTCTGAATGAACTGCTACGCACCTCACACTGGTCGGTCAGTTTAATGCTGGTGATTTCCAGCTGCTGGTTCTGCTCTTTGAGTTTGGACAGCTCTGATTCCAGCAGCGTTTGATCCAGTTTGCAGGAGTTCAACTGGCTCTTTATGCTCTTGTGCTCAACCTGAAGTTCCTCATTCTCTGCCAACAGCTTCTGGTAGGTTTGATTCAGCCTGGGTGGAGGATAAAGCAAAATGTTTTGTGCAGATAATCATATAAGATGGTAGACAATTTCTTTATTCATATTTATATATTTAAGGTAATTTTATTACTGTAGTAGATTAACACTAGCTCTAAAATACAATGTTTGCCATTTGTACACACTGTGCTTTAAAATCTTAATTTGGTGTACCCAATCAAAAATGTCTCATTATTCTTTTTGACATCTTGTTTGATTTCACTTAGAACAGGTTTTGCATTTCTTTTTGTAACTCATTGATTGTAGGCCTCAATTATCTGAGCTGATGTGCACTTCTGTTTTTAAGTGAAAAAAATCATTATTTGTCGATAGTTAAGTCAATGTTCACTCAAATACTAATGTGCATAAGCTCAGATCAATGAGACCTATAATCCATCAGCTCCCAAAAGAAATACAAAACCTGTGCTAATTGAAATAAAACAATTTCATAAAAATACTGAATTCAGTATAGCATAATGTGAGATTTATAAGCAATTTTTATAGACCTATCATTTTTGGACCTGGAAAAATAATCCCCAAAATGATTACAAAAATTATATATATATATATATATATTGAAAGTTGGTATAACCTGTGTAAGCGAAATCAGTAAGTTTTTGTCCAATGCGATAACACTAACTAGCATTTTTGGCAAAAAGAAAATCCTCTCTGGGTCAAAATGACTGTAACACAACATAAAGACATAACTGAATTCCTTCATGTTTAATGTGACAGCTATTTTCTAAAGTTGGTGTACACCAAGGAAACAAACACACATACAGTACAGTATATGAACACAGACACACACACAACACTGACCAGTCTCTCTCGTCTTTGAGTTTTTTGCACTCTGCTGTTATGTTCCTGTTTGTGCATATCTGATTCTGCATCTTCTGCTGTTCTTCTCTGAGAGCTGTCTCTAGCCCCTCCAGCTGAGTGCGCTGCTGAAGTAGTGTATTATATCTGGAAAATCACAAGGCAGGTGTAAACAGTGGCATAGTTTGATAGCATTTGTCTATACATACTACAAAATGCAGCACAGAAGCAAGAATATATGTATTAAGTGCTTTTATGTGGCTTTATATCCTTAGAATCAGCATCTTAACCGGGCACTGTAAAGACTGATCTAATGGTGAGTGGACTAACCTGTCCTCCAGTGATCTGTGCTCTATCTCCAGGGTTCGGTGACTGTTCTCCATTGTTGAGTACCTGTGAGAGAGCACCTCCAACTCTGCAGCCTGTCTCTCATGCAGGACGCTCAGACTCTCGTGGTCTCGTAGAAGAACTTCATTAACGGTGCACAGATCTTCTCTCTCCCGTATCACGCTCTCCCTCTCAGCCTCCGAACTCTGCCGTTCCCGCTGTGCATGTGCATTATGAGCCATCAGAGAAGAATTCTGGGAAGATAAAGTGGACTTCTCTACCTAAGAGAAATTGAGGATTTTTTTCACCAGGGAAGCATAAAATTAATCAAAACTAACAGTATTTAGTAACTGTATTTATAGTGTTATAAAAGCTTTCTATTTCAAATCAACAGTTATTTTGAACTTTCTATTCATCAATGAATCCTGAAATAAATACGGTTTCCACAAAAGAATTAGGCAGTGCACCTGTTTTCAACATTAATAATAGGAAGAATTTTTTTCTTGAGCACCAAATCCCCATATAAGCAAGATTTCTGAAGGATCGTGTGACACTGGAGTAATGGCTGCTAAAAATTGAGCTTTACCGCCACAGGAATAAATGACCTTTTACAATACATTCAAATAGAAAATAGTTATGCAAAATTGTAATAACATTTCACAGCATTACTGTTAGAATGTATTTTTGATCAAATAAATACAGCATTAGTTAAGCCTTAGTGTCTTTTTTCAAAAACATAAAAAATGTAACCACCCCTTAACAATACCGATTCTGTCTATGTCATTTTTATCACATTTTAAAATACCTTCATCTGTAATATTACCAGTGCTTTTAAGGCAATATGTCTGGTTTAATTTGACTCACCTGTAATTGTGCATTGTGTGTCTGCAGTGTTGTGTTGCTCTCCTGCAAGGAAGCAGTCTGCTGTTGTAACGCAATTATTTGTGCCTGCAACCCATCTGACTGCCTCTGCAATGTCTGCAGTTGTGTTTGCAAAGCTTGTTTCTCAGCCTGAAGAGTTGCATTCTGCACGAGAAAAAACAAAGGCAGATATGTCTAATTTCTGTAGTTTAACTAGTAGAGCATGATGCTTGAAACATGAATGTTGTGGGCTTGATTTTCAAATGTACATGTACTGACAAAACATGTCTATCTTAAATGTGCTGAGGTTATGAAGCTGCTTATCAGGAATTAAACATTACTCATGCTAAAATTCCTCTTTAAGTATTTAAACAGGTGGACCCTGGTTCTCACATGAGACTCACATTTCTCTCCACCTCAATGAGTCGATCTTTGAATCTGAGCAATGCCCATGTGGCCTCCTGACTCTCTCTGTGCCATGTCCTCTCTGGTGGAGAACACTGTCCTGCCTTTTCCTCCTCATCCCTCTGAAGCAATGCCTCATATTTCTGTTTGACCTGCAAAAATGAATATATTTGAAGAATCCAAAGTTGCTTTGGATAAAAATAAAAAAGCCTTGGCTTGGCCTTTTTGCTTGCATGAGCATTATCTCGACCAACCTAAAAAATTACAACTCAACCAACAGTTTTTAGCCCAAATTAAGTGACGATTTTCATTAGATTTTCAAAATATTTAAAATATTTCCTTTTATTGGTTTTAAAATATTTTAACGAAACTGTTTTGGTATTTCCCCATTCAAGCATGGCTACCAAATAAACTTTGGTTTCTTGCTTTGGACTTGGCTTCAACTCACAGTTTTAAGATCAAGTCTTAGTTGCTGGTTTATCTTTGCCGATGCTTGCAGACGGGCCTCGAGGGCAGCCATTCTCTCTTTCTTAATCTTCAGGGATTTCATTAGAGAAGACTCCAGCTCTGACTCTAACTGCTTACACTGACTGAAACTGGAAGAGAGTGTGACGGAGACAAAGACAAAGGTGGTCATTCGACATTTCTAAGGAATCTCTGGCATTAAAAAGTATCACCTTTGGCTTGTCTGAATGTATAAGTGAATGTCTGCATACCCCTGGTCTACAGTCTCATGATCTTCTATTCTTGTCTCCTGGGGTAACCTCATCCTCTCTAGTTCATAAGTCAAATTTTCAAGATCAGATTCTTTCTGGTGCAATTTAAACCTTTGGTCCAGTAGCTCCTGGAGTGGAAAAAAGTTAATTTGAGAAAAATAAGAGAACACTGAGAAAGTGTAATTATCTACAAAGCCTTCTCTGTAGTGGTAACCTCTCGTAATGTCATCAGCATCCTCTTATCCACTCCAGTCTGCTGAATCAGCTCCTGGTTTTCCTTCTCTAGCTCTTTGTTCTTGGTGCAGGCCTCACTAAAATAGTTAGACTTTTTAACCAGGGTACGGTTCTCCTTCTCAAGGACCACCAACTTCAGGTTACTACAATCCAACGAGACCTCCTTGATCTTCATTTGCTGCTGCAATCTCCGATTCTCCTTCTCCAGACAACTCCTATCTTGCTCCAAATCTCCGTTCTCATGCACTAGACCTTGGTTTTTTAGATCTACTCGTAGTTGGTTTTGGATGAAATTGACTTGATGACTCTGGTTCTCAGTCTCCAATTCGTGTACCTCTACTTCAAGACAATGAAGATTGCCGTTAGTATTTTCCAAGGATGTATGTTCTGTGTCAAGGGAATGATTGCTAGTCTTCAGAGTTGGTGTGATAATTTGGCCATTGTGCATGTTGGCAAATGCTGGAGTAGATTTGTGAGTCTTACAGTCCACTATGTCCGTCCTCCCATTTTCCTTAGTATGTTTAGATTCAGAGATGTTTTCATCCAATGGATGACTGGCTCCTTGAAGTTCTTCCAGGGCCTTCAACAACCTCTGGTTCTCCTTCTCCAGTTTCAGCAACCTGCTACATGTCACTTCAGTTAGCTCTTGGCCCAAAGATTTCGACTCTACAAGCACAGACACATATATTAGGTTTATTCAAGTTTACAGTTTTTTGCAAGCTACCGTATGCTTCTATGTAACCGCAAGATCTTGGTTCAAAGCAAGGTTTGGAGTAGCATAGGGTCTTATTCAATGGCACAATGGTTCACAAGCATTACATTTTTAAAGATGCTTTGTCAAACTGGCAGTGCTAATGTTTATATATACCTGAATTCTGTTTAGGGTTCTTGGCGAGTTCTAGCTCCCAGCCCAAATGCTTTGATTCTTCCATAGTCCTTTTCTGAGAGAGCTCCAGTATGGCATTCCTTTCCAGCAGCTCCTCTGTTCGTCTCCTATTCACAGTTCTTTCCTAAAACACATTAGAGAGCTGAGTCAAGCAGATGAATGATAGTTTGGAATGGCAAGAATTGAAAATGGTACATAGTAATACTGTGGCAGACCCTTTTCATGGATCATTTCTTCTTCCTCACCTCTTCGATGTCATGAAGTTTTGATTCTAGTAGGAGGTTGTGTTTCTCTAGATGGTGCAGTTTGTCAGATCGTGCTTTGACACCCTGTAGCTCTTCCTCCAGCATGGCTTTACTTTCCATCAACACCTGATTATCCTCCTTTAGCTCCTGTCAATGCCAAAAAAAAAGTCCTTTATTTTGAACAAATAACTGTAGCCTTGTTCAGCTTAAGTTAATCCTTAAAAAAAAGAAAAAATTTAAAATGAAATCTTACTAACCCCAAACTTTTTAATGGTACTGTATGCACACATAAACATTGTTCTATACGCACCTCCAGTTTGGCTTTGTAAAAGTTCAAGTTGTGAAGTTTATCTCGGTAGCGAGCCACTTCACTCTCCAGTTTGTCTGCTCTGATGGCTCTTTCTTTCATCGCATCCAGCTCGTCACGGTACATCCTGGCTGTTCGTGCATCTGTTAACAGCTGCATGTTCTTCCACGGACACCCCAAAAGTAGATGAGATATGAAGCAAGGTAGATAAAATTTACATTAAAATAACAATTTTAGCAATGTATAAACAAATATGGCACAGCCGAACTGGACATTAGTTTATCTTTTGAAAGTTAAAGTTTTGAAGTTGTCATGTCTATAACATACAAGCATATGTGATAAAGAATAAACAATAATGTAGCAAAAAATTAATTGCGACAAAAGTGAAAGTTAATCATTGGAGCTTTAGATCAGTCATATTGTAAAATATTTTATTTTTAGTACCTCTTGCTGGAGTCTTTTAACCTCCGCTTCCACTCTGTCCAGGTCCTGCCTGCAGTCTAAAAGCTGTTCACTTTTCTCTTCTCTGTTGGGACACAGGAAGCAGATGTTTCAAAGATTTAAAAAAATGCTATACTCACACAGATTCAGAGGAGTGTTTAACATGCAATCACTTAATCAGAGAGAGAGAAAAAAAAGTATGTAGATAATTACACACCCAAACATGTGTGCACATAAGCATAAGTACATGCAAATAAGTGCTAATATAACCACATGCTACTACAAGCACACACAAGACAACAAAGAGGCACAGCCATCCTATGTTTGACCTATGGATACCCCAAGATTAAAAAAAATAAAATTATATATATATGAATCTGAATCTGTGTGAGTATTGCATTTTTTTAAATCTTTGAAACATCTGTATTACATTGTACTGTTTTTTCATGTCAAAGTTTCAAAAAACAGTACAATGTAACACAGAAAAAAACATTTGCATTTGCCCTAAACTATACTGGTTTACTAATAAAGAGTATTTCCCTTTCTCAAACAGATGGCACACTTGCATTTGTCTGGACCATACAGTACATTACACAGACAGTGAGAGACAAATATCTTACGCTATATATTTTACAGTGCAAATTATGATTGAAACATCACATATTCACTTTAAAAGACTGAGAAAGCCGGGTTGTTTTGTTATGACATCAACTAAGTGCTGCTCAAGGGCTACTCCAAAATAGATGCTCAAGGATCCAGCAGAATGAGCAGTATTGTACAGCGGGTTTGTGGATAGATGGAAAAAATTGATGGATGGAAGGATGGATGGGTGGAAATGAGGTGGGTCGACTGTCTGCAGCATAACACTAAGAGGATCAAAGTGGGTCAGCAGAATAAGGACGGACTGTACCACTGTGCCCTGCACTGTGCCAGGGTCTATTTAATCTGGGACAAGCTTCCTACATACATTTTACTGTAACCACAGAACTAGCTGATTAATCAGCAACCTTTATTTATTATCAAATAAGTAAATCAATGAAAATAGGAAAACACAAATGATTGCATTTTATTTAAACTCTAGTATAGTGCAAATGATTATTAATCGCAAAACATTGTTTGAAGTAATATGAGGTATGAATAGTTCAGCCATGAGACTCTTCTCCCGTTCTGATTGGTTAATTCAATTCAATGTTCCCAGCCAATCAGATTCATATAGTCATTACAGTTTACTTATATAACCAGGACTTATTCAATGAATGGTATGTCTGCATGCTATGCGTGTCCCCATCTTACCCCACCTCTTCCCCAGCACCACCTGTCTAGATCTGCTATGGGTGATCTTCCTCTTACTAACAGTACCAGCATGATTCCTTTTAATTTTATGATCAGAGCGTTAAGCAGAAGACAAAATCTACTTGCTCTGCAGCAGCAGCAGCAGTGTAGCAGATCTAGTCCACCAAGACCTACAGACATTCTATTTACATTAATAAAGCTTTTATAAACTATCCCAAGAGATGTCATGGATGAAATTGTTTTGTACACTGGAAACTAAATATAGGCTTTCAATATTAATAAATAATAAATAAATAATAATTGTAAAAAAAGTGTTAAAAATGTAATAAATAAAAAATATTTAATAAAATTATTATGAATTCTGAGCAATGCATATATGGCTGCCAATATATTGTCTATCATCAACAGTTAATGTCCCCAGGAAATGGCTTGATAAGTGCAGCTTTCTATTCTTTGTTGATATATTTCCTATTGAAACAGGAAGTGACAGTCATGACCCATGGTTTTCAGCTTGCTAGCATAAACACACAAGTTTGATCATTCATTGTATCTGTGCATGTGTAGATCCTTTTAGTGTGCCTGCATGAGCTCACAGTTCCTGTCCGAGGCATTTGATCCTGGCTTTAGCATTCGCCAGCTCTAGTGCCAGATGTTGCTGGGATAAAGGGAGCCAGCCACTGGTGGACACTTTGAGGGAGGAGTCATCACCAAACACTACAGACTTCATCGTCTCTTTCCCCTGCATCAACTCCACGATGGCCTACCAGCAGAGACAGAAAAAGTGAGAGGGGGCAGATGAGAAAATCAATTAGTTAGCCATCTAAACTGTTTTGGTTTCACACAATAGACATTTAAAGTCCCATGCACTGGTGTTTATAATTTAATGAACCAGTTAATATTTATTTTCCTTCATACTGCAGCCAATAAACCTTTTTGAAATTGCATGATCATCTCCTAAAAATTAATAATTTAATAAACTAATAATTTAGCCACTTACCTCAAATTGCCGGTCTCGCTGGTCCACTAACATTTTGAGATTAATGCTCATACTTCTGCAGAGATTTTCCCATTCCTCTGGACACAGACCCTCCATCCCCAACCAGTGCAGATCAAACACGTTCTCCTGACAATGAGTCACCTGGAGTGCAAAACAAATTTATTAAAAAAATTCAGCATCAATCAGTATTTCGTATAGCTTTATACAATTACAAAACATTGTATCATCTACATTCTACTCAATTCAAAACACCTCCTGGCAAGAACGTGCATAATAGATAATAGACGTTACATGCTGCTGACAATCTGAAAACAAAACGGTTTCTGATGTATTAGAACATGAGTCCAATCAAATATAATTACTACATGACTCTACAGATAATCAGCCATATGTGCCATTTTTGCAAAGCAATTGTTTTTCTTGTAGCCTATTCTAGTACCTTTTGGATATGAGCTGCAATTGCTGCTTTTGTGTCAAAATCAAGACTTTGTATCTTCTCGATATACTCCTCTTTTCTTTCACACTGTAAAACAGCAACAGTCAGTTTTAGGTCTACACACTAGGGGTGGTACTGCTTCATTTTAATGAAAATGTAGTTTAATATAATCTATGTGTACATAGTGACATATTACCTGCACAGCACAGCCAAGCAACAGTAGCAGCAACTTCCTGATCTCTTCTAGACCTTCCTCTAGAAAAAAAAGTTTTCATTTGTCAATACAGTCAAAACAAGTGCTTTACAATGGAATACAAAATATCCTGTATTTGCTTGATCACAGTTATCTGGTGCATTTCAAGATGTTTTTGAAATATGTCTCTTATGATCAGTAAGGTTGCATTTTTTGAAATCAAAAATACAGTAATATTATGATATACTATTACAATTTAAAATAACTTGTTTTGTATTTGAATATATTTTAAAATGTAATCTATTTCTGTGATGCAAAGCTGTATTTTCAGCATCATTACTCCAGTCTTCAGTGTCACATGATCCTTCAGAAATCATTCTATCATGCTGATTTGCTGCTCACGAAACATTTCTTATTATTATCAATTTGGAAAACAGTTGTTTTCAAAAGAAATGCCTCTAGATACGTACACATTTTATTCTGAACACCTGAAACCATAAGCGTAAACTGTCCAGGGGGACATTAAGGCAGTATTGGGAAGGACAAGAAAGTATTTAAAGGATTAAATAAAATTACAATTAAACATAGCAGCTTTATGATTTCTGTAAGAGATCCTAAAGAATTAATCATGTGTCCATCATTAGAGTCTAGCTAATGGAGCTATTTTGCATTTTCTGAGAATGTTTTCTTTATTTTTTTTAAGAAATGACATACCACAGACTGGGTTCCTGCCCAGCAGCAGCACACTGGGAGGAGGCATCATAATCAGCTGATGCAGGGTCTCCTACAGGAAATAGGATGCAAAATCAGAAACAAGAGATGAGAGATGAGATACACAGAATCTTGTCCAAAAATCAGCAGCTCTGAGTTTTATTACAGAGCAAAAACAACCCCAGCTGCCATCAGTTTCTTAGCATTCAATCGTTTTAAGCGATAAATTACAGGCAGCACCGGGGACTGGGGGAAATTGTTCAGAGACATCTCAAAGGGTTCCGGAAACTTGTGTAAAGGCACAAGGGGGATGGTTTAAATCAAACCAAAACAGTGTTTGTGAACATTCATTACAGAGCATTTGAGTTTAAATCAGCATGTCAATATATTTTATTAATTATTAAAGAGCATTATTTAATAATGTATAGTGGAAGGCAGATGTCCCAGAATGTTCAGGGCTTTTTAATATTTAAGTTATGTTAACACAAATTGACAAGGCCTTGTATGGTTGGACTAACTTTGCCTGTCACTTTTCCATAAGGGAAATAGTTAATGCCAATTCTTCTTGGGCAAGATCGTTTTCGCTGAAAAAGCTAGATCATTGATTGAACCCTCTGAATTTCCTCAGGCTAACAAAACTCAAGGGAAGAGAAGTCAATTCCAAAGATTCAAGATGCTGAGCACAAACAGCTCTGCTACATGACACAGTATTTTAAATTAACTTTGCATTTAGATTTGCAAAATGTGACAACTTCAAAAAAAACAAAAAAAAATTAAGTAACAGGAAATAATTTAATTATTAGCTTGTCTGTTTTTTTTAGGGTACTTTCATTACTTTGACCGCTTTAGCCGCCACCATGAGAGACAGGACCAGAGATGTAAAATGGGTCATTTTCCAGCTTTGCTCTGGGCCATTGCTGTTTCCTAGCTACTGATTACACAGATGTTGGCTTGGCGCACTGATATCTAGGCCAGCCTCTTTGAGGGGAGCTTGTAGGTCTAGTGGCAAGGCTATTTCCACACGGACAGATGTGCAGGATGCAGGGTGGATGGCAGGAACTTTAGGGTATCCACCTAGGGTGCCTCCTTTTGGGAATACGCAGATTCCAGTATACTAAATACATTGACATTGAACTTGCATGCAGCAAAAACATGTTTGAAAGAATGACTAAGGGTCATACATTAACTTTTTTTCCCTGCATTGTATGCTGTACTTGGTGAAATCACGCTCGCCTTATTTATACACAGAGAAGCTAACAGGATGACAAGATAACAAGAAACACCTGTGAAAGCAATCAAGACAACCAATGAAACAATAGGACTACACGTTGACTACAAATGACACTCTAGAAAGGAAGTAACACAAGTCCAAACACAAGACAGCGGAACATGAGCCAGATCATGACAATATGTGACCCTGGACTACAAAACCTCTAAAAAAGTCTTAAGTATCAATTTTTGGAAATTGATATTTATACATCATCTGAAAGCTGAATAAAAAAAATTCTATTTATGTATGATTTATTAGGATCGGACAATATTTGGCCGAGATACAACTATTTGAAAATCTGGAATCTGAGAGTGCAAAAAAAATCTAAACACTGAGAAAATCACCTTTGAAGTTGTCCAAATGAATTCTTAACAGTGCGTATTACTAATGAAAAATTAAGTTTTTATATATTTTTTTTTGGTAGGAAATTTACAAAATATCTTCATGGAACATGATCTTTACTTAATATCCGAATGATTTTTGGCATAAAAGAAAAATCGATAATTTTGACCCATACAATGTTTTTTTGGCTAATGCTACAAATATACCCCAGCGACTTAAGACTTGTTCCCTTTCGAGGGAACTTCGAACTGCGTCCTCTAGGGGGCGCTTTGGGGAACACCTCGTCGTGACCCGTGTCTGAAGCATACATTGAAAAAACACCAACTTGTTGGCCGGCCGGCAACAGCCTCAGACGTCACTACCGGTGCGACTATAAATCAGCACCGGGAGAGCACGTCATTATCTTCTTCATCTTCACTGACTGTTTTGTTTTGTTTGAAGCGTGCATCTGAAAGAACCGGTATGGGCAATCTTTCTCTGTTTATCATGGCGACAACTAGCAAACATTTAGACGTTGTGTGCATCCGTGTCGGCGTTATTTGACACCCGATGACAGACGCGATCTTTGTGTCATTTGTTTGGGTGAAGAGCACGCACGCGATGTCTTTGAGGAGGCAATCTGCGTGCATTGTGAGCGTTTTTTCATTGGAAAAAGCTCCGCTCTCGTTCGTCTCTCTTCTGAAAGAAAAGGGGAAAAAAAGGCAGCCATCTGCTTCCCGCGGTTCAGGACCTGTCCACATTGAGGCGTGGAACAGAATGAGCTTGTGAGAATACAAGTGGATCTGTCTGAATGGTTTAAAGAGGGACTTTCCCTTTCGCGCTCGTAAAAAAAAAAAAAGAAAGAAAGAAGGGCGGCGGACGAGAGAGAGAGCATCGGGAGGATGATGTTATATCTTTAACACGTTCTGATACTGAGGTTAGTGCTCTGCTGGGTTTTTACCCAGGAAAAGCAGGAGATATTTGAGGATGGTGAAAAAGCTGAGGCTGAGCCTTCTCAATTCTCCTGCCCTGCGTATGTAAAGCTGTTGGAGGTTATTGAGCGAAAATTTAAAAAACCTTTTGAACATAACCCTCCAGCTCAGGTGAGCCTTTTATTTCTGCATGATCTCCATACAGAGATTAAAAAGAAATGAAAGATGCCGTTGTCTTCTCGCATAATTTATAAATAATTTTTATCTGTGAAAATATTTCTTTCTGCAGGGGAAACATCCTCTCTTAATCTCCCTCCTTGCCATTTAAGCCCCTTCAGAAAATCATCTCGCTTAAATGGCAAGGCATACGGAGTAGCAGGTCAGGCTGTGGCTTTATTACACACAATGCTGGTGCTTCAAGCATTTCAGACTGATCTGCTAAGAGACCTGCATAGAGGCAGGGGCCTTTTTCTGATCAGGTAGCTGAGCTGCGTCGCACCACAGATCTCTCTCCGTGCTACCAAGCAGGCCGCCTCCGCCATGGGCAGGACTATGGCGGCCATGGTGGCAGCGGAGAGACATCTGTGGATGAACCTGGCAGACATCGGGAGGAAAGAAAATGCTTTCTTCTCGATGCTCAGGTTTTGCCTTCTGAGCTTTTCGGTATTACCGTTGAGACGGTGATTTGAGAAGTTCAGGGAGACGAAGGCGCACTCTGCTGCTTTGAGATCCTTCGTTCCACGAAGGTCCAGGTCTGAGCCCGAACAACATAGGGGTCCTGGCCTGTCTCGATCTGAGGATCAAAGACGGGTACAGAAGGCTAGTGTCGCAACTCGCATTCCTCCCCCACCTGCGGGCAGGGGTTAGAGGAATCGTGGGTCACGAGGAGGTAAGCAGAACCTAAGGGGTATGATCTAGACGATGCAACGTTCTCGTCCGAATCAGAGTGATACCGAGGTATCTACTCGTTCCCTTTGGGGATTTTTAACTTCTGCTTTTATCCTCCCCTTCCTAATTCCCCTGTAACCACCAGCTCTCCACCTGATCGAGGTTAGGTGGAAACCTCTCGCATAACAGTCTCCTATGCTGGTCCTATAATGTTTTTATGGTTCTATGTTCATAGCAACCACCTGACTGATGGTCCAGACTAAAGGAGGCGCCCCTTGAGCGGGGCTCCAGCGCAGGAGGGTGGGTGAGTAAATGTATATACTCTCTGTATATACTGGTGGTTACGTGTCTACTAATAAACTCTGTGAGTTTCTTTTGCAGTGCTCAGTTACAGTGTTTTACTAAACACTCGCCAGCACCAGCCATCCGGCTTCATGTTCCGGTATCAGGCGGCTGAGATCACAGGTTTCTGAGGGAGCCTCCTTGATCATCAGGCCTGGCACAGCACTGCAGGGAATTTCATGGATGTCCGGCCAGGTCACCCCGAGGGGTCTCCTGGCCGCTTATGGGTGCTGTTGCATCTAGCGGGAAGTGGAGGTGGCAGTTACAGAAGTCTTCTTGTATATGCTGCATCAGGTGATGCTCCCCTCGCCCGAGGTTTGTAAAATTGAGCTTGCCTCTCCCGTGAGATTCAGCGCCTCTGCGATGCTTAGGAACCTTTAAGTACACACGCTAAGCTTTGTGTACTTTCTCAAAACCGCAAAGACACGCAAGACTCTGCAAACTTTCTGAAATCTTGTATGATAAGGGTTACTTAGTGCTTGGTACTTAGTGCTCAGTTGGTACTTAGTGCTCACCATGATTCTGGCCTGCACTCCCCTCAGCATGGCGGCGTGGGTATACTGTTCCCCAAAGCGCCCCCTAGAGGACGCAGTTCGAAATTCCCTTGATAGGGAACTGTCTCAGGTTACATATGTAACCATAGTTCCCTGAGTAGGGAACGAGACACTGCGTCCTCTAGGTTACATATGTAACCATAGTTCCCTGAGTAGGGAACGAGACACTGCGTCCTCTAGCTCCCTGCCATGCTTCGGACGCAAGCTTCAGATGAAGAAGATAATGACGTGCTGTCCCAGTGCTGATTTATAGTCGCGCCGGTAGTGACGTCGGAGGCTGTCGCCGGCCAACAAGTTGGTGTTTTTTCAATGTATGCTTCAGACACGGGTCACGACGAGGTGTTCCCCAAAGCGCCCCCTAGAGGACGCAGTGTCTCGTTCCCTACTCAGGGAACCATGGTTGCATACGTAACCTGAGACAGTTTTGTGGTCCAGGGTCACATACAGCCTTGAAACACTAACTATATCAGAGATGAGTCACAACATTACAACCACTGATTCAAAGCAAATGAATAAATAAATAATAGATAATACCAATTTAGAAAAAATGGGGAAACAATGTACCTAAACTTTTTTTTCTATTATAACATTAACTTAATCTGATTTCTCTTCTGGAATTATGGGTAGAGAAATTCCTTAAAAATTTATTCAGCAATATGTATATATATATATATATATTCTTCATATTTTACTTTGCACTTTGCTTTTAATAAATGTTTTTATTATTTTTATTTTAAATTATTATTTAGTTTTCTCTGAGTCTTACCTGGTAGTATGATTTGATGTGGTAAATGAGAACAGACAGGTTTTGAGCTCTCTGGCCAACGTCATTGTTCACTTTGTTTAAACCTTGAACAGTCCCTTTGGGATTTCTGTGAAAAAAAAAAATATGACATGAACATTCCTCTAATATAAAATCAGCTGAGAAAGAAGGAACTAAGATGTCCTGTTTCTGAAGACCTGTTTAGTATATTAACCTGGACAAAGGGCACGAGTAATAATAGCAACAAAACACAATCCGATCATTCATTCCCTTTTTTTCCCACATGACTTCATTCCTCAACTAGCCAGCACTAAGGCAGACACAGACAGAGGCAAAAGCAGCAGCATTTAGTTCAGGTTAAGTCTTGAGACTTTAACTCCTTTAGTTCAGCAGCTCAACGTCCGAGTCCTGACACAGTGACCGGAAACACTGCTGTACCTTGATAACCTTCAGTCTGGGATGTAGTTCACACACCACCATAAAAAATAAAATAAAATAAATAAATAAATTCTACAATCAAGCTCACATTCAACAGCCTCCCTGAATCTGTGGGATTACTGTGGCTAGCCTGATACTGTAAGGTTTACTACCTCACCATCTTTACAGATTACTTTGCTTTTAAAAAAACATGTTCTCGGCATAAACTGTCCTTGAAATAGTAATGAAATGCATGTTACCTAAAGTCATGGTTGGGTTTTAACATTTAAATACAGCTATGGATACTGCCTATAGAGTACGCTACCTTCTAAAGCAGCATCCTAATTGGCAAGGAACTGATTTATGGAAATAGAATTTAGGGCAAAAACAACCTATCCATATGCACCCATCCAAATTCTGTCCAGCCGAATAGTCTGACGGACCGACTACAAAGTGTTCCTTCATGACCATGACAAAGCATACAGTGTTTTGGGTCTCCTGCATGGAATGAGTCTTTAAAAGCTGAAACACATGCTGTCTATAAAACTGCCCGATATTACATGCAAACGACACTGAAGGCTGGTGGTAACGTCACAGTATGGGGTCTGGAATGGGGGCACACACATTTGATCACATGCAGAGGCAACCTGTGAACTGAAAAGTCAATGAGGGAACACTTTCAACAATATGCCCTTAAGCAAAGCACTCAACTAAATGTAAAATTGCTTTGGATTAATAATTTAGGCTCAACCGCTAATTATATGTGTAATAAAAGTTTCCAGTGACGTACATACTGTTGAAAAGTTTGGGGTTGGTGGTATATCTCTTATACTCACCAAGTCTGCTTTTATTTGATACAAATACAGTAAAGCCAGTAATAATGGGAAATATTATTAACAGTAAAAAAAAATGTATATATATATATATAGTGCTACTTAATTTTTATGTGGGAACTGGAAACTGATAGTTTTTAGGATTCATAAGACCACAGCATTTATAGAAATCTTTTGTAACATTATAAATGTCTTTTTAGTACACTTTCTTTCAAAGAAATGTAAAATTTACTGACCCAAATTTTTCAATGCCATATAGTCTCTGCTGGTTGGTCTTTGTTGGTGAGTGTTGTTGTATGTTTATGTGGAGCATTTGCTGCAAATCCAATTTCCCGTTGTGGGACAATAAAGGTGCTTTGACTTTGAGTATGTCCCACAAAAAAATAATTTAAGACGAGATCACTGTGTATTCAAACAGAAGCTTACGATACTGAGTTGAGTGCTAAGATTATATAACTGTGTGCAGATGGATACTTACATTTGATTCATGACCTTGTTCAAGAATATGCCATCCACTAATGCTGTGTATTCATAGAGCATGTTCCCCTCTCTGTCACCAAGCTGACCAAATGTCCTAACCTGTGGAACACAGATATATATGAGAAGTTAAAATGACATGTCATGAAGTGACAGCAGTGCGACATGCTCTTTAAAAAACTATCTTCTACATAAACAAGTAGCTTTGTTGCATTGTGAGAATGAGACATCATATTAAGAAACTACTGCACATGGAATATTCATAGTTCATTAATCACGCTGTAGGGTGATTTAAGAGAACTGCACAAATATAATTATCAGGGAAGACTGAGCTGGTCGCCACACTTCATTTGAGTGAATACAAAAATGACTTTATTTATATAGAAAGCATATTAAATGAAAGTAAAGTGTCTACTTTAATGTTTCAAATAACATTTGAGAAAGTAAAAAGTCAATATATGGATAAAATAGTGTTTCATCGTCATTCAGCATAACAGACATATTTATGAAAAATAAAACATACTTATTCTGACTTAAATTTAAATATTTAAAAGAAAAAACAAAATATAAAGATGCAAACTTATTATTTTTATGCTTGACCCCCTTTTGTCTTTATATATATATATATATATATATATATATATATATATATATATATATGTATATATATAGATAGATAGATAGATAGATAGATAGATAGATAGATAGATAGATAGATAGATAATTTAAGAATTATCTTCTGCTCACCCATCCTGCATTTATTTGATCCAAAATACAGCAAAAACATAAATATTGTGAAATACTTTTGCTATTTAAAATAGCTGCTTTCAATTTGAATATATTTTAAAATGTAATTTATTCCTGTGATAAAAAGCAGATTTTTTTTGCATCATTACTCCAGTCTTCAGTATCACATGATCCTTCAGAAATCATTCTAATATGCTGAATTGCTGCTCAAAACATTGATTATTATCATCGTCATCGTCATCGTCATCATCATCATCATCATCATCATTTATATTTAAAACAGTTGAGTACATTTTTTTTCTGGATTCTTTGATGAATAGAAAGATCCAAAGATCAACATTTATTTGAAATAAAAAGATGTTGTAACATTATACAATTCAAAAGCTTGGAATCAGTATCTTTTTATTTTATTTAATTTTTTTGGTAAAGAAATTTTACATTTTTTCGCAAGGATACTTCAAATTGATCAAAAGACATTGATAATACAGACATTATGTCAGATATATGTCAGATAAATACTTCTGAACTTTCCATTCATCAAAGAAACCTGAAAAAATCTACTCTAACTAGCTGTTTTCGACATAATAATAATATATATATATATATATGTTTTTTTTAGCAGCAAATCAGAATATTAGAACGATTTCATAATCCGATACTGAAGACTGCAGTTATGGTGCAAACAAAAAAATTAAAAATAAAAGATCAGCTTTGAAATCACAGAAATAAATTACATTTTGAAATATATTCAAATAGAAAGCAGTTATTTAAAATTGTAAAAAGATATTAATATTCCACAATATTACTGCTTTTGCTGTATTTTGAATCAAATAAATGCAGGCTTGGTGAGCAAAAGATCATTCTTTAAAAAAAATTTAAAAAATCTTACTGTTCAAAACCTTTTGACTGGTGGTATATGCATATAGCCTATATATGGCCTATATGCACTACTACCAGTCAAAAGTTTGTTTATATATATATATATATATATATATATATATATATATATATATATATATATATATATATATATATATGTATATATATATATATATATATATATATATATATATATATATTTATATATATAAACAAAATATGTGTTCACATCCATTTTTTGTCAGTGTATCAGAGTTTGTCATTCATGACAATCACACAGCGTATCTTCCACAGAGATAGCTGTTATGCTAGCTCAGATGTTCTGACACATTGATACAATCTGATACAACGTTTGCTATGTTCTGTACGTAACAAACAAAAAAACTGCAACTTACCCAAGTGACAAGAGGGCTGCTCATGAACTGCGCTAACATGACTGGAATCTCACCCTCCATATTAATATTAAACGATCAGTGATATTTCTAGTCGGAAAGCACACAATCCATGTCAATCCATCACAGACGGTTTACCCTTCTCCATAAGCAGCCGAGCAGAGGAAATGTAGCTGCATCACTGAACAAGGGAAATATCTGAAGTACACAGCGATGCGATGCAGGATTTCATATTCATAAAGCTCGTTCCTCGTCAACAAACTGGCATTCGTTATTAGATTGAAAATAAACGCAGAATGTTGCCTTTTAAAATGTTCCATTCAGGACTGCGGCATCCTCCGGTCCCGGTCAGACATCACGCCGAAACTGCGGTGCGTGTGAAGGGTGTTCACTGCTGGAGCTCCATCCTCAAATAGGCCACCAGTGCATGTTGTATGTGAACTTTTAAAGTAAAAACCGCTGCAATTAGAAACCAGATAACACAGGATTTTAATAACTAAATGTAAACTTGAGACACTCAGACAACTCAAAAAGTCTAGTAAAAAAAGTTTTAATAACGTTAGGTGTTAATAGGTTTTAATATTTTCCGTCCCACGGCATCCGTCTTATCCGGACAGCAGTAATATCTCTGACCTTAATCTGTATCCTCCTGTCCAGGTGTTTGTGCTTTAAATCGTCATTAAAATGAGTCATGAGAAGAATAATGACCATATCCACACATTCTGTTGAGGGCCGACCTAAATTGTACCGGAAGAGCTATATCTGTAGTCTGGAAAAGGTTAAGACATTATTAGGTAGTTTGTGATATTAATATCTCATTATATAGATGAAAAAAATTTTACAGCACAAACTCACTGAATATGTAATGTAAGGGTTTGTCGCCACCTTGTGGACGTGTTAAGAACAAGAAGTCCACTTTGGCCGAATGGCCGTGCATTCTGGCGCATGTTAACCGTTAAGATTCCGCCAGACTGTAGCCATAGAATTACACGCAATTATACAACCATGAAGCTTTGAACTAACCGTGTTGTTTCGACCTCACAGGCAGAAGCAAATCATTTGTTTTCAAGCGCTTTAAAACTCTCAGTGCTTCATCGCAGTGATGGCAATCTTTACAGATATTTACAGGCTCACCTTGCTCCTTTTTTGGTACCATCGCTTTTAGTCTTATTATTCTCATCTGTCCTGTTCTTTTTAAGACATTTGTCTGTGTAAACCGTTAAGAATAAGAAAACAGATAAGAAATCGTGAACATTTCGCACTGGCACCCTCCAAACCATAGACTGTAAATTATTTTAAAGGGTTAGTTCACCCAGATAGCAAATTTATGTAATTAATAACTTACCCTCATGTTGTTTCAAACCCGTAAGACCTCCGTTTATCTTTGGAACACAGTTTAAGATATTTTAGATTTATTCCGAGAGCTCTCAGTCCCTCCATTGAAGCTGTGTGAACGGTCTACTGTCCATTTCCAGAAAGGTAAGAAAAACATGATCAAAGTAGTCCATGTGACATTAGAGGGTCGGTTAGAATTTTTTGAAGCATCGAAAATACATTTTGGTCCAAAAATAACAAAAACTACGACTTTATTCAGCATTGTCTTCTCTTCCGTGTCTGTTGGGAGAGAGAGTTCAAAACAAAGCAGTCTGGATATCCGGTTCGCGAACGAATCATTCAGTTCACCAAATTAAATCTGAATCGTTTTTAACGGTTCGCATCTCTAATACGCATGAATCCACAAATGACTTAAGCTGTTAACTCCCTCTGAGTTAAAACAAACCAATATCCCGGAGTAATTCATGTACTCAAACAATACACTGACTGAACTGCTGTGAAGAGAGAACTGAAGATGAACACAGAGCTGAGCCAGAGCTGAACTGAACTGATTCTTTTGGTGATTGATTCTGAACTGATTCTGCGCTAGTGTTATGAGCACGGGTAAACCGAAGGCTTGATTCAAGGGCAATCATTGCAAATGACGCCATTATACGTCGAGCGCAAAAGAACCGGTGAACCGTTTTCTTCAACCGGTTTATTGAATCGAACTGTCCGAAAGAACTACTGGTGAACTGATGCAACCGGTTCTTCACTCGTAAACGAGTCAGTCTTTTTTTTTTCGTTATCTGGCTCAGCTCGGTTTTCATCTTCAGTTCTCTCTTCACAGCAGTTCAGTCAGTGTACTGTTTGAGTACATGAATTACTCTGGGATATTGGTTTGTTTTAACTCAGAGGTAGTGTCAGCCACATTTAAAAAAAAGTGAACAGCTTAAGTCATTTGTTGATTAATGCGTATTAGAGATGTGAACCGTTTAAAACGATTCAGTTCGATTTGGTGAACTGAATGATTCGTTCGCGAACCGGATATCCAGCTGCTTTGTTTTGAACTTTCTCTCACAACAGACACGGAAGAGAAGACAATGCTGAATAAAGTCAGCGTTTTTGCTATTTTTGGACCAAAATGTATTTTCGATGCTTCAAAAAATTCTTACTGACCCTCTTATGTCACATGGACTAACGTTACTTTGATAATGTTTTTCTTACTTTTCTGGACATGGACAGTATACCGTTCACTCAGCTTCAATGGAGGGACTGAGAGCTCTCGGACTAAATCTAAAATATCTTAAACTGTGTTCCAAAGATAAACGGAGGTCTTACGGGTTTGAAACAACATCAGGGTAAGTTATTAATTACATAAATTTGCTATCTGGGTGAACTAACCCTTTAAGTTAGACTATCACGCGCTCAGCTTCCGGTTTATCATATATGGACTGCCTGCTGTGAACGCGCAAAATGATTGACAGACAGACAGAAGAGATGCATTATTTCTTCAATCAACATTAATATTGTAAAATTAAAGGGATAGTCAATTAATTAATTAATTAATTAATTAATTAATTCTCAAATGTCCTTCTAAAACTTGTATTCTTTTCTTTCCTCTGTGGAACACAAAATACAATGGAAGTCAGTGGGAACTGAAACAGTTTAGATTTTCATGATGTGTTAGAAGAATGAAGGAATTCAGGCAATTTGTTACTGCTTTGAATGTGCCAAATAAATTGATCCCCCAAGAGAGACTTTAAATTGATTTGGTTGTGAGAGATGTTTGCTGACAGTCTGACACAAATAACTGAACCACAACAGTGAGAAATCAATGGGACATATGTTGCCTATTTACAACTGGTAGTCAATTTTTAATAAACTCTTTAATATTTAATTATAATAGTTGGTTAATAACATCATAAATTGTGCATTCCATGTAAGAATATCTGTATTTTGTGTACATGGGGCCATAATTCATTTCAATATATGACCCAAGCTGCAGCAAGCAGTTTTGTTATGTGTAATTATATGTATACAGTAAATCATAGATGCATTATATCATAAGAGGTAGTCATCCAGAAAACAACAGCAGCTACAGTTTATGGCAGCATACAGTATATAAGGCAAAGCATCAGGCCATAAACTACTGATAAATGCAACATATATGGTCTGTATTATAAGATCAACAATCAGCAGTGACTGTTTAATAAAAATATTACTGTTCCGTTAAAATAGTCAATGAAAGGATAATATATAAAGCTACATATGAAAGCTACTCTATAAGGCTACATTTAAAGGGTGTAAGCTTAAGTTAGTAATATGTAAAACAGTCTCTTCTTGTGTGTATGATTGTACATTACTGCAAGGCTGTGCATGCTGCATTATGTAAACAATATATATATATATATATATATATATATATATATATATATATATGCACACACACACAGTGTCAGATGTGCCATAATATCTAGTCAGTCAGAAAGTGATGATAGCTACAGTATGAGGCCGCATATGTAATCAGCAAGCTTGCTGGCTTATATGCAGATTTAAAAAAAGAAAAAATGCATTTCAGTATTAATATGCTTGATTTAAAAAAAGGATGACTTATGAACTTCTTGAGAAAAGCAAATTACAGAATGATTATAGAAATTTGGCAATATCCTTTCTCGAAAGAGCAGAGTATCTTAATATTTTGGTTTAAAAATATGAAAAGTCTAAATATTGGAGTAAATGATTTCCACAGTTCTCAGCTAATGGTACTGATTGTTTCTCATCCAAACAAGCATGCATTATATAATGATTTAGAGTATTTCATTGAAAGTGCTGTAATTTTAAAAAGAAAGCATACACAAAAATGGTTTCCTTCACAGAAGTCCTTCAGAGATAATTATTCAGTTCCATTGACAGCATTTGAAAATTCAAATGGTAAGAGTCATGGCGCAGATGTTCTGAGGCACAAAGTCCTTGGCTTATTGGTCCCGCTTCATAGAGAAATTCGAGCCGCTCATTCACGCCCTCTACCCTTTGGTTTTGTCTTTAGAGCTTGCAGTTTCTGCCTCCCATGTTGGCTCTCCTGTAGAGTCGTGCTGCCAGGGAGCAGGTTTATTATGTAGGGTGAAAACCAATCTCTTTCAAAAGCAGCAGTCAGCTGCTCTACAATCGAGTTCTGCTTTTCCTGCTGGTTCTCTGATTCTTGAATCACCAGCCCAGCTCCTGCATTGAAAGCCAACTCACTGCCAACCCAGTCCAGATTCCCTTAATTGACAGAAAATTCTAATATTTTATTTAAAATCCAATAAATTGTATATGAATTATTATGATACAGATGACAACGAAAGACAAAAATAAAATTAGTTAAATGACTCATTACTTTATTTTTAGAATTATTGTATATCTAGGTTTATTTTATATACATTTTTACTGCTATCCCTTTTAATATTACATTTAATTTACATTTGCAATGTTGTTAGTGTTTTTATTACTATTATTATTATTATTATTATTATTTTTACTTATTTCGTATTGTTTTGGCAATACAAATATACAGTTTTTGTTGAGCCAGTGAACCACTAAATTAAATGTGTGTGAGACTGATGTCTTACCGATGTATACTGCGTTGTCTGTCACCATAAATTTATTCTCATTTATCCTGTGCTGAAATCCTCCCATCTGCTCCTTGCCTCTGTAAAATCTCTGATTCAAAACAGACACACATATATAAAATATAACTTATTTGTAAAATATTCAAATATATTTTTGGGTTCGTGATTACGTATATAAACAGATCAATCAAATTGATTCTTTCCTCACCACTTCTATAGAGCAGACTGGCAGTCCTGTGCATAGAGCCTGCATTGACGTCATAAAGTTAATGGTCAGCGGATGTGTACCTGTCCACAGACTGATCAAGAGACGAACTTTGACCTCTCTCAGTACTGCAGCCTCCCGGAGCATCTCGTCTATTGGTGACCAGTACCTGAACCAAAAAATAAAAGGGGCCAAATGAGTGTTGATGTAAGGAAGTAGTATACAGAGAAGTTATAAATCTTCAAAGGAGCAAATTTGTCCATTTATAAATAGATCCAAAAAAAAAAAAATCTATTTTTAGTATCTTTGTTTAGTTTTCAAGTAAAAAAAACTCAAATGTATTTTAAGACAGATTCACTTGAGAAACCCCTCGGTTGAAAAATGTGGATGCATAAACCTGACAACATATACATTAAATGACAAAAGCATGCAATATAGCATAATTTCTTGAGAAATATCTTAGCTTTACACTACAAAATTTTAAAAAATGTTTTAGAGACTTTTCAAGTTTCAGCGATTTTCCAAATAATTTCAGTGTCTTTTATTTTAAAATGTGTCTTGTCATTTTTTATTGGCAGTTTTTTACTTGCTTTAAAAAAACCTCACTAAATCAATAATTTCCTTTATAACAACTTTTAGTGCTGAAACATATAAATGACTCTGTGCCTGTGAAAACCAGCATTACCTTATGATTGGTGATCCTCTGAAGCTGCGGTTGACTAAGGGCAGGTAATCATTTACAGAAATGTAGATGAATCTCTTGGCTTCTCGGATCACATGACGTATGGCATCTAAATCTCTACTTCGACCCTTGGGGCAAAACAGCTCTGGTGATGTCTATGAAAAAAAGTTTTTTCCAGTTTCAATTTGTATGGCCAGTACACCAGAGAAAGGCAATGAGATGGCCGCCTGTGTACATACATCATTGTCAGGAGAAGCATTTTATCACTGAGCTAGAAATGTCTCCCGGCAGCCTATAACACTAGAGCACAATTCATTTGAATGGAAATAATGGTCTTAGATTTGTCGAGTAAACATCCTGTTGCTGGAAGGAAGTCAAGATTCATTACACTCAGATTAGAATCTGATGGCCAGTGTCTTCACATATGATGCACATTTGCATTAAAAAAAAAATCACCGGGATAAATTACCGACAGAGTGAGTGAATTTACCTTAATCAAGTTATATCCAGTGGAAACAATGACAGCAGTTTACTTAAAAAATCACTGTAGAATGGACATAGATGCAAACATACTTCAAAGTGCATGGAACTGGATAATCGATCCTGACATGTTTGTGCAATAAAATGTCAATTGTATTATTAAGTACTGTAATTAAATACTTTTACACACACACACACACACACACACACACAAACATTAAAAATACATCTACCCTGAGAAATTGGTAGCAGGATACTGAAGATAAAATGTGTGGCAACTATCCCCTGTCTTATTTAAAAAATATATGTTAGCTGGCAGAGTCAGACGAAGAAGAGAGATATATGTACTGATCTCACCGACACATATGCAGAAGCGTCTGTATTGTTGAGTCTGAACTGAAGCGGCTCGTCTCTGCTGAACACGGCCGTGACTCTCTTGGACCAGATTGAAGGGATGTAGTCCCTGTACTGCAGCTGCCAGTAGAAAGAAAAGATCCTGTGCATGTCCAGAGCCAAACAACTACAGTCGTACACTATTACTCCGAGCTCCTTCAGCTGAAACAAAAGAGTAGAGTCACAATATCTCAATTTGAAATGTAAAAAGTTTTACTTGAAAAATGTGCTTGTGCTATATTTCTTCAAACTAAAGTGGCAGTCACACTAGACTTTGCACACATAATTTCTAGATACAGTAACGATCATAATATGACATCGCACTCTATGGTGTTTTTTTTAAAGTGCCCCCATTATGGATTTTTTTTAAATTACCATTATAAATGAAGTTATTGTCTCTCAAAAGAATGAATCAACTCTGAATCGCTTAACGAGTCATTTAAAATTTGAATCACATTTGCATAATACCTACCTACATTCTGTGTGGACATGCCGCGAAAACTTGAACCTCCCTCAAACGCCGTAACTCTGACCTGCACCAGTCACTTTGTGCATCATTGGTCTGTTTACTACCTCATTCAACTACCTCTTTAGTCAGTTTAAATAAAGAACGCTCTCTAAGGTTTTTGTTACTTTAAATCATTCTGAATAAGCTCTTTTGCACTACAATCATTTTATCTGCACTCTTTGTTCACTTCACTGGTTTGCACTCCACTGTATCTGTCATGTGCCTTGTGCTGCTTAATTTAACTGAATTTTATTTTTATTTTTAATTTTACTTTTTTTAAACGCCCTTATTTGTATAGTTGTATTTGATATTTAATCTGTATTTATCTGTATTTTAATGGTCTACTGTTTGAGAGTAATGCAATTTAAATTCTCTGTATGTATGTGCTGCACATGTGGAAGAATTGTCAATAAAGCAGCCTTGACTTGACTTGACTTGGATAACATAATGTCGATAAGACACTCTGCTCTGCTCTGCTCTGCGGAAGTAAATTCAGTTTATTTTCACATCCAAAGGATGAGGCTATGAAAAATCAGAATGTATCTTTACTATGATACCACAGCCGAATAATCCCAAATTTAGCTGTGTTCTCATCATTTTACTGATGACTACTTCACAAATCTCTGCAAATTCAATGCAGGATTCTTAAAACGGACGTCCTTCAGTGCCCAGTATGTTTGGAGCAGCTGGCTCCTCTGAATCACAACCTCTAAGTATGATTAATAATTGTTACTGTATGTTCTGTCAAGCGTGCAAAATATGTAGTTTTGTGTGTTTTGTTGTGTTGTGTATACGCTTAGTGCAAATGTAGGTCTCTATGTCTGTGTTCGGTTAACGCATATACCATTATTGTTTGGGTCTTTACTACATTCCGTTTCTAACATGTGCTGTGCACAGTAGACCAATTACAACAGACTGGGTCATCAGACCAATCAGAGCAGAGTAGCCTCATGCAAAGGAGGGGTTTGGAAAGATGAACCTTTGAAAGAATTGTTTGAGAGTTGTTGAGAAATAAGGTAAATGTGAATACATATTATAAGAAAATGTTTATTGACCTTGCATGCATGTAACACGTTGTTAGGGACGCAAATAAAGAACTTTCAAATAGCATAATAGGGGCATTTAAAAAAAAAAACATCTACAAATAATACATTCAAACTGTACAAATGATTTATTTGAGTTCATCAAACTTGAACTTTGGAATACAGAGAAATTTGAATGAGCTTGCGTTTCCATTCTTTCTCGCATGTGTATGAATAAATGTCAGAGGAACAAAGAGTGTAGTGTGACTGGCACTTAAATGCTCCCAGGTTTCATATTTGGTTATGTTTTGCAATATTACTCGTATATCATGCAAGTACTCTTCGAGGCCACCGTAAATGGTTGAAATTCTTTACCTTGGACAGAGCTTTCCAGTTCATGCCAGCACTGCCAATGTAAACGTGCTTCCTGTCCACCACCCAAAATGAGGAAAGCAGTCTTCCTCTGGTGAGGGCCGTCATGTTGACATAGTGCACTTCTGCATCTGGGAGAGACAGACAGCCATTTGGGGAATGGTTTGTTAACCTTAACGAGAGATCTGCTATTCAACAATATTCCACATTCATGATGTTTTGACCTTGTGCGTAGCCTTGAGGGACTGGAGAAGCGAAAAGCCCAAAAAGTTATGCAAGTTTATCAAAGATGGATGCCTGTGTGTGTGATCTTACAATGTTTTGCCTTGAGAGAACTGCTTTAGTACTGTATTCAGCACTTCAGCAGACTGAAATCAATGCATCTCTTAACATTAACTGGAGAGATTTGAGTTTACTCACAGCGGTCAGACATGCTCTTCAGCTCAATGGAGTTGGGCTGGTCACTAACAATCTTTAATCTGACACCTCGAGACTTCAGGCTTAACAATCTCTGAAACAAATACTGACCCTAGAAAATAGAAAAAGCCATGTGTAGTATATGCCATTGACAATAAATCAGATATTTTAGATGTATAATCATAAGTAGAAAGTAGGTACAGATTGTGTCAAAGCAGCATCGCAGTGTCAAACAGGAAAATAGGTGTTTTTTTGTTTGTTCTTTTTTTTTTTTTTTTTATTCTGATAATTAATTGTGCATACTCATTTTCCTAATTTAACATTTAGATTACCTTTGTACGGAGCCCCTAAGGAGACATGGGGATGAAAAAAAAATGAGATGGAAGGATAAATATATCAATGCTTTTGCATTCAGTTGCTAAATCTTGTGTGTTCTCTTGCAAAACATTTACATTCTCTCGAATAAAGTTTATTTGGGAAAAGCAAAAGTTTGCAGTCTCTGATAAAACATTTGTGACCCTGGACCACTAAAGTCTTAAAGGGGTGGTTTACTGTTTTGTTTTTTTAGCCTTGATTGTGTTTATGGGGTGCAGTCCAACATGTGTTAATGCTTCGTTTTTTTAAAAAAAACATTATTTTTCACATAATTTACCTTTATTCCACATCGTTCTGTCCCTTCTCTGACAAAAGCCTAGATTAATTTCCAGTTATTATGAAGCCCCTCCCTCAGAAATACGCAATGGGCTGAGATTGGTCAGCTGGCTCAGTATGTTGTGATTCGCTAAACTGACTGGAGCACGTCTGAACATCCCGCCCCTCACAAACTCAGAATGTGCTCCGCTTGTATTGTAAACAAGTCCTCTATCCACCTTTTTCCTCAATGCAGAAGTAAGCCTATGGGTGAGACTTCCGTTTCATTAGCCGCTTTGGGTAAATGACGAGGAGAATAATAATGTGCAGTAAACTGTAAAACTGTTTGCATTACAAACCAGTGTGTTCTTGATTAAGATAACAGATTAAAATAATATGATAGGACAAATCAATTGACAGTATCAAGCAGCAAAACGAACTGGGTTATATTTAATTATATTATATTATATTATAGTGTATACTATTATACTTTACATAATAATATATAATATACTTCATATACTTAATATATTATGTTAGGTAAAAAAAAAATATAAACTGAATGCACTGTAAGTCGCTTTGGATAAAAGCATCTGCTAAATACATAAATTTGTTTGAATTTATTTATTTATGTACAGTATAGAGAAAGAGAGAGACGTTATTTCATAGCTGGTTTTCGTGCACTTCATGCACCCCCCCCCCAGTCTTTGAAGCATTTCCTACATTACTTCTTTTATTCTTTTTTTGTTGTTGTTTGTTTGTTCAGTCATTTAATTTAAATGTGTATTTCAAAATTTTCTGCCCTTTTTAATTATTTCATTTATAAATTAATAAAAAAAACGAGTCATAAAGTGTACAATAAAGCACAATCAAATCCTTATATCATAATCACATTGCACTTGAATCAAGTTAAAGGTGTAATCTGCCGATTTTCCTGCAGGTGACTGCATAAATCTGTCTTCTTGTGATGCACTTAAGGCTTTACGATTACTCCAGAGCACCCGTAGATCTACGATGATTTTCAAGTGCTACTTAAGTTAAGATGCTTTTGGTAAACAGACCGTAATATTAAGAACAGTCGTACGATCGTTTTTACGAACTTCTTAGGCTTACAAAGCTTTTGGGAAACTCAGCCCTGTTTTGTACAGTTAAAAAAAGCTGGACGCAAATGAGACCGGAAGCTACACCCATATAATTTACAAATGATTCATCTTTTATGACAAAAATCATTAGGACATTAAGTAAAGAACATGTTCCATGAAGATATTTTGTACATTTCCTACTGTAAACATATCAAAACTTAATTTTTGATTAGTGGTATGCATTGCTAAGAACTTTTTTGAACTTTTTTGCACCCTCGGATTCCAGTTTTTCAAACAGTTCTCGGCCAAACAGTGTCATATCCTAAGATATCCAATGTATCCAAAAGCTTATTTATTCAGCTTTCAGGTAAATCTCTCTTATGACTGGTTTTGTGGTCGAGGGACACATTTGTGTTCTCTCAAACGGTGAATGGAACGGTTTCTGGGGGAATGCAAAAGGTTTCTGAGAGAACGCAAAATCATTGAAATATATTTTTCCCTCCATGTTTGTTGTTCCTCCAGGAAACTTTGCAGTCTCTCATTAAACATTTGTCTTCTCTTGAATGGTGAACACAAAGTTTCTGGGTGAATGCAAAAGGTTTGTGAGAGAACGTGAAAACATATATAATTTTTTTTTACCTTTATACCATGTACTTTTAGGGGCACCGTGAATGTGCGCTAAAACTTTACCACTTATAAATTGCTAAAACATCTCAAAATGCATAAACAAGTGTTGATAATGCATATTCGCCCATTAATTCTAACAAACCTGATAAGAAGAATAAAGCTGTGACCCCTGATCATTGGAGGTCAGAGCCCAGTATGGCGACACTATCTCAACTGACAGTTTTGCTTGGTCCAAAAGATGGTTGAGACCCAAGGTAAGTGGGAGATGGGTTGAATTATTGGGGTTGAATGACAGCTCCCCTGGGACATTCTCCACAAGAACAATGCTAAGAGCAGGAGATGTTAGTATGTGGAATATGTTCAACATATTGAAGTCTACATTAAATTAAAATTAAACATAATTTCCTTTCTTAATGCAAGTATTATTTAATGAATGAATCACTGTTGCATATTATTCTTAAAAACTGATGGGCAACATATAAGTCTTGAAGAAAAATGTAAATGATTTACATTATATTACATTATTCATTTAGCAGACCCTCATGTTGTGCTGAACCCATACGTCTTCCTTTCTATATGGAACAAAAAACTGTGAATCTGGCCACTCTTTTTAATATGCAGTACAGAAAATGAATGTGGAACAGGGCTTTTTTTGTATTAATTTTCAGTCTGTTCCTCACAAAAAGTAGTGGTATTGTATGGCTTCGGGATCACAGCAATGATAATTTTATGAAACCACTGTGCACTGTATGAAAGCTCCAGTCCCGGTTTATTGTAATTGCATTGAATAAAAAAAATCATATAGGTTTAGAATAAAATATAGATGAGTGAATGAGGGCAAAACACTAATTTTTAGCTTGAACTATCCTTTTAATCAGCCGTGAAGTGTAAAAGATGATGCAAGATGATGCACTGCCAAGATACAATTAAAAAGTTCATGTTGGCCAAAGGTACAAAACACAGAGCTGAATATTTGGAATATGCAGTGCTCCTATGTGTACTTTTTGGGTTGTTGTTTACCATGTACTACAGAAAATAACATCATAAGCATATGATCTGTGACAACTGCTTCTCACCGACAATTTTTGCTGCAGTTCTCCTCAGTGACACCATCCTCATCCTCTCCCCAGACGTCCACAGCAGAGAAAATTAGAGCCACCAGGACAGCAAAGCAGCAAACCAGTGCAAACACAGCAATACATTTCTGCTGAGACTGCAAAAGACATACAAAGAGAGGTCTGCCAATTATATTTTCATATACCAGGTTTTAGATAAGTTTGTCTTGACTTATTTGTTGAAATGATTAATGTGGGGTTTCTGACTTTGGTGACAGTTTAAATGTGCAGGGTCAAGATTTATTGTATTCAAAATTGAATCTATAGCTATAATTTAATTTTACGACTGAGAGGATGATAGAGTGTCTCCATCAGATTTCCACGGGAATTCTGTTATACAGAAGGAAAAGCTTTCCTTATATGCTTGGTGGACTTTTTAAAGTATTAGGTATTAAGGTAGATACATTTGTATATATGCTGCTTTCTCTCCAATCTGCTGCTGTAAACAAGCATCAGCATGAAACCCAGGAAAGTGTCTATAAATATTAAAGTGGTCAGTGTATAAAACATGGTGTGTGCTGTAGGGCAGTAGTTCTCAGATGGTGGGTAGCTGATGGGGTCGTGGATAGCAGGGAAAGAACAATACTAAATGTGAATAATAAATCATATAATTATGTATAGTAAGGAGTGGGACTGTAAAACATACAGGTTTATCAACAATATACACTAGCACTCAAGAGATTGAGGTCCGCATGTTCAGAAATTTAATTCAGGATGGGTGCTCTAAATTCATTAAATATGTCGGTGAAGACATTTCTTTTTATCAAAGAATTTTATCAAAGAAAATATTAAGCAGCACAACCGTTGATGATAATCAGAAATGTTTCTTGAGCAGCAAATCAGCATGTTAGAATGATTGCTGAAGGATCATGTGACACTGAAGACTGGAGTAATGATGCTGAAAATCATATCTACACAATGTAACAGAAAAAAAGACATGGACTACATAAATACAGAACCTATAAAAGAAGTTGTAATTTGGGGCATATTCAGTTCATGGAAATATATCAATAGTGTATATTAAGACCATTTTGTACACTGAAGAATTATGCTGTTTTGTAATCTTTGATGGCCAAAGTCAGAAAGTCAAACTCAGAACTTTTGATTTTCCCTCCAAAAAAGTGCACACGAGTGACTTGATTTTTGCTTAGCACTGCACTTCCTGAACATATCTCTCCTGAGAGAGACTGTTTCCCATCCCATCTGCTGGCCTCAATCAGAGTCCCGGCTTCACAGCTGTCTGCTGAGTGACATATACATCATGTATCATTCTCCTCTTAAGGAAACAAGAAAAGTGAAAGTTTAATTAAAGAGGAGGGAGTGCAGAAAGCAAGCAGATTAATGCAAGCCATTAACCTTCTTACAGTTAAAATGGATTCTGTCAATTAGTGTCCCCTTTAATACCCTCATACAGTCATGACTGACTTTATGTTAAGTTTGATGTATCATTGAAGAAGTTAAATTACTTCAGAATAATTTGGGAAAAATAATTAAGTACAGTACATGTAATACTGAAGTAGTGTTTATTTCAGCCATTACAAGTTATTGGGAGTTTTCAGACCTTTAAGAGAATGTGATCTTTTGAATCCATTAGTGTTTCAGTATTTTTATTTTTTTTCTAGAAGTTAAAAGCATATACTGCAGTAATCAAATGATATGTTAGATTAGTTCCGCTGTAATAAAAATTAAATCTGTGTCTTGCCAGAGGCAGTGGAAGAATTAAAGTTGTCTGTAAACAGAGACTTTCTCCGCCCGAAGGGAAATATGTCAAATAAATGCTGTGTTTGCATCGAGCTGTCTGTGCTGATGGCTTTGATTGATAGGACGATGTGCTGCTCCTTCCAACATTATCTGCTACTTTTCACAGTTCAGTCTTGCCGAGTTAAGCGCTCTTACATTCAATCAAAACCACCTGACATGCAGCTCAGTCAGACTACTGTAAATCATGCTGTACAAGCTGTATCAACATGAGAGAAAAATGATTTTTACAAAACATATTATCATCTAACAAAACAAAATAAACTAGAGAAATTGACCTTAAAATTAACTATTAAAAAATAAAAAAATAAAAAAGAATAATTTTTTTACTGTACACATAACATTTACATATGTGTTTTTTTAAATAAAATAAAATAAATTACATACACAACATACCCAATTGTTGACGCCCCTGAAAAAAATTTAAATAAATAAATTATAAAATACAAAACTATTAAATTCTCATATATATATATATATATAAATGTCCCCACATTACAGTAAATAAAACCCTATAATAACAATTTGAAAAGTAATGGACTTATTTAAAATGTTTAAATTAATTAGTAGTGCTAAAATAACTTTTTGCAAAACATAATTTACTTTTCTTGTTTCCACCCCCCCCCCCCCACACACCCCCAGATTCACCCCAATTTCTGATTCACCCAGAAATTATATTCTGTGCAGCTGAGCAAAAGAAAAAAAAGAAAAGAAAAAATTCAATTTAAATGCAGACTTTCATCAGAAATATTCTGATGGGGTTTTGGAGCCTGAAGTGAAAGTTAAGCCTCACCTTCATGATTTTCTCCTGAGTGGCAGAGCCTGGCATAACAGCTTTTAAGTTCCTTCCAACTTCAGGAAACACTGAAAACAAGATGCTAGTGCATTTCATCAATGTAGTCTCCTTGGTAACGTGTCGCACTCAGCCTCTCTCTTACGCTCATCACTGTAATGGATGTGCAATTCCACGGAATGATATCGTGGGTGATAGATAGTGTGCCTTTTGTTTAAGCACCCTGAGATCATGCATGCTTCCACTGGCTGTGTGCTTTCCTCGCCTCAACTCCATAGTGATGGAGACAGAGAAAGAGAGAGGAGGAGAGAGAGAAAGACACAGTCCACTCCCTCTCTCGAAACATCCAATGCTGGGCTAATACAGAACAATCCCCCTCCCTTCTGCATCATTCTCACCTGCCCTGTGTGCTCTGCCGGCACAGTGCAAATGGATTTGGCTTTAGCAGAAGAAAGACAACAAAAAAAAAAGAAAAAAAAAAACATGATATAAAACACAACCTTCTGACTCTAAGCACTTCTAAGGTATTTTTTCTTTTTTCACAGCAGAAGGAAGCTGCAGCGCAAGCATAAATGTGCTTGACACGTTCCTCCTATAAATAATTCAGCATTGTTACAACTATCCGGCCAGTTTGTGAACTAATCTATCAAGTAAAGTCATGTTTATTAGAGTCACCGTTATGTGATTCATGCAATCTCAGAATCTGAAATACCTTCCCATAGGAAGGAAAAACCCTAGAGTTGATCTACGTATTTAATACTTGTCTTCTTACTTGCAAATTACATTCAATGGAAAGCAAACTGAGACTTTAATTCTTAACATCTCTTTTAACATCTCAGTAATCTCCAAAAGTGTTTCAGAATAGATGTCAATTATGTCTCAAACTGAGCTTACTTTCTTAAGTCTGCAAAGGTTAGAAAGCTCACATTTTTCTCATCAAAGATCAATTATCCAGACTAAGCGTTCTAACTTCAATTTTGTAGCTCCGTCCTCGTGCTCTAATGTCTCATTTGTATCTAAATTAGGATTGTTAAATCTACCTGGTAAATCAAATATATCAAGCGAGACTGATTCACCGGTATGCAACTCCTATAAGAAAGAAATTCAAAAAGGAAATCTCAGTTAAACATCCGTTTCCTGATTTTTTCAAAACGAGACCCCACAAAATGAATTGTGGTTAATTAATTTATCTATATTGCCACTGATTACCTATATTGAAAATAATATCAAAATTGTTTAGTTGATATATTGTGTTGGACATGGTGGACTGTCAAGTCAAATAGGTTGAGAACCTCTGCATTAGAGCAATGGAAAAGAGTGTTGTTATGTTTCAAATCAGTTAGCTGTTCCAGGCTCATTTGAAGCATAATAATGCAAAAAAAAAAAAAAAAAAAAAGGGCAAGACCTTGAAGTAATCAAAGTTTTCACTGGAATCACTCCGCAGATGTTCCTGGAACACTATTGCAATGGAATAGAGCATATGCTGCATACAGCAGGAGACTCCTGCTGAATCTCACCTCACTTATGCACTGTTAATTACTGCCTATGCTCATGGGATACAGGGCAACCTCCTTCTCTGGGATTTGTATCCTTGCTTAACAAGATATCACCTTCTTAAATCAGTTTATACTCTTCTCAGTCCTGTGATTACAGACTGGAGTTTGTGGAGTAAGCGTATTTAAAAGCAACTAATTCCCATTCTTGACCACTTTAGAGTCAGCAAAAGCAGTCTGATAAAATTAGACGTTGACAGACTGCAAGACTTGATTGCACTTACGGTGGTGATGCATTGCAGAGTGTTGGCAGGATGTTAGACAGGAGATATATGCACCTGTGTTTTGGGACATCCGTTGCGTAACTTTTCAGTAAAGGAAACGAGAGCGAAACGAAGTGGGAATGACCCTGCCCATATAACCGCAAGTCAGAATAGAGGTCACTGTCAGCGTGACGTCCATTAGTTACAGCTGAGCCTCTCACCTCAAAACGCCAAGCACTCCATCACTGCACAACAGATGTGCTTTGTACATACAGTAGAACGGGAGATCAGTGTTTATTTTTTATACATTATGGATGGATGATGATATGGATAATACATTTAGATTAAAGAGTGCAAATTATCCTGCACCAGTTGTGTTGTTGAAAAGATATTAAGATATTATAGCTCTTTTGATTTAAGCAACCACATGGTAACCACCTAGAACAACTTAGCAACTGCATAACACAGGCCTGGAACCATCAACAACACTTTTGTATCACGGCAGAGTTTTGCACAAGCCAACAGCACTCATTGTATAATTTATGACTGTTCCTACAAGTCCCATATTGATTGAATAATTGCAGAAAAGTTTTGAAGCAATAAAATGTACTGAATTAAAAACTGAGAGAGAGAAAAAGAGGCTGATGGCCCAGACAATACTAGGTGAGTCATTTCTCCAGGGAGAGGTGCATCAGACAGGGTGTAATATATAATAGAAATGAGGAAAGCAAACTTGACTGTGTCCTTCTCTGACAGAGGACCCTATATGGCCAGGAGGAAAATTTATTTTAGGCTTTGGCACTGTAATGCTGAAATACTACACAAAAACATAATCTGTAAATCTAATAGTTTAGAACCTATAGCAGAAATGTCAGCAGAACTGAAACGCCGGTCACTCACTTCAGTTTAGCAAATATTTTAGCTAGCTCTGGCAAAAATTGTAATGTAATTGAATGCAATGGATTAAAAACATCAATATTTGCTGATAAAAAAAAAGATAATTTGAAGGCAATAGATCAACAGGATTATTATGGATTACTGACTCACATTTTGGCCAGAAATGACAGTTTACTTCACAAGACTTTAACTGCTGGACTGGGGTATATGTGGATTACTGTGATGTTGTTTGGACACTCATTCTGACGGCACCCATTCACTGCAGAGGATTCATTGTTGAGCAAGTGATGTAATGCTAAATTCTTCCAAATCTACAGCTTGAATGGCCTGAGAGTGAGCAAAGTTTGGTTTTTGGGTGCACTATTTATTTAAATTCACTGTTACGACTGTATAGTACCATGTCTAGTTATTTCTTGTCTTACAAAATGCAAAGTAATAGCAGAACCGTCAGTAACACACAGTAGGTGGTATTCCATTCCTGAGTGATTCAGTCTCACTCATTAACATCTTATTCCATTATCATTTATAGCACAATTGTTTATACAACTTATTATTTTTTTGGTCTGTGTGTTGTTGTCTCTGTGTACTGGAAGCTTATGTCACTAAAAAAAATTCCTTGTATGCGCAAGCATACTTGGCATAAAGCTCTTTCTGATTCTGATTCTGAATAATGTAGTCACTTAGTTGCTTCTGAACAGATCAGTGTTTTGAACAAATCTGTTGAATGGATCATACAATCTCACACATAAAGACGGTCACTTTTCGCCACCTACTGGTGAAACAATGTAACCTACAAAATTATATTTTAAATTTAGTACATTTAAAATATATGAAATTAAAACATCATATTAAATAACACACTACAATTAAATTTATTATCAAATACTTTACTTGTACTTTAATGTTAGTCCACACATCAAAATAACTACTTTAAGTATTACAAAAGATTATTAACAAATTATTTAAAATGTACTTTTGAAGTAAAACTTTTTTTTTTTTTTGCTAATAGACTACAAGTAAAAATTCAGTACAATTAAGTGCACTCTTTTCACAATGGCTGATTTTCACTTCTATCAGTACAGAAAAACAGAAATAATGTATAGAGTCTGTCTGGGCCTGATTAAAGGGACAGACCACCTGAAATAATCTTCTCTTCTGTAACAAACCAATTAGCAGATCTGAGCTTTAACCCAGTACATCACACCACCGTCATCTGGTTTACTGAACAGAGACCATTTTGAAGATAACTCCATCTTTCCCAGTGACAACAGCTTAGTGGACAGAACTGAGACCGTCTGTAAGATGAGAGCTCCGACTGCATGACACACAGTGTTCAGAAACCCAATCGGACTGTAACAATGCTTGTTGCATGCATTATTAATTAATATGAACATTGGCTGTGATTTTCATGAGGGCCTTTTTCTGTGGTGTCAGAATCATTCCCGTTCTAATGCCTGACTCATTCGCCCCTGCTGTGCATGTGTGTGTGTTTTAAGGTCAGTGAATGTGTGTGGGCGTCACACATACTGAGACCCATCAGTGTATATGCTGTGCTCCTGTCTGTAGGATGTCACACTTTAAACCCAGGGAAACAGCAAACGGTCAGGTTGACTTTGATAAAAGGGCATAATTCACCCGGTAAGTTGCACATGCAGGAAGATCAAAAATTTATATAAATGGGGGGGGGTTCCCCATGACAGACTCATAAAAGCACTGTGCCTGTATTGAAAAGGCAGGCCCCACTGAACAAGGTCTCATTATTTTTATTTAAAAAAAAAAAGGTCTGGAACCTTTTCTTTGATTATTTGGAGAGGGCAAGCAAGTAGGTTTATTGCATCCTAGCCTGGAAAAAAGCTTTTTATTTTCTTTTTTATACTGGATCATGTGTTTGCTTTTAAGAACCATAGAAAGGGAGATATTCAGTATGCAATAATTGCTTTATAGCTCTTATTATAAACTTTCGAATTTTAAAATCTGATCGAATGATCTATGAAACCATTGTAAATTGCAAATAATCTACAAATTGTTAAGCTAATGAAATGCTACGGTTTATATATACAGTATATATATATATATATATATATATATATATATATATATATATATATATATATATATATAAAATGTATTTTATATTTATGCATATACATACATTAAACCATAATTGTCATAGGGCTTAAGCAGGTAATTTTTTTTATATTTGTAGTTTTTTTTTATGTATGTGTGTGTGTGTGTGTGTGTGTGTGTGTGTGTGTGTGTGTGTGTGTGTGTGTGTGTGTGTGTTAGAGAGAGAGAGAGAGAGAGAGAGAGAGAGAGAGAGAAAGAAAAAGAGAGAGAGAGAAAGAGAGAGAGAGAGAGAGAGAAAGAGAGAGAGAGATCAGGCTGTCTAAAGACAAGATGTCACTCCTGACCAGAATACTTCAAACATCCAAAGCTTTATCTCAAAGACTTCAATCTGAACCCAAAGACTAAACAGAGCTCAGTTAAACAGCAAGATCTATAGAGCCAGGAATGAAACCTCTGCTTTGATCACGCACTACATTTTTACAACAGCCAAAGGTTTGACATTCACAGGTATAGTGGCCTGGTCATGTAATTGGGTTTCAGGTTGAAGGAGAAGTCAAGGATTAGGCACTGAGCATGATTTATATTTATATAAAAGAAACACAGCGACAGAGAAGCAGAGAAGGTAATCAATTCTTATCAGGGACAGCAGAGCACTGCATACTTCCCTCCCTGCAACTCCCGCGTGGCTCATTTCACTAAGAGAGAGAAAGACATATAGAGAGGAACCCAGAAAGCCAAATGAGAATGCCTTCTATCAGGGCTGGACTGGGACAAAAAATCGGCCCGGGCATTTTTGCCCAGACCGGCCCACTATATGATCATAAACACCACCCATCTTTGCACGCCCTTAATTATATGCATACCAACCCCTATTCATTAAAACCACTAATGCCATGTAATGAGTGAGTACAGGAACGAGTGAGAGTTAACAGATGAAATAAGTCAAAATTGTATATTTATTAATACAGTTGAACTATACTCCACAGCGGTGAATCCTAAAACAAGCTATAAGCGGCTCTGGCATAGCAATACCAGTGTTTCTTACAGGATTTTTATTAAAACTATGGTGGTGTGTCCTTGGTCCTTCTAGGGGGGTTCGGGGGCATGCCCCCCGTGAGAAAATTTTGTGCATTTTAATGTTAAATTCATTAATCTGATGCACTTTGAGAGTTCAAAATTAAAAGCTCCAACCCATATTCAGTGTGCAAATTAAACAAAGAAAAATTCAAACCTCTTTTAGTTACAGTGTCTATTTACATTACACCTATACATAATAATAGTTATAATATTAATCCAATGACAGTAATAGCCATATTTTGTAAAACAAATGCACAAAAAAATAAAGGAAACTTTCTTAATTAGTTGTACCAATTTCTATACTTGAAAGAGATAAGCACATGATCTTTTATTTTGAGCAAACTGCATCAAGCTTTTATTTTGGCGGAAAACATGGTTTACAAACGCCTCTTATTAAATTTCTAGTGAATTGCGGTAATCGTCAACTATGCAGATGTGGAAATAATCTACACTCATGACATGGCCTCAGTGTTTTGAAAGTAGTTATGCTTACCGCAGGCTCTACACTTTCTCATCTCTCTCCTGATCCTCCGTCCTCACTATTATCATCCGTCACAGGAGCTGATGAAGGTCAGAAAACATATATTTTGACACAGTTTACAGTGTCTGCTTTAAGGGCCTGGTTCTATTTTTTCACGCTATTTATCTGCACATTCCTTGCGTTTCTTCTCCATCTTTTTTTACAGATACACACTGACACTGCTACTACTACTACTACTAGTGTTTAATGGCGGTTTGGCAGACCAACATAAATGGTGCATTTCCGCCACCTACTGATCTGGAGTGTGGAGTGTACTTGGCTTTGGAAGAGAGAGAAAAAAAAAAAAAAAAAAAAAAAAAAAAAAAAAAAATTAAATTCTATTTACTATTCCTGTTTTATTTAGATATTTAAATAATAATTCATGAATTCTTGATTGTCTTATTCCATTTCCTAGTAATACTTTAATTGAAATTGTATCAACTCCCATCCTTCCTAACTCTTGACTTAACTGTTGTCTCTCCCTTTCATATGCAGCACATTCTAAAAGAATATGCTGCACTGTTTCTAACTCCCCGCAATTGTCACATTTTCCTGTATCATGCTTCCCTATTTTATAAAGACTATAATTTAATGCAGTGTGACCAATTCTTAACCTTGTAATAATGACATCTTTTTTCCTATTTCCATATCTTTTCCTCTCATTTCCAACCCGTTCCTGAATTTGATAAAGATGTCTTCCTTTAGAGTCATTATTCCATATCTTTTGCCATTTTTTACTAATTTCAATTGCTATTAACCTCTTGATTTCTGATTTACTTAATGATACCTTAATTTCTATTTGTGGATGCTTTAATGCTTTCTTTGCCAACTTATCTACCTCCTCATTACCATCCACACCCACATGTGCTGGCACCCAGAGGAAGAATACCAATACCCCTAACTGCCTTGCTCTAAATAAACCTTGCAAAACTTCAAATATTAAATCTTGTCGAGATTCCGATTTTCCACTCATAAGACTAGTGAGAGCAGCCATTGAATCCGTACATATCACAATTCTTGATGGTTGCACTTCTTCAATCCACTGTATTGCTAATATGATAGCTAGTAATTCAGTAGTAAATACTGACACATGATCCGATACTCTTTTTGCAATTTTTATATTAAATGTAGGAATGAATACTGCTGCTGCTGTTCTACAAGACTCTGGATCCTTTGACCCATCTGTAAATACCTGTAATACTGAATAATATTCTCGATTTACATACTGTTCAACTACTAACTTAGTTGGTATGCTTATTTGATTATTTATTTCTTTATGTATTTGTAAGTCAATTAATGGCATAGGATACATCCAAGGGGGAATTGCTGGTATAGGAACAGAAGGGGCTATTAAATATTCTTTCAATCCCAAGCTATTTGCCTCCTTCCCTACTACCCAACCAAAGCTTTCTATTTCTTTGTATTCATACTCCCAACATTCCTTCAAAAGTATTTTTACTGGATGACTTTCCAGATGTCCACATACACCAGACCAGTATCTCATCCTCAATTGAAGTCTGCGTTGTTCCAATGATAATTCTCCTAATTCAACTTGTAATGATACTACCGGAGAAGATCTAAATGCTCCACAACAAATTCGCAATGCCTGATTTTGTATTACTTGTATTTTTTTAAGTAAAGTTTTATTCGCAGAACTATATACCATACTTCCATAGTCTATATTTGACCTGATCACTGCATAATAAATTCTTTTCAGTGACTGGCAACTTGCTCCCCAGTCCGCACCTGACAAGCATCTTAAGACATTTATTCCTTTTTTACACTTTTCTATCAATTTCTGAATATGAACTCCAAAGTTTAATTTATAATCCATCCACATACCCAGAAATCTCACTACATTGACTTGTTCCAGCTGATTACCATACATTTTAATATTTAACATAGGATTATTTTTCTTATTTGAAAAACAAATTACTTGTGTTTTTACCACAGAAAATCGAAAACCCCAACTATTTGACCATTTCTCCACCTCCTTCACTGCTTTTTGCATTTTATTCTCTACAAGCAGCCTATTACGCCCCCTTTTCCACAATGCCCCGTCGTCTGCATACAATGATCTTCCTATTCCAGTCTCAATATTTCTAAATATATCACTAATCATTAAGTTGAAAAGAATAGGGCTGCTCACACTTCCCTGGGGAGTTCCATTCTCAATTGAGAGAATCCTAGAATATGCAGACCCTACTCTAACTTGAATCGTTCTTCCAAACAAAAAACTTGAAATCCAGTTATACATTTTTCCCTCAATTCCCAAACTTTCCAATTTCATTAACAGCCCTTCTTTCCACAACATATCATAAGCCTTTTCAACATCGAAAAAGACTCCCACCAACATTTCTTTATTAACTTGAGCTTTTCGAATTTCCGCCTCCAAACTCAGAATTGAATCCATCGTATTTCGCCCTTTTCTAAATCCGCTTTGACATGCTGACAGCATACCTTTACTCTCCATTTCATACGTCAACCTATTCATAACCATCCGTTCCATAAGTTTGCATAAATTGGATGTCAATGCAATTGGTCTATAACTAACTGGCTGGGAATGGTCTTTTCCAGGTTTAGCGATTGGCACTATTACTCCATGTTTCCAACTCACAGGAATCTTCCCTGAATCCCAAATTTTATTAAAAAGTCTTAAAATTATATTCAATGATCCATCTGACAATTGCTTAATCATCTCATAACAGATTTCATCCTTTCCTGGGGAAGTATGTTTAACCCCTACAAGTGCTCTCTTTAACTCATATAAAGTAAATGTTGAGTCTAACCTACTTCCTGACGGAATCTTCTTTTCATATATATGCTCATTCTCTTTCACTTTCTGTTCCCTATACTTCTTCATATTATCTGTAATATTATCATTACTATGCACCTTTACAAATGCTTCCACTAACATCTCTGCTTTATCACTATCTTTTATCGCTATTTTCCCATGTCCTACTAAAACTGGAATATTAATATTTCTCTGACTCCCTCCCATCTTCCTAATCATGTTCCAAACTTCATTTATTTCAATGTCTTCCCCTATTCTATTGCAATATTCTCTCCAGAACATTCTTTTTGCTATTCTTATTTCTCTCCTAACCATAGCCTGAGCTCTCTTAAAAATAATGTAATCAGTAAACAATACAGATTTTCTGGCTTTCTTCATTGCTTTATTTCTTTCCCTCACTGCCTTACTACATTTTTCATTCCACCACGGGACTGCTTTTCTTCTACTTATAGTTTTCGTTTTTCCTATTACTTCCTCTGCCGTATTTCTTAACACTTTAATTACTTTCATACTTAACTCTTCTATTTCTTCAATTTCTCCCATTTCGTTCATATTGTTATTACACAGTTCTTTAAAAAGCTCCCAATTAGCTCCCTTAAATTTCCATCTTGGCATTCTCTCCACCACAGTTTGTACAATATCCACACCAATTTGACACCATATTGGATAGTGATCACTTCCCATTGAACTTTGCTTGCTTACACTCCATTCACATTTTCTAGCTAGATCTTCTGAAACCAGAGTAATATCTAATGCTGAATTACGCCCATTACTCACATCTATTCTTGTTATACTTCCATTATTAATACATACTAACCGTCCCCAATCTAGCATTTCTTCCACTATTAACCCATTATAATCTGTTTTAACACTCCCCCATAATGTATTATGTGCGTTAAAATCACCACACCATACTACCTTCTGACTAGTATTACCTCTTATTTTTTCCACTGCATTCTTACATAGCTTTTCACATGGATTATAAAAATTAATTATTTTTATACTTTGATTCCCTTCCCATACTTCCATCATCAACGCCTCTTGATCCTCACTCACTTCTACATTCCTGTATCCCACCCCTTGTTTTATAAATATTGCTACCCCACCTCCATTACAGTTTTTCCTATCTTTCCTAATTAGTTGATACCCTTGCAAAACAAAATTTAACTGAGGTTTAAACCATGTCTCCTGTATACATATAATATCTGGTCTTTTATCCAGATCAGAGATGAATTTTTTAAACTCTTGTCCATTAGCAATTAAGCTTCTCGCATTCCACTGGAATATTAAAAGCACCATTATGAACCACCACATCCTGCTTGCGTATTTGTTAACTGCATCTTTAATTTTTCATTAATCATTTCCACAGAAATCCCCTCAATCTCTAGATATTTTTCAGCTGCTTTTATTATTATTCTGATTCTTTCAGTCCGGCTTTCTGTTTGCGCAGAACAATTCACCACTTCAGCTATAAAGGTTACAAATGCCACATTATTCTTAATCCCAAAACTCTCTTTAGTTTTTCCCTGAGCCGTTTCCATCTTTTGTTGAGGAATTCCTTTACCTTTATCCCCTGATTCCAAAGTATTTCCTACTTTCTTCACCGCCTCCGAATATGACAATCCTTCCTTTATTCTTACATTTTGCACTTGAGCTGCATTTTTCCTCACCTCACATCCTCCATACCCCGCACTATGCTCCCCTCCGCAATTACAACACTTGGGATCAACTCCTTGCTCGCATTTGCCATATTCATGCTCTCCACCGCATCTCGCACACCTTTGTTTACCTCTGCATACAGCCGCTACATGTCCAAACTTTTGGCATTTGTAGCATCTTAGTGGAGGGGGTACGTAAAGCCTAACCGAGAAACTCATAAATCCTAAAAAGACTTTACTTGGCAGCTTATCCTCATCAAACTGAATCATCACTGATAGACTATCTCCCCTTTCATTGTTTCTATTACATTTAAGTCTTTTCACACCAATTACTGCGCCTCCCGTAAGACCTTTCTTAATCTTTTCCTCTGTTACATCAGTAGGGATCCCTGTAATTACTCCTTTAACCCATTTCTTTTCTTCTTGAACTGAACAATTCACACCCTGTCCCATGATCGTTTTAATTTCTAGAGCCTTTTTCTGTTGTCTACTGTCCTTACAATATATAATCAATCTACCATCCCTCAACTTCTTCACACTTTCAACCAGTCCTATTTTTTCCTTAATCACTTTAGATAATTTCAGTGGATTAATGACACTGAAAGATCCAGCATCTAATTTCAACAATACCTTAAACTCTTCTTTCCTTCCCCTTGTCACGTGTAATCCATTCTCACTTTCAGTTTCCGATTCATTTCTTCTATTTTTCTTCCTTTTCCGATTTCCTACTGTACTCCATTCACTATCTCCACCTTCCGCGCCAAAATTTTCATCCTCCATTTCCGGATCGCTACCGGATTCTACTCCACTTCCTACCATGCACACTCCAGTCACAGATCAGCTGTCTTCCGCCCACACCGACTACGTCCCTTCAGAGCGCGCCTCGACCCCTTCCCCCACTGACACTGCTGCCGCTCGCTCACTCGTTTAAAGTTGTGATTGGGACAGTCCATTGTCAATCAAGAAAAGAGCCAATGGGCCGCTGATCTACGTGTTTCATGGGCTGGTCTGTCAGAAAAAAAAAACTAACACTGACTTTGACCAATGCATTACACCGGCACAAACCCAGCGCCGCCAATTAAGCAAAACAAAACAAAACGAATGGGCCGCCGATGTACAAATTTTATGGGCCATTTAAAAAAAAAAAAGTATGAGTATGAGATATCGGCCCAAAAAGCACGTCGGCCCACCGGGCAAATGCCCGGTATGCCCAATGGCCAGTCCAGCCATGCCTTCTATGATAAACAGAGAACATGAAGAAATGCTCTAATTTACTGCAGACTGCAACATCACCACACATCAGCCCAAATGCAAAGGAATTTGAAAGAGTAAAAAAAAAATGATTTTTTGCATACAGAAAACGAAACCTATTCTTAGGACCATTGCGATACTTTCTATATCCTAATTTCTATAATACAGTGTTTCACTCATGTTTCTATATGTATTTAAATCTGCATATTTTACAATTTAAATAATGCATAATTTTTGCAAATATATACGTATATATATACTGACTGCTTAAGCCCTGTCACCTAAATGTTTTACTGTATGTTTTAATGCAATAGTTTAAGCATTCCATAAATATAATGAATAATACATTTAACGACTTTAAAGAATAACGTGTAATATTTTGACTATTTGTAAAATGGGAACAATATTAGACATACACAACCATTTTCATCTCGAGCATAGATGGCACTAAATCTCTTTTCAGCACATTTATTGATCAGCTGTTTCATCTTAACATCAACATTGTGAGAGATTTGTTTCAACAGACCTGTTTTGATGTTAAGTGGTCTCATTTAACATTACAGTCTATTTATAATAGTAATAATTAAATAATTAGAATATAAATGATTTCAAATAATGATAATATAAATGATTAATGTTCAGAATTTATATAATAAAGCAATATTTTTTAATCGTGTATGGATGATATATTTGCATTTATTTTTTTATTGAATAACATGTAGAACATTAAAATTTGGTGTGTGTGTGTTGTCATTGGGAGATATATGAAGTTATCTATTTATTTGTAATGTAAAAAAATATATAGTTTTTACTTAAATGATAAAGGGTTAGACCCTCCAGGCTAAATGATCTGCTCAGGATTAGCAAAGATAGATCCCAAGTGGTATGTTGTTTTCCATGTTTGCTGGTGTTAGTATAATATTTCATTTTACTGAATAATTCCATGAGTTAGATTACATTTCAGACAGCTTCATTGTTTTCATCTGAGTGGAATCATTCAATCTGAATTTATTGTTTATTACCATTATGACATCCTTTTTAATTTAAATATTTCCATATGGATATTCATTATCTTTCAGATATATTTTATTTTGACCAGTATTTTCTAATTTAATTAAATTGTCAAAATGAATAAAATACTGAATTAATATAAATGTTAAATCAATCAATCATGATATTAGATATATTTTTACATCATATATTTATTTACATCATCCTGTACATGTTGTAAATATGTAATATTAAAAAAGTAAATGCATATTGTGTATGTTGTTTGCATTTTTATGTGTAATCAACATTTCTATGTCAGTAATGTAAACTTTTTATAATTCCATCATACACAAACCAAGTTGTGCTTGTTGGTTGTATGTATGTGTGTGTGTTTGTGTGTGTTTGTCTATATATGCTCATGCTACAGTCTGCTTCATTAAGCCGAACTTGAACATGTTCTCTCAGCTCATTTCCAAAAATCAAAACATGAGACTGCTTGTGACATATAGCCTCAGTTATTTCCGAAAATATTAAATTCTAGTGAAATAATTGCAGTTGAATACTGTCAAAATTTATATATATATATATATATATATATATATATATATATATATATATATATATATATATATATATACAGTATAGACCAAAAGTTTGGAAACATTACTATTTTTAATGTTTTTGAAAGAAGTTTCCTCTGCTCATCAAGCCTGCATTCATTTGATCAAAAATACAGAAAAAAATGTCATATTGTGAAATATTATTACAACTTAAAATAATAGTTTTCTATTTGAATATACTTAAAAAAAAAAATTTATTCCTTTGATGCAAAGCTGAATTTTCAGCATCATTACTCCAGCCTTCAGTGTCACATGTAACATCCAGTCTATCACATAATCATTTAGAAATCATTCTAATATTCTGATTTATTATGAGTGTTGGAAACAGTTCTGCTGTGTAATATATTTGATGAATAAAAGGTTAAAAAGAACTGCATTTATTCAAAAAAAAAAATTATAATAATATATATTCTAATAATATATTTTCTTTACTATCACTTTTTATCAATTCAACACATCCTTGCTGAATAAAAGTATTGATTTTATTTTAAAAAAATAAATAAAAAAAAATTACAGACCCCAAATTACTGACCAGTAGTGTATATTGTTATTACAAAATATTTATATTTTAAAAACATAGCTTCTTTTTTTTTTTTTTTTTTTACTTTTTATTCATCAAAGTATCCTAAAAAAGTATCACATGTTCTGAAAAAATATTAAGCAGCAGAACTGTTTCCAACTTTGATAATGAATCATCATATTAGAATAATTTCTAAAGGATCATGTGATAATGATCCTTAAAATTCAGCTTTGCATCACAGAAATAAATGATAATTTCAAGTATAATACATTTTAAAACGATTATTTTAAATTGTAATAATATATCACAATATGACATTTTTTTCTGTATTTTTGATCAAATAAATGCAGGCTTGATGAGCAGAAGAAACTTCTTTCAAAAACATTAAAAATAGTAATGTTTCCAAACTTTTGGTCTGTACTGTATATATATATGTATATATATATATATATATATATATATATATATATATATTCTCCATGTAGACACACAGACCTGCCCACTCCATCCGGGTCTGGACAGTGTGTGTTGTGTGTGCCTTCATGGTACAGGTGGATGGTTTCTGTGCTGAGGGGAAAAGGGCAGCAGTCAGCAGTTAGTGTCAATATCAGCAGTCAGTCGTTAAAGGTCAGCCTTACCCGTTCCATTCTATCTCTTCTTCTAAGCCAGATTATAGCAGAGTAGTCCTGCTGCTGGACGTTGCTGAAGATGTTGTTACCCGGCCGGGTGAGAGGCGTGGAGAAGAACCCCATTTCGGGTGGGGGCTTCACCCCTGGACCCTCTGAAACAAGCCTCCTATCCTGCATTTTTCCACTTCATTAAATATCCAAATACTCCTACTTGATCTCCATAAGATGTTCACCCCAAGTAGCTTAGTCCACGAGGAAAAGACTCTAAGCCAGTGCTAGCAGCAAACGCTGTTGGAGTCTGTGCTAGACTGAGCTGTGTCTTGCAGAGAGCATGATTTCTTTGGATTTCATCCACACACAGGCAGAAAGGGGTCTCCCTGTCCTGTTGGGAGGGGCTTGCAAAGTCTGAGTGGGCATAGTGACTAAGAAAGTGTGTGGGAGTGGATGCATAGACCCCACATCCTGCACCTGGTACCCTCCCCTCGCTCAGTGTGTACATGGTGCTCTGATGCATGACTGTGAGTCCAACACACTCACACACACGGAAAGGCATCAGTGAATATTAACTCAGAAGTGCTGCGGGCAAACTCAATAAAGTATTCATTTGACATCACCTAGAAGTTCACAGCCGTCTGCTTGCGTGCTGCACACTCATTGAGGTGCACACTCATTGAGGAAACAAATACCCATCCGTATTATTGGGTAAAGAGAGGAAATTATTTTTTAATAAAACTCTGTGCTGGAGGAAGTAGTTGTGATTGCTTTTGATTGCTTCATATTTCCTCATTTGCCATTTGCCATATTTCTCCCCAGTGATCAATGATTTACTTCAATCTATTATGATCCTTGAGATAAGCAATATGCCAACACAATACTGATGAAATTCATAATGTAAGCAGCAGCCCTGCTGTAAAGCAGAGTCTGTCAATAGACACAGATGAAACAAGCTATACAGAAAAATAAAAATGAGTGTATGGACAATTTTCACTCAGAAACTGATAGAACATTACACACACAATTATAGAGAAATGATAACAGTGAATTATATGGGAAATTTTTTGAAAGTTTGTTGTAAAATGAAAAATCATTACACAAATGAAAGAAAATACCAAGACGGTTTCATTCACATGAATGAAATGAGTGACATTCAACAAGAGAAATGTATACCGGCAACAGTCCTTTTCATTTAATGACTTGTTTGATAAGATCAGCGCTTATTCTGTAGTATATTTTCCGTGATCTCTCTTTTATACTTTGCTTTCTAACAAATTTTTTCAGACTTAGGTCTTTCCCACATGCTCTCTATGAATACTAATTCCACTTCCCTCGGTCCGTTAGCATAATTAAACCAATGACTCAGCACTTTTTTTCCGCTCTCTGTTCTCCTGAAACACTATCAGACCCTCAGCAATAACAGCTCATCGACCAAATGCACAAAATATGTAAATGTAATGTCCCTCTCTGTAACCGAAATCCTCCGGGGAGACGTGTCTTCCTGAGCAGATGTTTGACTGATCTGTCATGATTATCAAACACTGCGGAAAAGCTGTTATGTAACAAACATAAAAAATAAAAATAAAAAAAACATCCTCAGCACAGTCCGTTTCAGTATATATTTCTCTTTTTAATGTACACTAAAGCTCTATGAGATACTGTATGCCTTAGTCAGTCAGTTAACAGGCTTTTTTGCTCCAGCACCTTTCTGTTTAATACAGGGCTAGAATAGAACAAAAGAGAGGATTAAGGAGTGGTATATATCAGCACTACATTCCTTCAACTGAAGCCTCAGGGGATTTTAAATATAATTTATTTTAACAGTCTTCAGAAAGCACAAGGTGCAAATCCGTCTAGCCTTATCCTTGAAGTAAATGTGTGTGTGTGTGTGTGTGTGTGTGTGTGTGCCTGTGTGCCTGCGTGCATGTGTGTGTGTGTGTGTGTGTGTGTGCGTGTGTGTGTGCGTCTGTTTGTGTGTGTGTGTGTGTGTGTGTGTGTGTGTGTGTTTAAAGGGGATAGATTAGGATAAAGCAGCTTTAAGTGCAAGCAGCTTTAAGTGCTGTAATTTATCCCATTCCAATATGACAGTTTTAACTGTTTAATGATTTATGTACAGTATATAATCTGATTATTTTAAATCAATTAGTTAATTATACATACATATGCCATTATATATTGATACAAATTCCATTGCTGAAATGCTCTACTTGCAGTCAGTCAGCCTCTTTTTTTTTTTTCGAGTGAAATTGTCCAATAACCATGAGCTATATGCAGTCGATGGTCTTAACATGTCAGCCCCCATGTAAAATAATAATTATATATATATATATATATATATATATATATATATATATATATATATACACAGTATATTAAACATATTTAAAATTTACAATTCATTTATTTATAAATTATTTTAAACAAGGGAGAATCTCAGGTTGGAGAATTTTACATAAATAATCTGGTTATGACATCAAGTGTCGAGTAATATGAAATTTCTTTATTAAACCACTATTTGTTTTGCATTCATGTGTAAACACCACTGGTATGAGGCAGATGGAAGCTAAAAGGAGAGAAAAATTGCCATGCTACCTACCTAATCAGATGGCCTACAAAGATATTTGACATAAAACGAGCCGTTTTTCACTCTGTCAAAAGTGCCCAGTTCACAACACTCATTTGAACAGGTTGATTCATTGGCATGTGCAAAATAACATCATCAGACATTGACCTTGATAATGGGCACTTCGTGACATTACAAGCTTGATTAACATCTGGGTGAATCCAGGCCCTCCTATTGGCTCCTACAACTTTTATATTCCTAATCTGTTATTATATATATATATATATATATATATATATATATATATATATATATATATATATATATATTTAGAAGGCATTGGTGGAACGTGGCAACTGTTAGAAGAACTACAGGTAGTAACATTATAATCTTAGGTAATTAAAGGTATGCAGAGGGATGTTTTATGATTCAGTTTACAAAAGATAATCTAAGTGCTAAAGATCAAATTGAAGGACTGGTCCAAATAACAATGCTTGATTTTTACACTTCACATATGGGTTGTTTTCTAAGACTGCAAAAAATAAAAAATGTATAAAATATAAACGCCAGTGTAATACACAGCTTCGCTTTGTCTTGACATATCAGCAGACTCATAAATCACAAATTCACTGCAGCAAAACAACTGTGATATTGTCGTTTTAGATAATAATTTTCAGTTAGTCAACATCAGTGTCTAAAGATCTAATTACACAGCAGGCCTATTAAGTATTTGGCAGAAACTGGCATACAATAATTTCAATAAAATATGTCAAGTATTGTTTTTTGGTTCACTGCTGTGCAAACATGATCACACCTAATAATAATGCCAAAATAAAGCCATGAAATTGTTTGCATTATTTGTATTCAAATATACACTATTATGTTGAAAAGTTTGAGGTCAGTTAGATGTATTTATTTTTATTTATCTTCAATAAATTAACACTTTTACTCAGGTATGATGCATTAAATTGATCAAAAGTGACAGTAAAGACTGTTACTTTCAAATAAATGTCTATTTCAAATAAATTCATCAAAGAATCCCTAATGTAGAACAGTTTTTACAAAAATATTAAGCAGCACAACTGCTTTCAACATAAATATAATAAGAAATGTTTCTTGAGAATCAAATCCATGTGACACTTAATGTGCCATCAAAGGAATAAATTACATGTAAAAATATTTTATTTGTTGTTATTTTAAATTGTAATATGTTATATAAGTTTTACTGTATTTTTGATTAAATAAATGCAGTCTAAGTGAGCATCCATCTTTCAAAAACATAAAAATAAAATCTTTCTGATCCCAAACGTTTGAATGGTTTAGAGTATATATATTGTGATATCCTCACTGCATATTTGTGACAGACAGCACAGGACATTGTGTCACTTTGCTTCTCAAATAATTTCTGATGCCTTAATGTGAGAAATACAAATCACATATTATGTTGCCATTCCTAATAAAAAATACCATTTAACTGGTCAGTTTGGAGCATGAAGAGATATGATTTTGAACCCTTTGTGTAAAGAGTTACATGTGACAATGCACAGCATGAACTCAGTTTTGGGTAAATCATAGCTTAACACTTTCACATTGCACTTCCCATTGAACAGTCAGTATCTTTTTGGGCACATCTACAGTACTTCTGATTATTAAGACGAACACTCACAATAATTAATGCTTGTGTGCAGTAATTCTATACGGGAGGTTACAGTTGATAGATATTTCAAAATATTTTCTTTAATTACTGAAAATACGTCCATGGATATATAGAATTTATGAAGCAAACTTTTAAATGCAATGCCTTATAGGAAGTTTTACAACATTCCTCACATTATTCACATAAAAGTCCCATTGACCTGGCCTTTGGAAACCAGTTCAGGATCTCAGTGTAAACTGTTCAGAGTAATTTAGATTTGTTTGGCAGTGTGCTGCTCTTTGCTCTTCCCCTGCAGGCCTAGATCTCGTTCTGCGACCTCTGAGTAGGCAGAGGGCAGTGTTGCCGTACTGGTGGATACGTCCACAGCCTGGTTGCCAGCTGGACCTTGTGAGCCAGGACTAACTCTGTTCTCAGCCATAAGTGGACTGGTCAGACCCAGACTGCTTAGAGCATCCAACGTGCCATCAGGGTCCACCATTATATCAATCACTGGGGATTGAAAGTTGAAGAAAAAGATATTTATTGAGTATCTTGTGCTGAAATATATAGTCATTTACCAAGGCAATTCAGTCAAATAATAAATAGACAAACAAACAATCAACCCTTGGATCTAACGTTTCAGGATATAGCCTCATGATCATTGGTGTTAACTGAATTTAATAAATGGGGGTTTAGTTATGACCATTGCCTTTAAATATGACATCTCAAATAAGAAAATGTTATAGAAAGAAGAACAGTATTTATATATAGGCTACTCTATTATACGACGGCGCTTTAGTGCCACATAAAAAATTAATTTAATAAATAAATAAATATATATATATATACTACGAGAATGAAGTTGAAATGTATATATATATATATATATATGAAACATTTCGACTTCATTCTCGAAGTATTTCGGGCCCTATAATACACTATAATATAATACAATATATATATATATATATATATATATATATATATAAGATTATGAGATTAAAGTCGTAATATTTTGAGAATAAAGTCAAAATATTATGACAATAGGGTCAAAATACTTTGGGAATAAAGTCGAAATATTCCAAGAATAAAGTTTAAATGTTTAGAGAATAAAGTAAAAATATTACGAGAATAAAGTCGAAATATTACAAGAATAAAGTTGTAGGGCCCTATCATATTATACGATCTAAACGAAAAGTGTAAAGCGCACGGTTAGGTTTGTGCCATGATGGATTTGCTATTTACACGGCGGAACATGGCAATCGCAAAGATAGAACGCGTCTCCGAGATGAAACGGAGCTGCTCGTGTGCGAGCAGATAGCCTCATTCTGATACATGCGATGACTATCCATTATACATGTAGGCATTTATATATATATATATATATTTAATTAGCCTACAAAAAATTATTATGCATTGCAATCCTTTAATTTTTAATATTTGGCATGTTTGTGTGCTGCTCTGCGTCCCTGTGTTTAATAAGCAGTGCGTTGCGGACCCACCTATACTAACACGATCTTCAAATAACAAAGAAAAAACATTGAGCCAGACTTTAGACCAGGTTTGAGCTGGTCTATTGCGCAGTCTATTTTCAGCTCCTCAAAATAGCATTGCACCATCAATGCGCCTTAACACACCTCTTTTTTTAGACCAGCACGTCAATGGGCGCACAAATAGGTGCAAATGCATTTGCTAATTAAACGACGTGGCGCTGGACGGGAAAATGCGAACGGCGCCGGTGTCATGAGAAATCGAGTCCGCCCGAGAAATCGAGTCCGCTTAGGACCCCGAGTGATCCCATTGGCTCAACGAACATTTAATGGGTATTATTTTTTAGCGCCTGATTACAATTCCTGCTAAATCGCGTTTTTATTTATGTCGTTTGAACTTTGCTATAATGACCATTTATGTACTTTAAATTACATGTTTCATAGGCTAGTATATAGCCGACGCGCTATAGGTTGTGAAATCAAACATTTCTCTCTCTTTTTTTTTAATAGTGGGGGCAGAAAACAAGCTCTGCTCAAATAAATCACCTGTCTCTTTATTTAAAGCAATGTTTGAATGCAAAATAGACTGAGTTTAACAGATTACATTTACGTCTGTTTGATTGTTTTTATAACAACATACACATAAATCATAACTTGATTTTTGCAAGAATTGTAAACCGATGCTCTACGGTTAACAGTGATTTTTGATGTTTCCTGCTTCTGTTGTATTCCGTTCTGTATGATGTCAAGAAAGTCTTCCAGCATACTGTATACTGTATATTACAAAGGCAGAGAGGAAAAAAAAAAATTATTATATTACAGTTCCTAAACATTTTTATATTTTTTCTTTACCACAGAAGCTCTGTCCCGAGACGCTCTCGAGTTACGTTGAGACTGATGATTCCCCAATCTTCCACAATGGACTTCACATAGGATGAACTGTTTCCAGTTTCAGCAAAAAAGCAAGAATTTATGAATGGATGACTGCACCTTAGCACTCTTCACTGCCACTGCATGCCTCACCTGGGCCACAGAGAAAACAATGTTGCTGCCTGTACATGGCACAATTAACCTCTAACCTTACAGCTGAATCAATGCAGTAACACTGTCAACTACCAATGATATTGTACCAAATGTTCAGACTGAATATACAGAGCAGAACTGGTCCCCAGTGTTTTTGGTTAGTCTGGTTTCTCTAAAGGTTTTTTTACTCCAGTATCGACATCTTACGGATTTTTCTTTATTAACCACCGTTGCCTTTGGCTTGCTTGCTGTCTGTATGACGACTAATGCATTTAGCACCAACTATTAAAACAGTGAGGGTGTTTTTGACCATATAGACACAACAGTATGTCTTTCTGTAAAGATTCTTTGAAAATGTTATGCATTTTGAAAAATGTATAAATGTCTTACATTGATAGTGTGCATATTGCTTGAACATTTATATGTAAAAAAATGTGTAGAATTATATTATAATTGCAAGTCATAATTAACAATTATAAACTAGCTGTATTTTAGTTACTTTCAGTGCACAAACAGCCATTATTCACTTACTATTACTGATTTGTAATAGTACAAGTAACTGTTGTACTATTTTATGTACTGTGTTATATGAGTTAAAGTCAATTACAATTGTAATTTCTGTCATCATAATGAATTTATGTAGTGTGATGATTGCTGTATGATTTTCTTTGAAAACAATAGTTTCTTAAATAATATACAATCAGCAATTGCAATACATGAACTGCTTGTAAGCAAAACCATATATAACAACATAAGTACTTATTACAATATTGAAAATATTGTGTGTGTGTGTATATATATATATATATATATATATATATATTGTACGTAGGTTCGTTTTATTAATAATTATCTTTCTACTATCCCACAATCTTCTGAATTTGTGGGCTAAACGTGTTTTAGTCATCACAACTGAATTATTATTATTATTATTATTTTAGAACTGGAAAATATATTCAAAAGCTGTGCTGAGGCGTTCTAGTAACCGAATATTAAAACTAATTACAATGCATTATTTATGAGATGTTGCTAGTTTTATGACATTTAAAAAACATTTTGATCGATTACATTCTGTATATTGCTTTTACTAAATTATTTTAGCTTGAAACAACAAGCTACCGCAGCTCCGATTAGCCATACAACAAGTTATCGCGATAATAACTTTTGATCAGGCATTTAAAACAGCTACCGCCTTGGTCCTAAGCGGACTCGATTTCGCGGGGGGACTGGATTTCTCACCACACCGGACTGAAACTACTGTAGCAAACACACTTGCTACGGAAGCCTTTTGTCGCATTGCGCCGGATGTATTATAGGGCCCGAAATACTTCGAGAATGAAGTCGAAATGTTTCAAGAATAAAGTCGTAATACTATGAGAATAAAGTTTAAATGTTTCGAGAATTTAAATAGTAGAAATTAAAGTTATATTATTTTGAGAGTAGGCCTTTATTGCGCATGTAAATGTCCCGGATTGAGAGCACCGGGAGAAGTTGCAGGCCACCGGAATTGATTTGAATATTGTTGCGTCCGAGCGGCCGCATCATCTTACTGGGATGAGGAAGAGTCAATTTTAAAGACTTTTGGAAATAGCTTAATATCAAGAATATGATATTTATGAACAGACTAAACAGGAACAACTTTTTATCCTAACATCAGCTCACACACCCAATCGACATTTCTTTGGGGGGCGCTGTAGCTCTCTTATTTAACGCATTTTTTGTATACACTACAAATATATGTGGGATTATTATCAGGAATCATACCATTTGTCATAGTCGCGGGGACAGTATGCTTGGAAATAATATTTCATATCTTTCATTGCATTCGTTATTTGTAGTGCGCCAGCCACCCGATAGCAATAAGATTTGTGCTTTTAATGTCTCAGCTTTCAAAATCAGTTTTATAGTGAAACACAAATTATGTGTCTTACAATGTGTTTTTCAAGCTCTTTAATGATCAGATCGCTGTATTTATGTGAAACAATTCATTAAATTAAACTGTTTTCTTTGTGAAAATTCCATATATGTGAAAATATATTCTCGTAACATTTCGACTTTATTCTTGTAGTAGGCCTATTAAGACTTAATTCTCGAAACATTTTGACTTTATTCTCGTAATATTTTGCGTTATTCTATATTTGTATTTTTTTTAACATGGCACTAAAACGCGGTCGTACTATTGTGCATAGAAAAGGGCAAAAGAAAAAGTAAGCCCAAAACAAAGTTTCAGAAACATTATCTGAAGAATGGGAGCAATGGCTATTGAAAATTCAGTTTTACCACCACAGTAATAAATAAAATTTTAAAATGTATTCAAACAAAAAACAGTTGTAATACTGTTACACAATATTATTGTTTTTACTGTATTTTTGATCAAATAAATGAAGTAAGAAAAAAAAAACATTAAATAATCCAAACTTTTCTTCCAACCCCAAACTTTTGAACGGTAGATAATGGTAGATTTTAGTAATAATAATAAATGTAGTGCTTTGGAAATGATGCCAAATAAAGTTCTCTAAATGCTGGAATAAACTGCATGACTTAAAATCTGAACAGATTTTATAACACTAGGCATCATACACCTGCTCACTTGGTAAATTGTTACAGAGAAAGCAGAAAAAAAACGCTTGCAGATTTTCGAGTAAACACTTTCAAAAAAGGAAAAGGTTTATTACAGTCTACCTATTTATATAACAAAAACACTTTTTATTTGCACATCTTATTAGTACACAAAGTTACAGTATAATGACACTAAATACCAAAAACTCTTTTTTGTTGGGTCTCAGGAGGATGTTGCATGGCAGACATTAAAAGTAGGAACTGCTTACCTAGCAGCTGTCGTTCCACTCTTTTCAGATTCTGGAGTATGGAAGAAATCTCCTGAGAGTGATCAGATAAAAAAGACTCAATAGAAAACCATCATATGCTGCCAGAACTTAGTTATAAGCAAATTAACTTTTAACATAGTCATGATTTTGGTCAAACTCATATAAATATCATAGCACTGTAAATTGAGAATGTTTGATTTTATTTTCTTTCAGCGTTCGGTCATCATGGTTTTTGTGCTCCTCCACTGCTTAACAGCTTATTCATTTCAGAAGTTCCAAGAGTTCAGTTCAGGCCCGCCTGCATTTACAGCATTAGATTTACTGGCCTGTCACTGAGCAGAGGTGGTGCGCCTCAAACCTAATCTGAACTGTGACAAACCATGAGTCAAAAGCTCAGTCTAATAAAGCTGAGAGATCCTCTGATGTATGAACTATGAAATCTGACAAAAAATCAGGACAGCTTCACAGTCAATGGACGAATAATTCATTTCTTTCCAAAAAAAAAAAAAAAAAAAAACCTATGCAAATCCTCTACTTTAAAAAAGTACATTTATTCACTTTAAAGATGCTCTTATCTAAAATGATTTTTTTTGGGGGGGGGGGGGGGGGGCTATTTAAGAATACATAAATATATATCTTGAAATAAATAAATATTTTATTTTACCATTGTTGTAAAATATTTTCTTCTCACCTGATTAGAGGTCTTGAGGAGAGGCATCTCATTCTCTGCCTGCAGTTTGCTTTCAATCTCCTCCCACTTTCGATCCTTGTCTTTGAATAAAATCCTGCATGAACAGTAATAAATCAAATGTATGGCCTTCCAAAAGACCTTCCAAAACTAAAACATAAATGTTGTACACTTGTTTAAAAACATATCAAGTCAAGGTCAAAGAGCAGTATACCTGATTTTGTTGGCTGTCTTTTCCATGGCCTGTTTGATTTTTGCTGAGAGCTGGGAGACTGATGCTAACAGCAAACTGTCCAGTACACCCTGTGAATGCAGAATGAGCAGAGAGTGGCACCTTTGTTATGCTCTCACTATAAGAAATAAGATACATTCCGAGACACATGTTAAGATTCCACTTTCTGTTATGACAAAATTTTTTAAATAAAACAAATAAAATAAAATAAGCACAGCGCCCTCTTGTGGAACATAAGTAACAAAATAAATCAGAACTTCCAGTAACAGATACAGTCTAAACATGATATTAACGAACAGGGTACAAGCTGTAAGATTTCTGAGATTCAGAAGATTTACCTCCTCTCTGCTCCAGGTCCTGCGGCGGATGGCGCGGGAATCCTGACTGCTGATAGCACCGCGATGTCTTAGTTCCACACCTCTGCCACTGATCTCTGGAGCGCTGCCCAGAACATCATCAAACACACGGTTCTCAACCTGAGAGAGGCAGCAAGATGATTGCTTATATCACTGATTACACACTGCAATAATATTTAGTAATTTTCTATATTAAAAAGGTCAAATAAAATCTAAAAATCCAGTGTTTACATACTACTGTCAAAGCATGTCCACATGCATGTCCTATTGTCTCAAAATAACAGCACTGATTGAATCATGATCTCTTAAACCATCAACATGCCAGCACCCATTTAATTAACTACTGAATTAATTCTGTGAACAGTGCACACCATGCAAAACCAAAGACCTTCACAGACTTGTCAATATGTATTGATATAGATCTCTACAAGCACCAAATAATTAAATGGTCCATATAAATATGGAAGGCTCGGGTAAGGATGTTGTTGTATTCTCACTGAAGCTGCGGGAGCAGAGGAAGGACTAACGGAGTCGATCTCTCCAGCAACGTCATGGATCTCACGTGCCAACATGGCCAGATCCTTAGCCAGGTCTTGACTGATTCTGTAACAATCAAACGAATACAAAAAAATTATGATCTAATAAATTTACTACATCATTAATTAACTTGATCAATTCATTGTATAAGTAGATTTTGCTTGTAATAAAAGTTAGCTGATAAGACTTTTTAAGACATAAGCAGTGATGGGCAGTAGCATCACTAAAGATGAAAATGCTATAGTGGTAGTTGGAGAGGAAAGAGGAGAACAGGATATAAATTGCAATATATATTTTTACACTGTTGGGCATGTTTTTTTTTTTTTTTATAAACAGGCATTTTTAAATATAGTACAGAATATGAAGTTGCTTCAATGTTGTAGGCAATGGAAGCTAGTTCTAAAGGCAAGCTTCATCTTAGCTTATCAAATTTTTGAAGTTTGTTGCTTAGCTTGCTATATTTTTGAGTAGCTTGCCTGACACTGGCGGTTAGCTATTACCTGGCGATCTCCTCACTGTGGGCAGTCCAGTCTCTCATGTAATCATCCTGTTCTCTGCTAGACTGATGTCGCAACATGGAGATGCCTCCAGGGCTGGGTGTTGCAGGGGCTGAACCCCCAACCCGGGTCACCCGTGGAGCAACTGGACGCGGGCGAGTGTGTTGAGTGGGGTGACGGTTAGAGCCATACTCATCCTCTGAGGTAGAAGCGTATTCAATAGGTACCCGGCGCCACCTTCCACCAGCTATACGGAACACGTATAACAAAACAAGATTGTTTTAATTGAAACATTTTCTGCCAATTATACTTTCTAATAAATTTTTACCCAAAGGTCTGACCTGCATGTGTACTTTGAACATATGGAGTACCAGGACACTTATCGGGCAGTTTGGAAGCGCTGTTAGCTCTTGCTCTGGGGACCGCTACAGAGGAAGAGGCCACTGTAGAGCGGAGACCAAGCCGCAGTGCACTCTCCGGGGCAGGGCGAGAGACAAAGCCCCTGATCTTGCCTGATGTAGCTTCTGAGTCACTGCGAGCAGAAGGAGAGCCGACACGTGGCCTGCGTGGCTGAGCAAGCGCTTCAATCCTAGAGAGAGTCCTGCACCCAGCTGAAGGCCTCGATGCAGAACTGGCGGTAGAGGCCTCTGAAGCAACAGACATGCGATCAACATCAGCCAGGTCAGTGTCAGAGGATTCGCCCAGTCGGGCACGGCGAAGAAGGGAAGACCGTGTGGGTCTGGGCCGTGGAAGGGTGGTTGGTTTAGAGATGGCCTGTGCAGGAGCTACAGTCGATTTTGGTCCTCTGTTTTTGCCACTTGTTGGCTCTGCCTTAGAATTGGTATTTTGACCCTGGCCCTGAGGTCGTTTTACTAAAGCATCCTGGGTAAGAGAAGAGCTCAAGTCATCATCTGTCAGGTCGAGCGACGTCCAAGCCCTGGAGCTAGCTGAGCAAGAAGGATGAGCTTTGGCTTTTCTTTCGTTGGCACTAGTGTTTTTATTGGTTGTTTCACGGCCTGCACCTCCGGCTGATCGTTTCCTTTGGGCTGTTTTACTTCCTCTTTGTCCTCCAGCTTGGCTGACTGTGCTTGTCGTATCAATGTCAGATTCAGGTGAGACAGACCCCTCCAGAGAGTAGCTCGGTGGATCTGCAAGGTCTGATAAAGTGGTTTCCAAAAAAGCAGCCACAGCCTCTGAGTCTTTTAGCATGGTGGCAGCATCAATGCCCTCATTGATGACTCCCATTTCCCTGGGCTGGTGGGCAGTGGGCCCATCAATGCAAGGTATGAGCTCTAGAGGAACATTAGCAGTCGGCCGTTCCACTGTAAAGCTCTCTTGCCTTAGTAGAGGCTTCCCTGTCTTCTCTCGGTCCTCATCTCCTTTCTTTCTTCTCCCATCATCTTGTTTCTTCTCGATACGTTTAGCTTGAGCTCCTTGTTTACCAACTTTACTCAGGATTCTGGGCGGAGTTGGCTTGTTCGCTTTGGACCGATCTACGTCTGTCCTAGCCGTGGCCATTCCTGAAACTCTTTGCCCAGTTTTAGAGATTCTGTTGTTCTGATCTACTTTCTCCTGAAGTTCTAGATCCTGTTTCTCTGATGAAGGGACTTTTTGACTGGATTGGCTCCGTGTGCCCTCAGGAGCCAGTGGATCCATAGCAGAGTCTTCAGAGGGGAGCTGCGGGAGGGCCCTTCTTTTAAGTTCAGATGCACTGATATCAGCTGTTGAAACAAAAGAAAATCATCAAAATCAAACTGTAATTTAAAACCAAAGTGTCTTCTGAGATGTTTAACAGCCCTTGAACCTTTTTCTTCTTTGGAAAGCATGGTGGGTTCAGCCCCGGATCCCTCAGGATCCTTCCGAATATGATTTGCAGCCAAACTTGCCCATTGTGAGACCCACCTTGGACCGCCTACTACAACCAAATCATCTGGTAGCACCTTAAAATAAGAATGGACAGTAAATTTTATTCTTTCTTTTTTTTTTTATCTGAGAAACAAATAATAGAGACCACTTAAAAAGCTTTGTGTTTCCAAGAAGTCTACATAGTCTGCATCCGAAAATGCTGCCGTATCAGGAATGACTTTGCAGGCAGCGTTTTTGCAATACAGCACATGAAATTTAGACAGGCTTCTGAGGCAGAGCAATGATTTAATGATCTACAGCAAAACATAGAGAGCTTTGGTGATAACTAAGTGGATATTTCATTACTTTCATATATTTCATATATTTCATATATTTCGTATATTTACAGTCTTTATTTTTTTGGCTTAACTGTCACAGAATGGAATGCACAGGATTGTGGGATATCAAAGGCAGCAAAGGATACATCTAAAAATCGGTCAGATGAAGGCATCTCAGGAGACAGGAACTGAAGCTAACACTGAATTCGGACGTGCCTTGATGCCTTCCTTCCTCCGAAGGCAGCATTTTTCAGTTTTCGGATGCAGCCATAGTGTCTTTTGAAACTGATATTGATGGTCTTTACAGATTACATTCAAGGAATTTATAGTATCTCTAGAAAAGTATGCCAATTATTATTAATTCACCTCTGCACCAACATAGCCAACTTGTCTGGTTTCCATGGCTCCAGATCTTGGACAGATGGTTTCTCTATCTCTCTGGTGTTTTGGAAAACGCAGTTTAGTCAGGGCTTGGTTATCCTCCACCCCAAAAACCTAAAACAGAACACATTCAGCATCATTATACATTTACATTTACATTTAATCATTTAGCAGACGCTTTTATCCAAAGCGACTTACAAATGAGAACAATAGAAGCAGTCAGGTCAACAAGAGAACAACAACAGTATACAAGTGCCATGACAAGTCTCAGTTAGTCTAGTATAGAACGCATAGGTAGGTGTTTTTTTTTTTTTTTTTTTTTTTTTTAATTAAAAGACAAGAAAAGGAAAAGTGCTAGTGTTAGTTGGTTAAGTGCAGGCGAAAAAGATGAGTCTTTAGCTGTTTCTTGAAAATGAGTAAAGACTCAGCTGTACGAATTGAGATTGGGAGGTCATTCCACCAGCTGGGGACAGTCCAGGAAAAGGTCCTTGAGAGTGATTTTGAACTTCTTTGGGATGGTACCACAAGGAGTCGATCACTTGCAGAGCGCAAACTTCTGGAGGGCACATAAGATTTAACCAATGAGTTTAGGTAAGTTGGTGCCGTGCCAGTGGTCGTCTTGTAGGCTAGCATCAGTACCTTGAATTTGATGCGAGCAGCTACTGGTAGCCAGTGTAACCTGAACGTGAGCTTTCTTTGGCTCATTGAAGACAACCCTCGCTGCTGCATTCTGGATCAATTGCAGAGGCTTGACAGTACATGCAGGAAGGCCCGCCAGGAGAGCATTACAATAGTCCAGTCTGGAGAGAACAAGAGCTTGGACAAGAAGTTGGGTTGCTTGCTCTGACAGGAAGGGTCTAATCTTCCTAATGTTGTATAAGGCAAACCTGCAGGACCGGGTAGTTGTAGCAATGTGGTCTGTGAAGCTTAACTGATGATCCATCACAACTCCTAGGTTTCTAGCTGTCCTCGAAGGAGTAATGGTTGATGAGCCCAGCTGTATAGAGAAGTTGTGATGAAGCAATGGGTTAGCTGGAATCACCAGGAGTTCTGTCTTCGTAAGGTTAAGCTGAAGGTGATGGTCATTCATCCAGCTAGAGATGTCACTCAGACAGGCTGAAATGCGAGCAGCTACCGTCGGGTCATCTGGTTGGAATGAGAGGTAGAGTTGGGTGTCATCAGCGTAGCAGTGATAAGAAAAGCCATGCTTCTGAATGACAGATCCTAATGATGTCATGTAGATTGAGAAGAGAAGTGGTCCAAGTACTGAGCCTTGAGGAACCCCAGTAGCAAGGTGGTGTGACTTTGAAACATCACCCCTCCAAGACACACTGAAGGATCTGTCAGAGAGGTAGGACTTAACCCACAGGAGTGCTGTTCCAGAGATGCCCATCTTTCTGAGGGTGGACAGGAGAATCTGGTGATTAACAGTGTCAAAAGCAGCAGAAAGGTCCAGTAAGATGAGTACCGAGGATTTTGAAGCTGCTCTTGCTAGTCGCAGGGCTTCAGTAACCGAGAGCAGAGCAGTCTCAGTTGAGTGGCCACTTTTGAAGCCAGATTGGTTGCTGTCCAGGAGGTTGTTCTGTACAAGGAACATAGAAAACTGGTTGAACACAGCTCGCTCAAGTGTCTTTGCAATGAATGGAAGAAGGGATACTGGTCTGTAGTTTTCAAGCAGCGCTGGATTTAGAGATGGTTTCTTGAGCAGTAGGCTTACCCGAGCCTGCTTGAATGCTGAGGGAAATGTTCCAGAGTGAAGAGAGGAGTTGATAACGTGAGTAAGCGAAGGTATGACTGAAGAAGAGATCGCTTGAAGGAGGTGAGTGGGGATCGGATCAAGTGGACAAGTAGTTGGATGATTGGACAGGAGAAGTTCGGAGACGTCCATCTCTGAGAGTGGGGAGAAGGAGGAGAAAGAGTGTGCATCGGTCATTGTGAAGTTGTCCTCAGTCTGCGGTGTGGAGAATTGGCCGCTGATGGATCTCGTCTTATTTGTGAAGAAAACTGCAAAGTCGTCCGCTGTAAGAGTCGATGGAGGAGGTGGTGGCGGCGGATTAAGAAGAGAAGAGAAAGTAGAGAGGAAATGGCAGAAATCAAGAAACTCTACAGACCTCAGTGTGTATCAGTCTCTCCTCTCTTCCTTCTCTGCAAATGTCTTCACGGCTAAAAGTTGGATGTGTTCGACTCACAAATCAGGCTAAAAGTTCGACTCACAAATCAGGCAACCAACTGGACCTCATCTACACGCGCTGTTGCTCTGTGGACAACTCTTCAGTTGCTCCACTGCACACCTCAGACCACTTCCTCATTACTGCTAACCTAGCACTTACTCCTGAAGTGCCTCACACTCCAACGCAGGTCACCTTTCGACGGAACCTACGCTCACTCTCTCCATCTCGCCTATCTTCTGTGGTTTCATCCTCACTTCCTGCACTCTCTCAGTTCTCTGCTCTGGACACGAACAGCGCTACGGACACTCTTTGCTCCACTTTAACATCTTGCTTGGACAACTTTTGCCCACTGTTGTCTAGACCAGCACGCACTGCCCCATCTGCCCCCTGGCTGTCTGAGGTTCTCCGTGAACATCGCTCTAAACTCAGGGCTGCAGAGAGGAAATGGCAGAAATCAAGAAACTCTACAGACCTCAGTGTGTATCAGTCTCTCCTCTCTTCCTTCTCTGCAAATGTCTTCACGGCTAAAACATCCTACTACCACAACAAAATTAACAGCTGTTGTGACGCTAGGAGAAACAGTCGAGCTACAGAGAAGGACAGCAGCTTGTGAGTGTTTTGCCTTGTTTTCTCATCAGACTAGTGTGTGATCGTCATTGCTAGGAAAGTTTTTTGGTTTAAATTGTGTGTGTCTTACCCTGGTTAATACGTGCTGAAAGTGGCGCTTGGTTTTGCGTTTGCCTATCGCGGGACTGCCTGGTTTCGATCTGCTAAATAGTGAGGCGTGGCCAAAGCCAGTGAAAGTACTTAATTAGCTGTTTAGAAAGCACTTGTCAGAAGAAACAGTCGAGCTACAGAGAAGGACAGCAGCTTGTGAGTGTTTTGCCTTGTTTTCTCATCAGACTAGTGTGTGATCGTCATTGCTAGGAAAGTTTTTTGGTTTAAATTGTGTGTGTCTTACCCTGGTTAATACGTGCTGAAAGTGGCGCTTGGTTTTGCGTTTGCCTATCGCGGGACTGCCTGGTTTCGATCTGCTAAATAGTGAGGCGTGGCCAAAGCCAGTGAAAGTACTTAATTAGCTGTTTAGAAAGCACTTGTCAGAAGAAACAGTCGAGCTACAGAGAAGGACAGCAGCTTGTGAGTGTTTTGCCTTGTTTTCTCATCAGACTAGTGTGTGATCGTCATTGCTAGGAAAGTTTCCTAGCAAAGTTTCCTATTATTGCATATCAGAAACTGACCAGTCATTGCCATTTCACAAAGGGCTCAAAGTCTATCAATTTTGACATCTTCAACCACATGAGAAAGCATAGTTTCTACGCTTCTGTAAGTCTACCTTATCAATCATACGCCTGGCCTCTTCCTCCTCAGCATTGCCATTTTCCAGCTCAATTGTGTAGGTCCCTCTGTCACTTTGGTCATCTATATGTCCCCTGTTTGGAGTCTCTTGAGACCCAGTGCTTTGCTCTCTGGGCACGTTGGCTTTCTGTGGCGAAGAATGGTGAGCTCTTTTGCTAACTTCACTCCCTACTGGTGCCATCTTTTTAGCTGCATATGATGGTTTTTGCTGGAAGAGATCTTCCCTCCCACAGAAAGGCCCTTCTGTCCTCTGCACACCCTGCCTTCCTCTGTAATGCTCCTGCAGCAATACCCTCCTGCCACTGAGCTGCTCTCCCAGTGCATTCTCTGAGTCACTCTGTGTGCCATCCTCATGTTTACTGCCTGGAAAAGAGGGAGAGAAACATTAAGTAACATAGTTGAAAGCACATGACCAATCACCAGTGAATGCTGACAATGGTGTCCAGTGGGCATTTCGTCCTTAATAGGTCAAAGATGATCCACTAATTTTTTTGTCAGCATCTATTAATTTATTCAAAAATGCTCAAAAATGCAATTCTTTCATACAATAAATTATTCCTAATTTCTGAACAAAAATTATTTTAGCTTCTTAAAGGGTGTCATTTAGTAAAGACATTTCAAAGTGATACAACTGTCCTGATATTGATAAAGAATGGTTAATAAAAAAAATTTAAATGGTACAGAAGGCACCTGCAGACCTTCGTGGCTCTGTGTTTAAGTCACACAGTCTCTTAAAATATCAGATAATTTGACTTTTTCTAATTACAAGGTAAGTCTATTTCCAGTATTTTTAAAAAAAATCTAGACACTTTTATTATTCTTTTCTGACCCTTATATACAGCATTATACAAAAAGAACCAACTGTAACTCCTTACTCTTTCAACTTACCTCTAAGGCTCCTTAGCTGAACCGGCACATCACTCTTTACGCTCTCTCCATCATCCTCAGCAACAGATTCAGAACGAGCTAGTGGCAGCTCATTCTGTGCCAGCCAGTCTGCCACCTTTACCTCCGCTGCCACCATGGCAGCCTGCAAGGCACTCAGCTCCTCCCCTGCCCCTCTTTTCAGCTGCTGTTGATGGTCTTGAGAGCCCTTTGAAGTTCGCTCTTTGCCCTTCCCTGAAGCCACTGTGTCAAATTCTATAGTGAAGGAGGCATGTCCATGTACTCCGTCATCCAGAGCAGGGATGGTGGAAGCTGACGCAACTGCCTCTGAACTAGTAGGAAGGCTTTCTCCTGTGTCACCGCCTACTGGAGGAGTCTCCTTACAGGGGATCTCAAAGTAGCTTGGTTCCTGGGTCCCCAAATTCTGTGGTACTACCTGCGTCTTTGTTGCAGTGTCTTTACGGCCTGGATGGATGTGTAACATAAGCAATGAAATCACACCAAATGAACTTGACAGCAATGTACACTCTACAGAAAAAAGGAACAAAAGCTTTCAGTAGGGCAGTATCTTTTCAAAAGGAGCATCTTTGTTCCTTATTTACCCCCAAAAGGTGCTTGAGTAGTTCAAGTGTGCATAATATCTTAATAGTATATATAAGCAGCTTTTAAAAGGCTACCGCCCCAGTGACAGCCTTTGTACCTTATTTGAGGGTTTATCTTACCTGCATCAAATCTAGGATGTTTTTGCTCAGAGGCCTTTGCATCGTGCTTCCCAGAATTTTCATCATCCACGTCCCCGTCACCCCACCAAGATGGCTGTCCATAAAGAGGAGTTCCTCTGTGGAACAAAGCTATGTCCCCTGTTGAAAGTTTGAGATACTTTGAGTTTGGTAAGCTACATGTAACTCTTTGTAAACACATATACAACCCATCTTCTACTCACCTGATACTTTCTCTTCTGGTTTTGGTGGTGGTTCTGAAGGTCTGGCCTCAGTATCTTTTCCTCCCTCTGCCCCTTTGCCCTCTGGGCTTTTGCTGGTTTCCCCTGATGGCGAAGGCTTCTTGGTTAGCTGAAGCTGACTGGTGAACTTTTCATGCTGTCCATTAAAGTAAAAGTAAGAAAGTCAATACAGAATACTACATACTGTCCTATAGGCCTGACTCCAATGAATTGCATATTGACAGAGATTATATCAAGCCTTAAATCAGTAAAATATTTTAGAAATGAATCTTATATGCTCTCCAAGGCTGCATTTATTTGATAAAAAAACACTAAAAATAGTAATATTGCGAAATATTATAACAATTTAAAATAACTATTTTGTATTTTAATTTAAAATGCATTTTATTCCTTTGATGGCAAAAGCTAAATTTGATGCTCAAGAAACATATCAGTGTTAAAAATTGTTGTGCTGCTGAAGATTTTTTTGGAAACTGATACTTTGTTTTTGCATTAGTTGATAAATAGATAATTTAAAGAACAGCTTTTATTCAAAGTAAATATTTTTTTAACGTTATAAATGTCCTAATGTCAATTTGGATCAGTTTAATCCATCATTACAGAATAAATCTACTAATTTCTTAAACTTAAACCCCAAACTTTTAAATGCTTGTGTATTACTGCATTTTTATTACCTTCAGTGCTTCCTCTGGAACATGTAACTCTCCACGCACCACGGTAAATAGATTGGTATGTAAGATGGGTTAAGGAGAAAATAATATCGAAATACAAATCCATGCATAGAATTGGTCCAATCATAATTGCATAGCACATTAATTTTTTTATTTTTAAACATAGCCAATATGTATATTGTGGTTGTAGAAACCAGCTAAAGTGTAAAAAATCTAACCTGACAATCAAACTGTGATTTAATTTGCACCTGAAAGGATATCATAGCCAAACCGTAGCTTGTCACCCATTTTCAAAGTAATATACTGCTGTTCCTGAATACGAACATCGTTAACAAATGTCTACAGAAGAAGAAAAGAGGTCAGCTGTCACCAAATGATTCCAACATTCCAACAAAGACAAAATGAATATATATTATGAACGGACACATTTCTCACCCCATTCAGGCTGCCCAGGTCTTTAACTTTATGTTCATCTGTAGCTACTTCATAATTGAGGACAGCATGCTGCTTGTCTACACTACGAGACTAGAATTTAAAGAAAAGATAAAGGATTATGGCAATAAATAATTTGCTGTGTAATAGAATAGTGGATGCTGGGTTCTAGGTGAAGGTGGGCCAGAGGGAATTAACTTTGAATTCCCAGCAAATTCCTACAAATGCACTTTACACAAATACAGTACAAAGCTGTGAATCCAGGGAGAGCTGACTCTAGCCTTGAAGGGACAATGACATGATTCTCCTGTTTGTGTATGAGTGACAGAGATCATGTTACCTGCAGCATAAGCTCACAGTCGTCCCGTCCCACGAAGATCATTTCCCGGGGAAGGCGGTGCCTTGTTCCCCCGCCACTCACCAAGAACCAGGATGTCAAACTCATCTTGACTTAACCAGGCCTCCTTTTTTCCTCATGAACTCTCTCTACATCATTCTGTTGAGAGGTCATAGAGGAACTGTTGCCAACATTGAATGAATCAAGATGAATTAGAGAAGCTCAGCTCAACTTGTAATAGGTGAATATAGAGGAATTTGTGTTGCCTAATTTATCTGTTGTATAACTACAACAAAATTATCAGTAAACATATTGATAGATCCCAGTCTTAAATACGATAATAATGGGGCCATACAGCTTGGCATGATCAATGCTTTCTATAAATCTGCATTATTTAAAGAGTAGTGCATGAGGCTAAATTCACCCTGTTGAAGTGAATTCCTCCATTCCTAAAAAAAATTGGATAATTTATTGCGCAGCACCAGACAAGCAGCTGACTCCTCTAACAACCTAAACAATGCACCTCTTTCCCTTATACAAGCATTTTTTATGCTTTCTATATTTTGAGCAATTATGTATCTTTTTGAAAACTAAAATTAGTGGTGCTTGCTTACCTAGACCTACAACACTGTGCTTAAGTAACAAAACCTCGAGAATCATTTCCCCAAACAATATTACAGCAATCACATCGCGTGTTGTTTATCTAGAATCAAAAGGCATTATCCGTGATGTCGCCTGTTTCAGAAAGGAGGTTAAGTGAAAAACTCTGAGTATGTTAACCCTGAAATAAGGGAAACTCTAGGTTTTACATTTCAGAATGGAAGGTTCGTCAAACCCGACAAAAGCAGGGTAAGTCAAGCCCGTTTCTGAAAGAGAGGTAACTTATACTCAAGAGTCAGTTACCATGGTAACTTACTCTAGGGACCTAACCTGGTCGGGAGCATGCTATCTCACGACCAATTCGTATGTATTTTACGAGGTGGCTTATTCGTACGAATTTGTACGACCTCACTCGTACGATTTTATGCGATTTGTCTAAACCCCAGTGACGGTTAGGTTTAGTGGCGGGGTTAGGTGTAGGTCATTCGTACAAATTCATACGAATTGTGCAACTCGTAAAATACGTACGATTTGTCAAAAATCCTATGAATTTGTACGAGTGTGGTCATACGAATCGTCGTACGAATAAGCCACCTCATGAAAAATGTACGAATTGCCGTGATATTGGGTTGTCGGGAGCAGGTTTTCCTCGGTAAACCCAGAGTTTCTTTCGGTCTCCTCCCCCTTTTTAAAGCACAAGCGATGTTTAAATACTTAATTCATTCATGCACGCTGCAAAAATGCTTTTCTTACTAAGTATTTATTTTCTTATTTCAAGTACAAATATATGTAAATAAATCTATATAAGACAATTATATATTTAGTCTTGTTTCCTGGGGGGGATCTAAATTAAGTTCATTTTACTTAAGTAAAATTGTATGCCAGTGTGGTTATAAAAATCATTTTAATGCAAATGGAAAACAAGATTATTCGGAGTGTCTATTACTAAGTACAAATCTACCGTAGCTCCGCCCACTATTGTCACACAACATTAAATATGAAGCGTATGAAACTGTTTCGGGGGGTGTAGGCAGTAACGCATTGGGCACGGAAAACTAGCTTGTAACGCGATTGATCGGCTTCGAGTTTGGGTTTTGCCCAGCTCTTTTTATTCTCACTTTTCCCATCACATTAGAATTCATTTTCAATAAAAATTAAGAAAATTTTCTAAAAGTGGAAGTAAATTGCCTAACAATTGTTTAATAATGATAAAAGAATTTAAAATTTATAGTTCAAATAAAACTCTAAATACATGATTCAAAAGGGAACCAGTTCTTCAATTCAGCACGCTGACTAACCCTGGGACACTGCATAGTGAAAAGTGATATGACCCAATTTGTCTGTAACAATCCACAAATAAGGGAGCATGTCAAGATGATGCATCAGAAAAATGAGACCAATTAACAGTACATTTCATGTCATATCTGCCCAGTTCCCGTTGCTGTAATGCTAGATTTTCCACCATTCTTATTTTTGTAATGCGAAAAATGTCTAATTTCTAGAATGCATAAAAAAATACATGTATAGGCTACATAAATAGTCTACAGCTTCATACGCCTAATTTTCTTTTATATGAATGTAGCGTGTGTTTTTTTAGCTTTTAAGCGGAAATATTTAGGTTAGAATAACCTTATATGTGTGACCGAATGCTCTTTTTTTTATGTTGCCCACTTATGCAAATTAAGCTAGAGGTTCTCGCCGTCAATTTCCCACTTATGCAAATTAAGCTAGAGGTTCTCGCCGTCAATTTCCCTTTTAAGTATTGGGACACGTCATTTCCGATTGGCTATAAATAGCCTCTTTCAGTCGGTTAGGATACGCTGCTTCCTGTTGACTCGGTGGTTCCCTTTTCATTCCCACGTGCGGGCATTTCGAGTGTGGTGTTACGCTAGCCATTGCGTGCTTTTTACAATGGCGATTGTCTACGCTTGTTGCAGGCATGTGTGAACTCATTTATACGACACTGCGGAATCAAAGTGAGATCAAATAACCTGGTGGGCGGTTTAGTGCTTGACTGATTTCATCAGCGGCTTGTTTCAGAGATATCCAGGCCAGTTTACGTGACAGGATCAAAGCGAAACCAAACCATCTAAAAGTGGCTCGTTATGAGCGATTGACTGACGTCATTGTCTGGTAAGCTTTTCCCTGATTGGGTCGAGACATTAAGCACTTTCGTGGGTATTAACCATTGTGTTCCCCTTTTTAGGTGTTTGAGATCTGTTGTACTCGATTCAGAAGGCCTATTTAATGCGAGGAATCGCCGTTGTCCTACAGTCTATTTCTCCCTTGCCTGTTCACCTTGATTGATAGTTATGGTTTGTGTTTTATGATTGGAATGATGATGTTATAAATTTTTTTTTGTTTCGTTTCTTTCTTTATTTTGGAAATTATTTGTTAATGGGAGCTATCGTCCCAGGCGAGTGTTTGGGTTTATTAGTACAGTAATTTATTGTCTATATTAATTCTGAAATTATTTCTTTACTGTGGAAGTGTGTGTGTTTTGAGTGTGTTTCTTTTGCTAGATGCTGGGGGCTCCAGCCAGGAATCCCCCTTCTCCTTTTCTGTGGATTGGTGATGGTTTGAACACAGGGTGTGGTGTGCAGTGAGACGCACGGATTTTGTGTGCAGTGGTGTGAGTTGCCCTAAAGTGTGTGTGTGAAGCCAGGTATTACCTGTTCTTGAGTCCTCAGCTAAAGCTCCTGAGTGCAGTATTACTGTATGTCCTTGAGAGTGTTTGTTAAAACGATCATGTCTCCTTCTCTGATCACATAAATGATCAGTTGTGGTGGCATGCTCTGTCTGGCACGTCCAGTTGATTTTAAACGAGATTTTTATTGCTAATAAAGAATTATTGTGCCTGATATTCACGTCTCTGCTCCTTCCTAATGCAACTAACTTGCGTGCCTTAAGATAAGGTGTATCAATTATTCTCTGAGCGATGTCAGAGTGGCGTAGTCGGTTTTCTTAAAAGCTGCCTGTCATTCCATTATAAGAAAAAAACTGCAGCCTAACACATGCCACATTGTGGCGTAGTCGGCAGGGTTAGCATTGGTGTGGGACAGAGATGTGAATTATATATTCATTTTGTGTTGTTGTTTTGTTTCATTTTACTTTGTTGAACAGGAATAGGACAACGGCGACCCTGTGCGGCCAGTAGTGCTCGGGTGGTGTAGCCATTATTTTTTTTGGGGATTTAGTCTCAGCCCATTCAGGTAACCCGGTGGTATGGAGGAAGAATTGCAGGAGCTGCGGGCATTGGTGGCCCAGCTGCGGACTGATAATGAGCAGTTGCGCCAGGGGACATCAGCAGTGCTCCCAGCCCCTAATGCTTCAGCTAGTAATCCATCTATTGCGGCACCGACTTCAGCAGGTAGTTCTTCACTTCCTGATATTGGCCCACTCGAGCGATTTGTGTTTATTCCGAGGGATCATAAGTGCCCAAAATTTAATGGTAGGACCGGCATTGATATTAATGAATGGTTAGAGGAGGCACGCGCTTGTATGAGGGCACGTCATATGGCTACTGTTGACCAAGCCTTCTTTTTGATCGATCATTTGGAGGGCGAGGCACGTGAAGAGCTTCGTTATCGTTCGGGGGTAGAGCGGCGAGATCCAGACCAAATCATCGCAGCATTGCGCGAATTGTATGGTTGTACGCGATCATATGTAGCGTTACAGGAACTGTTTTTCTCTAGGCGACAGCAGGAAGGGGAGACCCTTGTGGAATTCTCCCTGGCCCTGATGAGCTTATGGGAGAAGGTTAAGGAACAGGCGCCACATGAAATGCCCAATACTGGGGCCTTATTACGAGATCAGTTCGTTGAAAATGTTAGCGATAATACACTTAGACGTGAGTTAAAACAGTTAGTTCGACGTAGCCCCGATAGTACGTTGCTTGAAGTGCGTAGTGAGGCAATTCGTTGGGAGCGAGAGGGGACCCCCGGGGGCGCAAGGGGACGTAGCTATTCTGTTCCAACGGCACACTGTATACAATATGGGGTGCATGGACAGTCGCAGCCTGGCGGTAATATTCCAGGGGGGTCATCTGAGTTGCGTGAATTAAAGGAGATGATGAAAATGCAACAACAACAATTAAATCAACTTACTCAAAGTTTAGCCCACATTCAGAGAACTCAACAGGGGGGTGGAGTACAGCGATTCAGTCATATCATTTGTAGGCGGTGTAATCAACCGGGACATTTCGCAAGGGAGTGCGAGGGGGAGCGTAGAGCTGCCCGGTTTCAGCCTACCATGCCGGCAGGTCCACCCCGGGGAGGGGGACCAGCTCCATCCGGCCAGCCGCCGGAAAACTAATACCCACCGAGCGGTTGAGCCACCGCTCGGTCGGGGAAGGGAGGGGCTCAAGTCACCTGATTAGCCCAGACTCACTTGCTCGTCTGGTGTCGTCTTGTCCGCAGCTCGTCGTCCACATGGGAGGGGTTCCTGTGTCTTGTCTAGTGGACACTGGCTCTATGGTGACGACTGTCACAGAAAGTTGTTTTACTACTTATTTTGAACCTTGGGGACCAGAACGACTCCTTTCATGCCAGTGGTTGAAATTGCGAGCAGCGAACGGTTTGTCGATTCCGTATATAGGGTACCTGGAGTTAGATATCGAACTTTGTGGTCGGTCGCTCTCGGGGTGTGGGGTTTTGGTGGTCCGGGACCCTCCTGGTGGTTTGGCCGGCCGAGTCCCTGGGGTCTTGGGGATGAATGTTTTGGGCCGTTGCTACCAGGAGCTCTTTGGCCAGCATGGCTCTGCTCTCTTCGAGCTACCGGCTGTGTCACAGGCTCCTTCATTTATTTCACAGGCACTGCAACACTGTCATCAGGCAGACATTAAGCCTGTCATAACTGTCAGGGGTCAAGTCAGGGTACGAGGTCGCCAGGTGAATCGTATTCCCGGGGGGACATTAAAGCTAGTAGCTGCTACCTGTTCAACCCAGTATTCCAATGGGACAGTCTTATTTGAACCTCCAGAGGTAGGTCTCCCAGCAGGTTTGTTAGCATCCCCTGCTTTGGTGAGAGTGGTCCGAGGAACAGTATATATACCGGTAGTAAATGTCGGTACAACGGATATCGTTCTGTATCCACGAGTTACTATTGGTGCGTTAAGATATGTGGATGTGGTGAGTTTGCCTTCTGAGATTAGCGAAGTTCAGCCAGTGGCAGTGTCAGCAAGCGTACAGGCGGCCCGAGTTACTCCGGTGCGGGATCAGATTGATTCCCTTGATCTGTCTGTACTGCCAATGGCAGACCAGGCGAAAGTTCGGGCCTTGCTGTTGAATTATGAGTCTGTGTTTTCCACCTATGAGGGGGATCTTGGGTGCACAGGTCTCATTTCTCATGACATACCCCTTGTAGATCATACTCCCATTAGGCAGCGACATCGGCGGATACCTCCGTCCGAGTATGAGGTAGTGAAAGCACACATAAACCAGCTTCTTGAGGCACAAATAATTAGGGAGAGTAGTAGTCCCTATGCATCACCTATCGTGCTCGTGAGAAAGAAGGATGGTAGTCTGCGCTTGTGCGTAGACTACCGCCGTCTGAATGCGAGCACCAGGAAGGATGCTTTTCCGTTACCTCGTATCGAGGAGACCTTGGACTCACTGACGGGTGCCCAATGGTTTTCTACCATGGACCTCGCCAGTGGGTACAACCAGGTGCCTTTTACGGAGGGGGATAGATACAAAACGGCCTTCTGTACTCCATTTGGCTTGTTTGAATGGAACAGGATGCCCTTTGGGCTGTGTAACGCTCCTAGCACCTTCCAGCGTTTGATGCAAAGACTGTTTGGTGATCAACAGGGACAGTCTCTCCTTTTGTACCTCGATGATATAGTTGTGTTTTCGGCCTCAGTAGATCAACATCTCTCTCGAATGGGGGTGGTCCTGAATCGTCTGCAGCGGGAGGGATTAAAAGCTAAATTGGGAAAATGTTCATTCTTCCAGAGGAAGGTAAAGTATTTGGGTCACGTGGTCTCGTCTGAAGGGGTCGCTACAGACCCAAGTAAGATTGAGGCAGTGACCCAGTGGCGTTGTCCCACTACTGCAGGTGAGGTGCGTTCCTTCCTGGGATTTGCCAGTTACTACCGTCGGTTCGTGGAGGGGTTTGCAAAAGTAGCTGCCCCGTTACATGGGCTAGTAGCAAGGCTGACAAATCCAAAACGTCGGAGGTGTTCAGAGCAGGACTTTGCCGATGCCTGGTCTATACAGTGTCAACGGAGCTTTGAGGAGTTGAAGCAGCGACTGTCTATGGCCCCGGTGCTGGCCTATGCCGATTTCTCCTTGCCTTTCGTCCTGGAGGTTGATGCCAGCTATGGGGGTTTGGGGGCAGTATTGTCCCAGGAGCAGGGAGGGAAGGTACGACCGATAGCATATGCTAGTCGTGGGCTTCGGCCCACTGAGCGCCATATGGACAATTATAGCTCTATGAAGCTGGAGTTTCTGGCGCTCAAGTGGGCCATGGCGGAGAAATTTAGGGAGTACCTGTTAGGCCATAGATGTGTGGTATTCACCGACAACAACCCTCTCAGCTACGTTCTTACAGCCAAGCTGGGGGCCACCGAACAGCGCTGGGCAGCCCAGTTGGCTGTTTTCGATTTTGAGATCAGGTATAGGTCGGGTCGCTGCAATAGGAATGCAGATGCTTTGTCTAGACAGAATCCACCCACTAGGGAGGACATTCAAAGTCTAGTTCCGGGGCTGGCTATCCCAGAAGAGATAGCTCAAGCACCCCAGGCAGGACCGGTGGCCCAGGTGAGCCAGGTAACAGTGTTCCCAGGCCCATCTTTGGGAGATATGCGTTCCAGTCAGAGGGCTGACCCCCATATTGGAGAACTTTTACGGTTCTGGCGACGGCAAGCGCCCCCGACATCGGGGGAACGCAGGCAGTTAGCAAAACCAGTGGTCACCATGCTTCGGCAATGGGACCGCTTGGTGGAGCAGGATGGGGTAATGTATCGTCGGGTGAGACGCTCAGACGGTGGGGAAGAATCCTTGCAGGTCATATTGCCAATGGCTATGAAGGACAAGGTTCTGATGCATTTACATCAGCAGCATGGGCACCAGGGTGTGGAATGGACTACCCAGCTGGTTCGACAACGGTGTTATTGGCCGGATATGGCCTCTGAGATTGCCCGTTGGTGCCAGCATTGTGAGAGGTGCCAGCATGCAAAGGGCCTCCCCTCAGCACACAGTAGTTTTATGGGACACCTGTTGGCTTCCCGGCCAAACGAAGTCCTGGCCATAGATTTTACAGTTCTGGAACCCTCCCGGTCTGGCATAGAGAACATTATGGTCATGACGGATGTATTTTCTAAATACACGTGGGGGGTGGCTACCAGAGATCAGCGGGCTGAAACGGTGGCACAGGTTCTGGTATCTGAATGGTTTTGTCGACTCGGTGTTCCGAGTCATATTCATTCAGACCAGGGTCGGAACTTTGAGGCCGTTCTCATCCAACAGCTTTGCCACTTGTATGGTGTTGAGAAGTCTCGCACTACTCCGTACCACCCGGCTGGTAACGGACAGTGCGAGCGGTTTAATAGGACCTTACACGATTTGTTGCGATCTCTGCCCGACTCTCAGAAGGGTGACTGGCCGTCGTGCCTTCCTCAGGTGCTATTTTCATATAATAGTACCCCTCACCAGAGTACGGGGGAATCCCCGCATTTTTTGATGTTTGGTCAGGAGCCACGCCTACCAGTTGATTTTCTGCTTGGGAGAGTCCAGGAACCAGAGGCTGGCTGTGTGCAGAGGTGGGTCCTGGAACATCAGAATAGGCTCAAAGTAGCTTTTGAGGGGGCGAGAGAGCAGCTAAGAACGGCGGCGGAACGTCGCAAGGTCCGGCATGACGGGCATGTCCGGGAGGAACCTTTGCGGGAGGGTCAGTTGGTGCTTCTTCGGGCTTTTAATGTGAGGGGTAGACATAAAATACACGATCTCTGGGGCCCGGTAGTATACCAGATCGTGAAGGCGGGTGAACAGGTATATTCTATTGCTCCAGTGGACAATCTGGGTAAGGTGAGGCGAGTACATCGCTCGGCAATAAAACCTTGGGTGGGTGCGAGTCCTTTGCTTAACGCTCCTGAATGTAACTTGGGGGGACCAATAGCATCTACGGAGGAAGAGGAGGAGATCGGAGACTGGTTTGTAGTGGTACCCGACGCTCCTCAAGGGGGGCAGAGGTCAGTGCCACTGGTCGAGGTCCCAGTAGGGGGTTCCGGAGGGGACCACACGGTTACAGACAATCTCCCCGAGGAGGAAGAGAGTGCAGAGGTTATAGCACCCACCACAGGTGAGGTGGTGGCCAGAGTGCGGTCCCCAGAGCCTACTCCTCTTGAGCAGGATACGGGGGTAAGGCGCACAAGAAGGCTGATGGCAGGACACCATCCTAATCCCCACCGCCTCCCCCGAGCTGTAGGAAGACCATGGCACGAGGGAGGGGCAGGCGATAGTCCGATATCCAGTGCGGTGGTTGCCTTGTTCCGACCTTGGCATTAAAAATCCTGGGTGAATAAAGTATCCATCGTCGGGTCGACGATGAAAATGTCGGGGGTAGATGTGACCGAATGCTCTTTTTTTTTATGTTGCCCACTTATGCAAATTAAGCTAGAGGTTCTCGCCGTCAATTTCCCACTTATGCAAATTAAGCTAGAGGTTCTCGCCGTCAATTTCCCTTTTAAGTATTGGGACACGTCATTTCCGATTGGCTATAAATAGCCTCTTTCAGTCGGTTAGGATACGCTGCTTCCTGTTGACTCGGTGGTTCCCTTTTCATTCCCACGTGCGGGCATTTCGAGTGTGGTGTTACGCTAGCCATTGCGTGCTTTTTACAATGGCGATTGTCTACGCTTGTTGCAGGCATGTGTGAACTCATTTATACGACACTGCGGAATCAAAGTGAGATCAAATAACCTGGTGGGCGGTTTAGTGCTTGACTGATTTCATCAGCGGCTTGTTTCAGAGATATCCAGGCCAGTTTACGTGACAGGATCAAAGCGAAACCAAACCATCTAAAAGTGGCTCGTTATGAGCGATTGACTGACGTCATTGTCTGGTAAGCTTTTCCCTGATTGGGTCGAGACATTAAGCACTTTCGTGGGTATTAACCATTGTGTTCCCCTTTTTAGGTGTTTGAGATCTGTTGTACTCGATTCAGAAGGCCTATTTAATGCGAGGAATCGCCGTTGTCCTACAGTCTATTTCTCCCTTGCCTGTTCACCTTGATTGATAGTTATGGTTTGTGTTTTATGATTGGAATGATGATGTTATAAATTTTTTTTTGTTTCGTTTCTTTCTTTATTTTGGAAATTATTTGTTAATGGGAGCTATCGTCCCAGGCGAGTGTTTGGGTTTATTAGTACAGTAATTTATTGTCTATATTAATTCTGAAATTATTTCTTTACTGTGGAAGTGTGTGTGTTTTGAGTGTGTTTCTTTTGCTAGATGCTGGGGGCTCCAGCCAGGAATCCCCCTTCTCCTTTTCTGTGGATTGGTGATGGTTTGAACACAGGGTGTGGTGTGCAGTGAGACGCACGGATTTTGTGTGCAGTGGTGTGAGTTGCCCTAAAGTGTGTGTGTGAAGCCAGGTATTACCTGTTCTTGAGTCCTCAGCTAAAGCTCCTGAGTGCAGTATTACTGTATGTCCTTGAGAGTGTTTGTTAAAACGATCATGTCTCCTTCTCTGATCACATAAATGATCAGTTGTGGTGGCATGCTCTGTCTGGCACGTCCAGTTGATTTTAAACGAGATTTTTATTGCTAATAAAGAATTATTGTGCCTGATATTCACGTCTCTGCTCCTTCCTAATGCAACTAACTTGCGTGCCTTAAGATAAGGTGTATCAATTATTCTCTGAGCGATGTCAGAGTGGCGTAGTCGGTTTTCTTAAAAGCTGCCTGTCATTCCATTATAAGAAAAAAACTGCAGCCTAACACATGCCACATATGCATATGTGCATCATCATCATTATCATCTAAAGAAGCAGCGCATCATTTGCGTGTGAGAGTAGCGTCAGTCTCCGCCTCTGCCTTCAAGTATTGGCCTTGTTCTGCACCGGTAATGATAGATCTGATGTTTATTTTAAGAGAGTCGCTCACTATAGCCTACACCCAGCGCATATTTTAATACTTGCTTCTTATACGGAACGTTGGTGCGCATTTACACTATACCGTATATAAAACGCTCACGAGGTGAAGCCTATACATCGACGCATGTATAGGCTTAAATATTTTTAAACAAGCGTGTTCCTGTTTTCATCATGTATAAAACGCCGCTAGAGTACAGTCCGTAATAGGCCGGATCGGTCTCCTCTAGAGCTCATAACAGCCAATTCCTACCCATTTCCATCATGCAAAATATTTGCTTTTAAAAATTACAACCGTACGTGTCCATTAAAATTGTGATTAGTGTATAAAACACGTTGCATCACTTACATAAATCCCAATGTATTTATTCCATAAATGATATCCGTCTGCTCTTGCGCGCGGAGTAGCGCTGCTCTGCCCATCCCAGTCTGAGGTGCAGCTGCGCGTCTTGACGCACGATGGCGCTGCGGTGTCAAGAAAGAACAAGACGACAAGTGCACCTAGTGGTCAGCATACACGATTTTCATTTTATATGTGTGCTTACTTTTGTTTATGCGTTTGTCAGTTTTCAGACATAAGAAATGAATGTAGAATTATGGACTGAAGTAAAAGCATTTAATTTTTTATCACAACTTTTTCAATATCTATTACAAAAAAGACCTAGAGACTTGAATAGCATCGACAAGCAAAGAAAAATAAATATGTACAATTAAAAAAATACAACACATTTGTACACAAGCCAAACAAAAAGTAGATTATTCCAAAACGTATTAACATAAATAATAGTGAGGCACTGTAAAAGATTTGTAAAACAGCTCACAACACAACACAACAACACGTAATCAAACAAAAATTTAAAGATGATTGGTATATGTTTATTTGGTTTTGCTCTTTAAATATGTATTAATAGTTAATTCCGATTCCCATCAAATTAATCTATTCACCATTGATGAATAAGAGACAACAAATGAATATTGTTAAACACTAGATGGTGAAATTACTCGACACTTGGGATGATTTCCCAAAGTGTCAATAATAAACCTTATATCCTTATCGAACACGTTTTTTCACCATCAATATTTCTTTGACACTGGATGAAAAATTTGGTTTGTATTTATTAATTTATTTTTAACGAGTTTCATATTTTGTGTTGACTAATTTATTTGCTACAAAACTTTGTCCTAAGCTGAAGGGGTTTCCCCGGTTTTTTTTTTTTTTTTTTTTTCATAAAAAGTAATTTCATCACTTCAGCAGGTCTCTTTCATACAGTATGCAACATCTGACTTAATAAACGCTTCTAATGATCCAACACCTTTTGACCTAACGGCTTCTGTTTAAATGTTTGATATACAATTTTGTGAGCAAAATGTAGCTCTGTCAATGGAGTGAAGAGTAATTGTAAAGCATCCAACAAGAGTCCAGCACACGTGGGAACTCCTTCAAGACTGTAATTAATAGAACATCGCCAAAATGCAGTTTGCAAAACAGCAAGAACAGAAAAATGGTTAAGGTTTATTACCCAAAAACATTGAATAGTAATAAATACGAATGAGAGACACTGTTCTCATTCACTTAAAAGCAAGCCGCGCAAAATAAATAAATACAATAAAATAAAATAAAAAGTCACAAGAGAACGTGGTTAAACACCAGTCTCTCTCTCTCTCTCTCTCTCTCTCTCTCTCTCTCTCTCTCTCTCTCTCTCTCTCTCTCTCTCTCTCTCTCTCTGCTCATTGGCTGCTGGGGTCTACGGTTCACAAGCAGCCCATCATTGGTTTTTATGAATCTCACCCCCTCCCACTCGCAGCCGTCCTCCTCTTGCCTGTGTTTAGAAGATCCATGTCCATCATCTACCTCTGGACGGTCAAGTTCGCTGGCACGTCACGTCCGCACTTGAACTTGCAGCAGCTCAGGGGGCTTCGCTTAGACTTTCCATTCCGGTTTTGAGGTCTTCTCCAAGAAGCCATGAAGCCCAACGCAAGCGTCTTATTTCTACACGCGCGCCTTCAGTAGGCTACTAATCTCTGTAATTCATGTGGGATACCCGATGCATCGCTGAAGAAAAAGATTTTTACTCTGGACTCCCTGAAGACTCTGGCGCTTCCCAATGTGAGCCCAGCTGAGACCGTGTCCAACATGTCTCGCCGCAAGCAGGGCAAACCACAGCACTTAAGCAAACGGGAGTTTTCGCGTAAGTTTACGGGGAGTTCTTCTTTTTCTTTCTTGATAGCTCAAAATGCATTTCATTTAAATGAGTTTTTAAATAGAGTTAATGAAGGTGCGTCTCTTAAAAACGAAGCGCGTTTTGCTGTTGAGTTGCGCTTCCCAAGGAATCGCAACGCGCGAAGGTTCATTATGCATTTGTGTGCATATATAGCCTATGTGTGCTAATTTAGCATTTAAATCATTAAAAAAAAGAAAATACAGCTCTAAGTTCACTTTCCCTTGAGATATTTTAAAAGCCCAAACTGGAGCTCCCCTTGGGCTTTAATTTTAGGCTTTAAATGAATGATTACATGTGTTTTGTATGTGTAATAGCCAACGATTGTTACTATTATGGATAGGCAGGCTAACAGATTTTTATTATTATTATTATTATTTTTAACTAAACAAGTGTACTTGTTTCATGAAAGTGTTTTTTTTTCTTTCTCTCCTCAACTTCCTCCTCCTGTTCTACGATTTGAAGAAATGAAACGGGAATAGCCTAAATAACGGATGTTTGTCATTCAGTGAGAGAAGGTTTTTATTAAGTGAAACACAATTTATCTTAGTTTTATCCTAGACATTGGATATACAAACCTGGTTTTATGCATCTATGATTCCAAACCTTTTAGAACCCCTCTGGCGACGCTCTCAGCACCTCAAGTATTGCGCGTCAAAACCTTAGCTACAAACATGAAGGCCATTATAAATGAGAAAAATCTACATGTACTCCGCATATAAGTGAAGTTTACCTTTGATCTATTAGAGTTTGGTTTTGTACCCTTATTTAAATCGCGTTTGAACGTGTTCTAATAGCACTGATACGGCATCGCGTGACACGCGTTGCAATGTGTAGCCGCTAGGGGGCAGAAAATTAACAAATGCTGGGCCGCATTCAAGATGAGACACTACTTTGTGAACTTGAACTTGAGCCCACCCTACTCTCATTTGTTAAGTGTATCCACACATTTTAATTTCAAAATACATTTAAAGTGTTTTTTTTAATGTAAACATTGCTTTGAAATACATATAAGTCAATGACAAAGAATGTCTGAGATCAAATCTGTTAAAGATCTAGTATAAAATACATCTGCCATGTACTTAGATGTGTAAAATTTTCCATTCATTTTGATCAAAAAAATTATAATTCTACAAAAAAAAAAAAATGCTAAAAGTAGCCATTAAAATACTTTCTCTGCAACTTGAATACACAAGGGTATAACATTTTAAATAATTTATATATTCAGATGAAAAAAGCACCATGTTGTTGACCCATATGTTTTGGTATACAATTTGCCTTTATCATGTTGAAAAATATTTAAATCATTTGAAATAATCTAAAATGGTTTAACAGTGGTATTGTTTTTGATATTTGCTTTTCTAAATGTTGTTTGCATACCCCCTGATGCTTCACAAGAGGTTTGAATTACATCTGTTTGTCCAACACATCCAGTTCATAATGTTGACATGGAACTGTGCATCTTCCAAGCACATCTTGAAAGAAAGAAAAAAAAACAGTAAAAGAGGATTGATTAAAATACTGGAGCATGCTTTCAGTCTTCATCGAAGACTCTTGTATTTTCGCCCCCACCTTTTGTCCCACACGACCTGACACAGAATTAGGGTTAACCTACCACTGATGGCAACAATCTCCTTCAGCCCAGTTCAGACGCATGATGTGGTTTTGATTGCTCTTTCAAATGTTCTGGCTCTCCTTCTGGGAACTACCCCACATACTCCCCTCAATAGCTAACCTCAGTTCAGAGGATTCCAGCACTTTTAACTAAATGGGTTCCAATCATCTTGAAGTCAAATTAGAATCTATTTTTTGATTCTCTGAGGTGTTGGGTTCATTAAGACGTGAGATTGGCAGGATAATGAACAGGGTCATGCAACTAAAGCGAACAACCCCCTCCTCTTTACCATTACTGGGCAACCACTGTTTTTCTCTCCGTCTTTGGTTTCTCATCTTCTCTGCATCTGCCTTTCATTGACTGTCAGTATTCCTCTGATAGAAGTGTCAGCATTTCAATAATAAATAGATACTGATGTCTAAATCACCATCCCAAATAACATGGATCATTATGAAGTTAAGCTAATGTCCAGGAAAAGTTTTCTTAAAGTTATAAACTAACATACCCAGTAAGATAATATCTGGTCTTTAATAATGTTCTCAGAATGTTAGCTCAATATACATATACACACACACACACACACACACACACATATATATATATATATATATATATATATATATATATATATGTGTGTGTGTGTGTGACATATAAAACCTCTAAACAATAAAACATTAATGCAAATTTCAACACCTCTTCCATTTATATGGAAATGAATACATATTTCACTTATGGTACATATATAATTAACACTTATCGAGTCATTATCAGGTTTTAACATGGATATTACAGGAAGTTATTCCTCTATCTCTCACACCTCCCTTTCTGCATTTCTCCTACCATAGCCGAGCCCGTGGCGGCAGGTATCCCAGAGGACAGGGAAAGCCATCCCGGATCGGAACCATCCACCCCTAAAGGGGACCAGGACCTCCTCACCTGTGGTCAGTGCCGCTCCAGGTTTCCTTTGGCTGACATCCTGGTGTTCATCGAGCACAAACGCAAGCAGTGTCAGGACCGCCTATGCATGGACAAAGGTTCAGACCTGCCACCGTCGCCTCCACCCGCAGGCCTGCGGCGAGCCTGTGTCCCAGTGGAGGTGGCAGTTCAAGTTTCGCCCCATGAAGAGGAGCATTTTGCCTCCAAGCCACATGGAGTATGGCCCAAGCAGGAGAATTTAACAGGTAAAGCAAATCTATGAGAGAGTTTGCAAGAATTTGAAACTTCTAATTTGAAGGCGGATAACACATTTCTACTTATAGCTCATGGTTTTACACCTTTTTCACATTCTGAGTTTGGTTGACTATGTAGTAGATGAAAATGGCGTTCTTGCTGTTTATTCTCTCAGTTCTCTTATGTGGCTTTCGCAGATGTTGCTGTGTTTAGTGTGGTTTTCACAAGGTCACATCCCACTCCAGTAAATGTATAGCTGCAGAATGGTGCATTCATGCTGATAAAAAAGAAAAGAAAATCTTTTTCAGCTGTCCAAGACAAGGCCTTTCACAGATTGTTACTGATTCTAGTTATTTTTCTAATTATGAGAAAGCGTTCCCTTTGCGTTGACCGCATCGTATCCGAAAAGAAGAAAAACATGCAGCACATATTATGATATTAAGTAGCAGTTATGCGTTTACAGTACCTCTGCTAGTTTTTTTAGGCTTTCACATTAGAACAGTTTCCATTTGGATGCTGTTATCAGCTTGGATTGTTGCTGGCAAATTTTAGTTTGAATTACAATTATATTCAAATGTTTTGCAAGTTGCCATTGAGGTCACATTAGTATGAGGTAATGAGTAATGAGGATTGCTAAAACATCTACATGTATTTCCCCATTTGATAGAATAAGCCATTTATTTTACAATAGGTATATATACGTTACAAATTTTCGTCACTCTATGAACAAACTATATGCTACCAGATCTACAGTAGTTTTTGCCTGGATGACATATCTATAAACAAAGCTGACATTTATGTCAGATGTGTTTTTAGTGAGTATTAGTAAATATTCAATCTCATCCGCTGACCACACATTCATATGACATAAAACAAATGTACTGTAAACATAAGCATCATGGCAGTGCGCAGGTGTGTAAGGAATATTTGAATCTGATTAAGAAATTGGTCCAATTCAAGCATTTATATACTTAATTTTTTCCACCGCTTCCAATACGAAAAAATTTCATTCGGATCGAGGTTTATACATGGAGGATGTGCAAGCAATTAATCTGATTATAAATGGATTATGGGTGCATGTAAATGTAGCTAGTGTCCTTGTTACATGTACTATAGTACTAACAGTAAATTATGCATAATTAAAGCCATAGATTAAAGCCTAATCTAACCCTATGGTAAGAACATGTTGGTGACTGAATTATATAATTAATTAAACTGTACCAAAGACAATGTAAAGTGCAACCAAAGTATTTTTTTTATGTACGTTGTGTAGTATCTCTCAGGATGTTCAGTGATTGCCCGTCCCGGTCCAGACAGGTCACACGCTTTCACTGTTACATGTGAAGCACATGCGTGATCTTCAGTCTGCGGTCACAACGTGCAAGCAGATGTCCATCACAACAGATGGAATTCTGTATCAGCTGTAAATTGTGAATCTGTTAAAGGTTCACGCTTGGAGAAATTTGCATGATAAACAATTTAAGATATGCATGTGGACATAGCAGCTTTTAATACCCCCCTTAACAACACCCCATCACACCCCAATTTTATTCAAGTCTGAATGCCCCCGAGCGGTCAGACAGTGAGCTCAGGCAATAACCCCCTTCTGCAGACCTCCCTTCCCTGCCCCCTTATCTGCTATCTCTCTGGGGTTATTTTCTTAAGTACATCCATGCATTTTCTCTGAGGCTGATATAGTTTATCCTGTCTCGTATTGTTGTTTAATAAGCGTTGTACCATATCCTGGTCCCTACAGACTTTAGAAGCAGCTCTTCATCTTATAAACACAAGGAGAAGAGCTTTGATGATGACTTAACTATTATATTTTATTGTGCAGATCATATTTACATTTGCACGTTAACTCCGTGTAACTGCTAAATTGCGATGAAATGCACTCTTTCTGTTATGTTATCTGGTGTCTTCTGGTGTTCTTGGCATTGGTGTCTTGATGTCTTTGGCACTGATCCACTATTCTCTAACCAGAGAGTTATGGATCATTAGCTAGTGGAGAGCAAGTGGAACGGCAGACAGGAAGCTTGAGGATCCCCAATAGTACACCGTTACTGAGGACCTTTGCAAAAAATTAAAAAAAAAAAAAAAAAAAAACCTTAATTGACAAATCTTTTAATAATATAAATAAAAATATGAAAATATATATGCGAGTCTGCATGAGCAGGAGTGTATGTGACCGTGTGTGGTTTCCTTAGCCTGTCTCCACACAACTTGACAGCGCATTTGACTTGGCAGTGACTGCCAAGGGGTTCCTTTTCATTGGGCATATGGCAGGACATTGGCACAGAGCAGGAGGAACATGTATTGTGGTGAGGTTTATATATTTGTAGCTGACACAGCATTTCACGAACTAACAGTAGTGTCCTGCAGTGTGACATGCTTTCTATTTAGCATTTTTACATTCTTGTGTAATTATTAAACATGCAGGTTTATGCCCTCATTAATTAAGGGACTACATGGAACATTAGTAAAAAAAAAGCTGTCAAAGTTGCTAAAATTGAGACTTTTGTAGCGCTTGAAATATACACTTTTCATATATACAGTACACTGAAGCAAATTTTGTTTGAATAACGGAGCTTGCATGAAGGCGCATTTATTGTAGCCACACATACACACATCTCCATAAGGTTTACTGACTGTGTTTTGGCACACAACTCTTTCAGCATTAAGCTATGCAATCATCAGATCTGTCAGGAGCATATGATATTCCGACTCACCTGTGTGTGCGTTTGTGTATGTGTTTGTGTGTGAGTGTGGCCAGCCAGCTGAACTGTAGACACATCTATTTAGTGTTTGCCTTGAGAATACAAAACTGCCTGCAACTCTGTGTTGATATATTGTAGGCAATTATACAATATACAGTACATGCTTTATACAGTACTAGCTTTTTCACAAAAAAATAAAACTAAAATAAAACATGGGTATAAATCCACAAAAATGTGCGGTGTAAAGTAAGTTAGTTATGAGAAATGGCTAAATGGGCCCTTAATTAAAAATATTTTAAAATATTAAAGAATTTTACCCATACATTATGTTTTGCTTTTCTGATTTTGGATATTTTCAGGACAAGGTATTGTTACAACATGGTGGACTCAATATATGTGTGTGTGGTCTGTAGCTGGTGTGTCTTATCTATGTTCTATAGAATGAGATAAAGACACAAGAGGCCCCTCACTGTATGAGTCTAGGGTCATGGTTCCCTGAAATTCTCTCTCTCTTGATGTCTGTCTCCATATTAATTAAATTTTTTACCTTTTTATATTCATACTTTTGCATGCAAACTCAATTTATTTTGGGTCAGTTGGTTGTACTGGAGGTGAATGACATCTATAGTTTTGCTACACTGTGAAATAAAGCACGTTTTGATGCAGGGAGAATAGTCAACATCAATGCAAAGATACTTAAAGATATTTAAGACTCCTAAAGGTTTAACTCTGAGAATTAGACTTGGAAAGGACTATAGACAATGAATAGGAGGGCAATTAGTCATTTAATAATATGTAAAGACATCAGCTGTGTAAAGCACAATACAAGAAGTGCCGTAAAGAGCCTGATTAATTAGTTCAATTCTTTGAGTTTTGCTCTTTTACTGCAATAGAATCACTTAAGTAGTACGTAACAAAATGTTTAGTCTTTTATCTTGGGAAACATTCTCTCTCTCTCTCTCTCTCTCTCTCTCTCTCTCTCTTTCTGAATCTGGCTGATAATATTCTGTGGCTCATTTGAATTTGAAGCACTTCTTTAATCTTCAAAGCCTTGATTGCTTTATGAATATGCATGGTACAGGCAGACTTTAGTTCATTACCTTGTTGTAAATTCTAATGACCATTAGTTCCTCAAGGTAATTGCCAATTATTTTGCATATTTGATTAGCCCATTATGAGCTCATTCAGTCTATACGCATCAGGCGAAGATGGACTGAGTCGCTTGAGAAATAAACAGAGCAGACAGAGCTGTGCACCATTAAAATATTTTTAGAGTGTTTTATTTCAAGTCTCACTGTTTGAAACTTTATATAACAATGAACACTGCATAAAATGTAAACAAACATCTACTGGATTCCCATGTATCAGTCATGAGCCAAGGTCATAAATGATTGATCGCTCCAAACAGAATGTAGTTGGATTGGTGCTACATGATGCCACATAATGGATTATTTAGTGTTTCTAAAACATTAGCGACCAAAGGGAGATTGAGGTAGCTTGTTGATGTGTAATTCAATGTGTGCCATGATGAAACTTTCATGTGTACATTTGGTCATCCATGATAAATTTGTTTGGGTAGAATTGCACAAATATATTATTTGAATGGGAATGTAAGACCCCATACATACTAAATGCAAGTACTGTATGTGAATGTAAATGCTCTTTATTATGCTAGATTAATTTCATGCCATGATTTGTTGCAAAATATGTTGGGCTGCAATTTCCACGTCTGTTGGGTTAACTTTGATTCTGATTACTAAGAAAATAAGTTAATATGTTTGCAGCTAGCTACCTGAATCATAACACATCTGATTTAATGTCACATTAGAAGTTAACTATATCGCCCCTTTGAGTACTGGAGGTCACAATAATGCAAAAACACATTAAGTAAAGTTTGCTGCCAATGCATTTGCATGCTTGAGTGTATTTTTATTTTTTATTTGCTTACTTTATTAAGTTCATTCCTTCACTATTACTTTGAGACTCGCAGTACATAAGAAATCAGCACCTGTGTTTCATTTTCAAGTGAGATGCACTGCAGCTGGTGGTACCTTTATCTACCCCGTCACAGGTGCTGGCTCTCCTCCGGAGCCTGACTTAACCCTGTGTCTATGTCATGGGGTGTGAGAAGAGGCCGGCAGGGACACAATGGGGGGATTGTACTCAGGGCGGGGGCTCGGAGGCTGAGGCAGCCCTGGCTGTGGCCAAACAGGTCGGGCCAGACAGCATGATAGATGGCTTTGTTTGAGGGTCCCGGGGTGGGGCCTGAACTTGAGGCACTTTGTTTATCCTGAATAGAGCAGGGGGGAGATGCCGGAATGATCTATGTCTCGCTCTCTGAAGAGCTTTAGAGGGAAGGGGACAGGAATGGAAAGAAACATCCACAAAAAGTGCCCAAAATAAGCCAGGAAACCAGACAGATGGAACGAGAAATTCAGTTGAAAAATAATTGAAGAGTACACCAAAAGAAAAATCATCACTTACTCACCCTCGTCATTCCAAACCTGTCTGACTTCATGCAGTTCTCTTCCAAGAATTGAAAGTGGATGGTGACCAAAAGTAAAAAAAAACATGTATCATAATAATAGTCCATATGAATAAATCAAAATGATAACTTGTGCATGTTTGTCACCTGCATGTCCTTCCAAACCCTTCTGACTGATGTTCTTCTGTAAAACACAAATATAGGAGTGTAAGTCCATGGTCATGCTCTTCTCTTTCACACATTGAATGTAAATGGTCACCAAAAAAAAAAAGAAAAAAAAGAAAAAAAAGAAAAAAACATTTTTAATAATAAATAGTCCATATGAAATATCAGTATGATAACTTTCTGCATGTTTGTTACTCACATGCATGTCCTTTCAAACCCTTCTGACTGACTTTCTTCTGTAAAACACAAATTTATAAGAATATAGAATATAGATCAGAATCTGAAGTTTTTTACTGAAAATTTGGTCTCTACAACCACGGTAACTGTTTATTTACATCAAATATTCCTTGTTCATTACAGCCTGAACTGTCTGCAGTAAATATCTCCTTTTGTGTTTTGTGAAAGAAATATAGTTATACAGGTTTTGTTTGTATTTTTAGATGAACTGTTCTTTAAGAAAGTTCAACAGTTAGTAAGAAGGAATGAGGTAAAGGAAGAGAAAGTGGCTGAGGGAGAGCAGTGCTAGCTGAGCATGTGTTCTTTAGGTTAACGGAGGGTCAAGTCGAGAACTGCTGGAGGGGGAAGGGCCGCCCTCTCACCCTGATGGTGGCTGTCCATTTCTAGATTAACTTGGATGAGCTCCAGGTCTTTTAAATCTGACTAGACGTCATGTGCGCACACATACGCAGCCCTCATACCTGCTGCCTGTATATCAAATACCACTAGGTTTTCTTTGGGCCAAAGGCAAAAAGAGGCGCTGACTTTTGGACTGGTTTGAACCGGTTGGCTGGCCTTGTCTTCACTTGCATGCCTATGCTGAAGACAATTCACAAAACACATGCATACAGACAAGAAAGAATACCTGAATGAACCTCTTTTGAAAGTACAAGACAATGAAGAGCAGGATAGTTGAGAGATATACATTGTGAATTGATACAACGGGTGTCATGAAACCGTTCAGAGCTACTAGGCCGAAACAAAACAAATGCAACATGATCAAGCTCATTTGAAGTGTGAAAATCAAATGTGAAAATATCTGTTTCACATAGAGATGGATAAATATGTTCCTTTGCAAGCTCTTCACTTGTCTATCAGTTGACCCGCACATTTGCATATGTATTTATGCAGATTTTTGAGGGGGCACTCACACACAGCAGGGGTCTCCGAGTGTCACGGTTTCTCAGAGTGAATTTGTGCATCTTTGTGTTCAATTCTGTTGGGTATGTGTGTGTGTGTGTGTGTGTGTGTGTGTGTGTGTGTGTGTGTGTGTGTGTGTAAATACAACAGGGTACATTGCTCTGTTTTCTCAATCTATCTGTTTTCTCGATCTTTTTGTTGATGTCTCTTTTTCACATTCTCGGTTTCAATATGTGTGTGTGTGTGTGTGTGTGTATATATGTGTGTGCCATACCGTGTGTCCGATCCCACAAAGTGGGACACAACTTCCAGATGGTGCTCTGTAGCTTTGTTTGGTAAGTGAATACTTAAGGTGTAGATGGCCTATCAGTATCTCCTCTGAATGTGGAGAGACACTGGCTATACATTCACTGTGTTCTCTTTTTGCAGCCATCCATTAAAAGTTTCAGTTCTTCCACAGCTCTGTTAATGTTAGATGCTATTTATTTTGTGAAAGTGTGGGTTAAACAAGCCAAGGCCATCCACATCAAGATGGAGGTCGCTCAGATGTGCTCTCCTTGTCCATTGACTTCTTCCTCCATTCTGAAAAGTTCAGGAAACAGTCACTATGGTGGGGAAATTGTTTGACCTTTCACGGTTATTGCTGCTCCCTGACAAGAAATGCAACTGTGGAATTAGACAAAAATCTAACCTTGTCCTTGGGTTCTTGTAAAACTTATACATACACATCTTGGCAATCAGCTATGAAACCTAGATGCTATGACCTCGGAACAGTTCACCTAAAAATAAAGGTTCTTGTCATCATTTACTCGCTGAATGATGAACGAGGCAAATGATTTTCTTTCTTCATTAAACACTAAAGAAAATGTTAGGAAGAATGATCACACTCAAAGTTCACAGTCTTTCTTTACAACGAAAAGTGTCCAAATCCAAAAAGATTAAAGCACTGTAAAATCAGAACAATGACTGTGTTCAATTTAAACATTTTCTAGACACATAATGGCAAGTTTGATGTCACCGAGGGCAAAAGTCATTGGTTCCTGCTTGTCACATGACAAATTGGAATATATGCAGGTCAAATGAGATTTCAGAGGAAAAGATTTTCAGTGAACAAAGACTTAAATTTTGGTCAGTCACAGAAAGCTATCATTTTACTTCAGAAAACTTGGAATCTAGCACATCATTAGCATGGATTTGTGGTTGACCAATATACATCTGTACATATACATAAAAAATGAGCTGATTTTTTATTTTTTTAATTGAAAATAGCTGATATTCTTTTCTATCTGGAGTCATAAATAGTTCTTTTATTTTGACAGCACTGTACCTAGTACCTAAACATATATGCTAATAGTTTTACTACAGAAAATAGCATCATTGAAACATCTGCTTTTGTGTTTTTTAAAGTCTTTAATTATGTTTAGTCCATGATTTAATAACATTGTTTCTGATTTGTCTGTGACATCCCTTCCTCTCATTCATTAGCTCAGACAAATATAATATAAAGTGTCCAGAAGTGGTATCAGTCTAGCCAGGAAGCAGATGTCACATAATGACCCTGTAGCATCTCACCCCGTCAGCTATCAGCGGCCTGAAACAATCTTTGAGCTCAGAGAGAGGCCCGGTCCAATTAAAGAGGTTAATTTGCTTTAGCACTTATCAGTCCATCGATGTATTTCTGTATCAGCCTCTCCTGCTCTTCTCAGACCAGTCTCTCGTTTAGTCTGTTTGCTCTTCTTTCTCTTTCTTTCATTATACCTCTCAGACGATCTCCTTTTTCGACCCCTTATCTCATAGTCTCTTTCTTTCCACTGTCTCCTCATCCCTCTTTCTGTAGTTTGTTTGCCTCTTTTGCATGTGGACAACACACCGTGGTGACATTGCGGCTGTAACAAATTGAGCACTTGTAGAATGCAGGCCTGAAACTGTCACAAAGCTTCCATTCAGCATCTTACTGACTGAACATAAAGGCCTGTGACAGTTTAAGTGGCGTGTTGAGTTTGCATGTGAAAGCGTGTCTACTGATGTTTACGGCAAGAAAGAGGTTTTGATGAGAAGGTTGAAACAATGCATGTGTGTGAAACCCAGACAGACAGTGTTACGTGCTTTCATTGTGGAGAAATTCTGTCAAACCTTTTAATGGTATGGTATTGATATGCATAGATCGGTGCACTTTATTTGGCATGTGATGTCTGTGAGCCTACATGGAGTCTCTTGTAGCCAAACTTGTGACTATCATTATTCTGGCCAGTGCAGTGAACGGTAAAAGTTTTATGAGACATTTACCAAAATCTGTCCATATCTAAACTCTGATCCCTCGTCTCCCATTGCTCTTGTCATGTCATTATCGTCTGGATGAGAATGGATCATCTCCTCTGTCCCCTGCCCTGCTCGGTGAACCCCTGCCCTCCAAGCCTGTCAGAGTGAACTATCGCAGACAGACACACACCGAGACACTGTCACATACACAAAGCCACATATAAACCCAGAGGCCCATCACACTGAGAGGACAGATGCCCTCGTTGTGGTGTAGAGCCTCCTCAGGATTTCCCTGTCATGTTTTAAGAAGCAGAGTATACATACTGAAAAGAAAATCTAAATCAAGAATTCTAGTTGTTTGAAACATTTGGACCTTGTTTTAGCAATTCATTTTGGTTTTGTGGATCAACATACTTGCACTAAACCTTAGTTTTTTTAGTACCATAGTAAACCAATGGTATTGGATGGTAATACCATAGTGCTTTGATATTAAACTTGGTATTGAATCAGAACCATATTTATCTAGCATGGTACTGAAATGGTACTCTAATAAGGCAGAAGTTGTAACCAGGGGGCTGGGTCCACTAAGGGGCCTCAAGAAAAATTATTAGCAATAGATTAAAACGATCTAACTCTAAATAGAAAGTCTGGAGAAAAAGAAATATATTACTTATATAATGTAATAAATTAATAAAATAAAAATAATAAAATATCCACCCATAACTGTTGTTTTTACATTGTGTTAATATCAGTACTGTTTTCTGTTAATAAAAAAAAAAAAAAAAAAGAAAAAAAAAACAGCTTCTTCATAATTTCTGCAGAAGTACTGGAAATAGTATATATTGAATTTTCATTTTTTTATATAAATATTTTATGTATTCTGAAAGCACAAAAATACTAATCTTAAATTAAAACTTTTTTTCCAAAGTTTTTAAATACAAAATACAAAATGTTAAATACATAGGGCTGGGCGATATATCTAACGATATGATCATGCGCATCTAGTCAGTAATTCTGGTTCAGTGATTACCTCTAAATCGCCATCACCTGCTTTCAAATGGAGCGACATTTAAAAGATAGAGCATTAGATCACTGACAAGCTACACAATATCGCATTCATCTGCACTAATGATGGCAATAATGATGGCAGTTGATAGTTAAAATACTGCCCATCTCTGGCGACACCATGTTTAAAGAACCCATGAAATGACTTCACAAGCGTGTGTGTTGACATATTTGCTTTTGAATATTTCCAGAACAGTCCAATGTCTTTAGTTTACATCACAACTGTGAATCATTATTTGTTTGCTATTGCTAGTCATGTAATCAGAAATACTGTCAAACCAAAAATGATTCAGACTCCAGATATAATTTTTGATATTTTTGCAGGTGCAGAGCACTGTATGATAATGTATGTACAGTAAGTGAGGATAACAAAATAAAGTAAACTGTAACAACTGTGCCCAAAAATTCTTCATTCAGTTAGACTACCAGTAAAATTGATAAAACGTTTGGGACCGAAAAATGATCCAGACACTTCAAGCTGACCATGTTTTGCTTAAGTATTATCCGACATCATCAAGATTAATTTGTTCTGACAGAGTTTAACTCTGAGTTCTTGTCATATTTTATTACCATTTTCTAAACTATAGCGAAGAAACCATGTGATTATGTGTGAAATGCTGAAGATATGATTAATTTTCGTATAAAATAAAGACTAATAAATAAATAAACACCAAAATAAATATTTTGGTGTTAGCAGAAGAGACGTTCTCATTCTATAACACATTTGATAGGACAAAAAATTATAATTTTGATGTTTGTAATGGAAGACAAGTCATGAATAATTAATTTTCAATTTTTTCAATACCAGAGAGATTTTAAATGCATATTTCTACTCAGTTTGTCAACTTTTAGAAATACTTTAGCATAATAATGACCTCCAAGCTACCATACCACAAATTAACTAAACACAACAATAAAAACTTGTCCAATTTTTTGATATCCTAGGGTCTTTAAATGCTGTGCCTGTTTGTTATTGTCTTTTAAAATACTTTGAAATCCCTCTGACTATGAGAAGAAGCCAGAAAGCTGCTGAAAGTCTGTCAAATACTATTCTGCTTGGCTCCACCAATCACTGAGTTGTGACCCTTGACCTCAACGGGGCCATGTATATGTACGGTCCTGCCAGCGCCTCCCTGGAATGTCTGAATTTAAGTTACTTCTAGTGCATAGCTAGAGATGGTGTGCTGTCCTACAGCTGCCTGAGTATAAATCCTGCTGTCACCAGAAGGCAAAAGCTCGCCTTGGGTACCCCTTCTTTCGCCTTGTTTTTTCTATCACTCTCCTCGACTTTTCACTCAGTCACACTGCTTTAGTTAACCGCACAAGTGTCTCAAATCAGAAATCTGTGCTTCCTGCTCTGTGGCGAATAAAGAAGCTTTTGTGCCTTTGATTTAACATCTTCAGAGCTCACAAATTCACGGTGATCACAGTGATCACACACATAGATGAAACACTGCCACTCTCAAACAAACACTTTGTGAGGTAAAAAAAAAAAAGTAGTTGACATCCGTTTACATCAGTTAGGAGAACTGACGAAAACAGCCCTTCTCTACGACCTTTGACCTCCTATAGTCTCTTGAAAGTATGTGCTGTATAAGATCTCTGAGCTACAGGGCTCCAGACAGATTTCTGTCAAGAGCGCACAGGTAACATTCCAACTCTAGTCGAGATTCCTGAGATGTGTGTTGTTAAAACAATGATTCATCTGTTGCTTTGTTAATTAATATTCAGTTGTTGCAATTGAAATGTGGTAGCGGTGACAGATAGCTTTCTCATGCCATCTGCCTCAATCTTTCATGACTACATGATCCCAAAAGGTTGTAGTTAATTAATTTACCCATGAAAAAATATTTCACAGTTTTGCATGCAGAACATTAATCCACAAGGCATTTTGATTCATTTGTAAACTTTGATTTACAAGAGGGATGTATATTAAATTGTGATTTGGATATGGTTTTTCAGTTTGGAGATATGAGTCCAAACTGAGCGACAAGTAGCCTATTTCAAACTGTCTCGTCATGTGAGTGTGTCATAACCAACTCTCATGGGAATTCATAACTATTTTTTTTTCTAACAAACAAAAAAATTTTATCTCACAAAATAGTAATGTTTTTTTTTCATGAGATCAAGTTGGTCATAACCAGCCAAGACTACAGCACGCTGTGATTGTTTCATATCACTCTGTAGTCCTCGCAATATTGTAATGCATTACTTTTAAAAGTAACCTTCCCCAACACTGGTTGGGGAAAGGTTTTCATTTTAGAATTCACTGACTATTTTTAACAGTTTCCTCATTGATGCTAAAGCAGTGGCAGTTTGCAGAACTTTCCCATCTGCTACCGTACCACGATGCAGATCAGAGCATATGCATCCAATTAAGTAGCAATGCTGAGAGCCGGAATCCAGCTTGATGTCAGACGAATGAAGAATTAGGGTGAGTGTGGCCTGTCTTAGCCAAGTGATGGTTGCATCCGTCTTACAGAAGCTTATTGATGGTAAATGTTATGTTTAAGGTTGTTCAGCATGTGCTGGAGCTATTATATTTGAGTTAAAGGTGGACTAGTAGTAATAGCATGTCTGCTTATGTGTAATAGCAATGTAATAGCAATGCAATAGCAATTTAGGAGAATCAAATTATTAATTACTTAAAGGTGCTCTAAGTGATGTCACACATTTTTTAGGCCAAAACATTTTTTGTCACATCCAGCAAACATCTCCTCACTATCCGCTAGCTGCTTGTCCCCTGAACACACTGTAAAAAAACGGGGTCTCTCTAGACACCACAGGCTCCACAAACTGGGCTCACCCGCACCACAAAACATAACAAACTGTTCCAGCCAATAACTGACAAGAAAGATTTGGGGGTGGGGTTTGGGGGGTTAGTGCACGGATGAGGAGGAGGGAGGGTCTAGCTAGCCTCCGTTTTGTTTGACAACAATTTGAACGTCAACAAGAAGTTACGACTCCCGGCATCGCTTAGAGCACCTTTAATAATAGTTGTCTTCATATATTAAGCTAGGATAGGAGAAATAAAACTACACAGAAAAAAATCTAGTGCTGTAACAATTTTCAATCAGAATTTGCTAATTGCTAATTGAAATGGCACACTGAATTAAATGTGAAATTGTGAATCAGAAGGTCATACAGTAGTTTGAAAAACTTACTGAGCCAGGACAGGAGAAATTATTTCATTTAATTCTTGCTTGATTTACTAGATCACTTGTGGCCAAGATGCGCCAGATGGGACGCCTTAAATATTGACCTCATGGCTGTAATGTGAAATGGGAACACTGGTCTTTATGTACTGGTCCCAGTACCAGAGCTATGCCTGAGGGGGGCTTCCTGAATGAATCCTCTCACAAGACCCGACTATCACATGGCCGTTTATCCCTTAAGTCCACTCATGGATCAGGAGAATGAAAAGAAAGGAACAGAGTAGAGAAAGGATGACTTGAAATAATCTTTGTTGAGAAGTGTGGAAATGTTGGCATGGTGGTAAAGTTTAGAGCTATACTGGACCTCTCATTGTACACTATACATCAGTGCAGAAGGCCAGCTGTGTTAATGGACTTTTTAGGACATCTTTAGAATAACAGTTCTAAATAAAGCAGTTTTAGCCAGTCAAGGACATACATTACATTGTTAAGGGGATTGATTGCCTTGCCATGAAGTGGAGTTATTGTCAACAACATCAGCAGTTATTGAATTTTTAATAATGTTCAGTTATGTGAAACAGGATTTTGGATCAGTGACATTTTATAATGGACAGGGCTACCCAGTGTAATGCAATCAACAAAAACAGTCATTCTGGTTGTGTGCACATTTACATTGCACAGTTCATCTCTTCTTCTTTGTTTTATCGTTCCTTGGCTTGTTAAGATGCACTGTCTGTTTACAGTTTTAGGATGAATCTCACAAAAACTATTTGTCATTTTAACATAAATCATATTAAATATTTTGCATAAAGAAAATGAAGCATGTTTCAGGAAGTTTTTTTTTATTTATTTTTTTTGTCTTATTTTCATTATAATTAAGCACATTTGATGAGTTGCTTTTTTAATTTTTAAAGCGTAAAATAAAGCCAGTAACAGGGAATGATGTATAAATACTTTTCACATGTGCTTAAGTGTCATGAATCCTTAAAATAGGCTTCAATTTATATAAGCAAAATACAGTTTCTCATTAATTTTGTTTTATTTTGAGATCTAAAGTCACCCAGACATGTTCTTTAAAGGTTTTTGTGAAATTCACCCTTTAATGAAGCACGAATGTAAAATTCCATTTGAGGATGTGTTAACTGATTTACAATAGCTTTGAACATGGTTCATCCAATCAGATTTTAGAATCAGGATTAACAACTTTCTAATGAGTATTTCATAAGAAGCATATTATTGCTTGTATATATATTTGCTGGAGTCAAACTGTCTAAACCTCATGCTCCCCTCTTCACTGGTATTAAAGCTTCAGTGTTTGCTCTGTCTGTGGGACGGCCCTGTATGCTAACAAAACGTCCACCTCTGCCCTGTGCAGAATAGTCCAGTCCATCTTTCCCAGTAGCCACCTCTTTAATTGTCTGAGACTGCCACCTCCCCAATCCATCCACCCAGCTGTGGGCTTTAAACTCCATCCTCTTCACCTCTCCGTCCGGTCCCCTCCATTTGTGTGTACGCCTCTTTAATGTGCGTTGCTAAGGTGACTGCTGACCCATTAGTTGGTGCTCTATGAGAGGCCCCATTCCAAGATGGCTACCCTCTTTGACACTTTCAATTTGCATTGGGGGTTAGGTTGTGTGTCCAGTGCTGGTATTGAGAGCACTGGAAATTAAACACTTGGACCAACACATGTTTATGGGCACTGACAAGAGTATACCAGATGCCAGATGAATAGATTCTCATGTGTGGCCAAATAAGATTTTCTCACCTTGTCCCTAGAGTATCCAAATGACACTTGGAGCATTTCATTACATTAATTTGAATATGAGAATAATCATGTCTGGATTAAACTAGGCTCAGTTGTGAGGGCACAGATGCTTGAATAAGTGTAATTATTCTCTGGTAAATGATGCATAATTGTAGCCTCATAGTGATTCTCAAATGTGTTTTCATGGTGTCAAATGTGCTGATCTGGGCCTTTTAAGCACAGAGTTCGAGATGCTTATCTTTGTGTATTTAAAGGTCCCGTTTTTCGTGCTTTTTTGAAGCTTTAATTGTGTTTACAGTGTGCAATATAGCATGTGTTCATATTTCGCGTGTAAAAAAACACAGTATTTTTCACACAATTCACCTATCTGTATACCGCTGTTTTCACTGTCATAAAAACGGGCTGATGACTTCCTTGTTCTATAAAGTCCCTCCTTAAGAAATACGTAACGAGTTCTAATTGGGCCAGTGGTTCCTGTGTTCTGATTCGACAGCAGCTGAGCGCAGGCTGCCCTCCTGGAAACGCGATTGGACTAGTTTTGAGAAGCAAGTGGGCATGAGCATGTGCTGGAGATGTACTTATAATCACAGGAGCGTTTTTACTGACGAGATTCGCATGAAAATTGCATTGGATTTTTTTGCTCAGCCCTAAAATCTGGTTAACAAAGCTAAACAGCGTTGCCCTTTGTGTAATAAGTTACAGAAACTGTTAAACGCACCAACTTAAATAATAAAATACACTTACTGGTTGTGGTCCATAAACAACGCCTTCTCCAGACAAAGAGGGAACTGCTCCATCTTTCAAGAATAATCTTTGTGCGAATCCGGCATTAAACTGATTGAGATTGAGCAAGCTGTCCTCAGCAAAAAATGTGCTGCACATAGTTTTACATGTGGATTATAATTTTAATATTATAATTTATAATTAATATATAATATTATATTGTAATTAATATTATAATATAATTATAATTTTCGGGAATCGAGTTAAACATTACGTTTAAACAATTGTAACCATTAATCTCCAAGTACAGCATCCCTGGGAAGCCCAAACAAAATGAAACAAGCTGAAAATAACAGTATTTTGACTACATGGCGACAAACACAAACGCAACTCTTCCTCTTCTCCGTCGGAGCGCAACAAGACCACGCCCCACTTTTTGCGTATTCATGTGGGTGGAGGTTAGTCAAAAAACTGTTTAAGTGACGCCATTACTGTAGGAACTAGAGGGATGTAGTCCAAACGTGTCGTTTTTTTGTAGGCGAATTCTGTTAAATAAAATATCTCGCTTGGCATTGAACTTTGAGCTTTAGAATTTTACAGATATTATTTATTCTCTAACAACAACATTACACACTAACTAAAGTTTAAAACGTGGGATCACGAAGAACGGGACCTTTAAGAAAAAGAATGTATAATAAAGGGTGCATATGCAGTGAATTGAAAGTGGTGCTCTGGGATTCAGGCATAACCTGATGTAAACTAAAGTGTAGAGGTTGCAATTACACTATTTCTGTGTATGTTTATTTGTAGCTGGAAAGAAGTCTTTACACATGATAGATCTGCAAATTTAAATTGGATAATGCATTGAATACAGGTCAGCTGGTCATTAATCAGTTTAAACACAGCTCATAGGTACCAAATAGGAGATAAACCTTCTGCAAAAAAATGTGCAAACAACTAAAAAGGTGAAATAGATGAAAAAAACATGAAACCAGTGGGAGTTTGTCAAAGTTAATGTCTTGTGTACCTCAAAAGGAAAAAGTTGATGCAAGTGTGATTGCTCTCCACATAATACTTGAAGAACAATAAATATGTCATATCCCACCACTCTGTCCTTGAAGTGTTTATATTGGTCAAATAGATTTTTGTCTGTGGTCAGGCGCTCAATGCATCACATTGGGTCTGAACAGGACAAAGATAGAATAACCGAGAGAGAACGAAAAAAAACAAAAAACAGACTGCCTCTAGGCCTGCTGTTCAGTATGAAAGAATGGCATAGAAATCTTAAATTAATCCTAGAAAATAATATTATGCTGAAGTTCCATGCAGACAAAAAAAAAAGGTTCATTTCTGTCCTGTTCTTAAAATCTGGATGGACAAATGCCCACAAATTGTTCTGCCATACCTCCACTCACCTTTTAGCATATCACTAAAGTAAATGTGATTGTTGGCCATGTGCTGAGAGGAACAAGGTTAAAAGTAATCAATAAGTCAGCCTCTCAGACAAGGCCACCAAGTAGCTGCTGTTGGTGAGGGGGGTGTTTTAAATGTCAGCGACGCAAGATGATTATATGTCTAGGGAGAACACTTCCCTTATTTTAGGCTGTTTTCACACTTGGTTTGATTGCTTGGTCCAAACTTAAGGATGATTTTTTTTTCTTTCTCTTCCTGCCCTGCACTTATCTTGCACATAGTATTCGTCTTGTTAGATTTAGCACTAACTTTACACAGAATGGTATGGCTTTTTGTTTTTATCTGCTGTAAATGCATTGAAAGACATGCAAAGAATGTGAACTGAATGCAATTTGCAATTAGTAGTTTACTGCTTCAAGTTAGGGTAGATTGCTTTCATACCAGTTACCATGAACTGTAACGCTGGAGTTCAGAAAACTCCTTTTACATCCACAATTGAAATCTAAGATCAAATTGGCTTGGATCCCCACCAAAAGTTCCCTTTAACAAGGTATTAAAAGACAGGAAATGCTTGGCGTGTGGTTTCTGTGTTTGCTAAATAAAAGCTGACAAGATGACCTAAAAATACTTACATCATCATCATCCTTACTTCTATTGTCATGTACCTTGGAAATTGTCAATACTGTATGCTAGTTAAGGTTTTTTTTTTTTTTTGGTGTGCTAGTGGTGAGAGATATTATGCACTGTAATGATTGTTGTCTTATAGAAAATCATGTATTTTTAATTCTTTAAATACAAGCATTGGCCTGCTCGTATGATTCAAGTGATAATGGTATATGATTTAATTTGAGCAAGCATGAGAATAGACAGGCAAAGAGTGGCCTTTTATGATGGAAAAATTTCCAGAGGAGGTCAAACCCCACACAGGTGGCAGCTATTAACTGTAATTTTTGCAGATTGTAATGATCCATAATTTACCAGCCTCCCCCTTGCATCTCCTATGCAGTAAAAAAGTGTTTGGATTGGGTACAGGTTTTCTGTTCGCTCTGGCCTTTGTGTCAGATATCTCAAAGACAGGAAGTTAACATATGAAGTGATGTTCATACAGAAACTAAACAACCTTATCTCCAGTTTTAAAAGGTTGAGTTTAGCCTTAACAGTTGTGATTGATCATGTCAAGATATTAAGGCAAGATCATAACTGTATAAGTAAGAGCAATGTAAAACATTTTGAATTCATTGGATGATAGAGGTGGTGGCTAAAGCACATGGTTGGAAAGTGAAAGGTTACTGGTTTGAGCTTCACAAGAAACAAACCGTAAGCTGTCCCAAATGTTCGGCTGAGCAAGGTACCTAAACACTTGCCACTACAAAGGGACTGTCCTTGTAAAAAATGTGCTGGTAAATGTGTGTGATCAACTGCTTCTTGATTGCTGTCTTTCTATGGAGAGTACTTACTTAGCCTTCATAGTGAAATAGTATAATTTCCTAAATCGACAACTTACCTTCTCCCTCTGATTTTGTCTTGCAGAAAAAGATGAGCCCAGCAGCTACACTTGCACAACTTGTAAGCAACCCTTCAGCACGGCTTGGTTCCTGCTACAGCATGCCCAGAATACTCATGGTTTCCGAATATACCTGGAGAGTGAACCTGGAAGCCCATTAACTCCTCGGGTGGCCTCTGCTCCAGGCATGGGTGGTGACTGTGCCTCGCAGCCACCGCTACATGCAGCCCACCTGGCAGACAGTAGTCCCTATAGCCTGATGAGGATAGCCAACAGAGATGGGTCCTTGGTTCCTAGAGAAGGCAGATATCCCAGGACACCTCCACTCTTTACTCCCCCATCACGGCATCACATGAGCCCAGACGATCTGGCTTTGGCCCCCCACCACCCAAGCGCCTTTGACAGAGTAATGCGTCTTAATTCGGTACCCTTGGATTCCCCATCTATGGACTTCTCAAGACGACTACGGGAACTGGCAGGCAACTCTGCTGGGTCGTCTCCGCCCATGTCGCCCAACAGACCTAGCCCTATGCAACAGCTGTTGCAGCCATTCCAACCAGGGGCGTCTCATTCTCCTTCTGGACCTCATTCAACACCCACTCAACAAACTCCAACCATGCCAGCTGTGAAAGCAAAGTCTTGCGAGTTTTGTGGAAAGTCCTTTAAGTTCCAGAGCAACTTAATCGTCCACAGACGTAGTCATACTGGAGAGAAACCTTACAAGTGCCACCTCTGCAACCACGCCTGTACTCAGGCCAGCAAGTTGAAGCGCCACATGAAGACTCATCGGCACAAATCCTCCTCTACTACCTCCAAATCAGATGATGGTCTTTCAACTGCCAGTTCACCTGAACCAGGCACGAGTGATTTGCTAAGCAGTGCCACCAGTGCTCTTAAATCTGTGGTGGCAAAGTTTAAAAAAGAGAACAACAGCATGATCCCAGAAAATGGACAGGAGGGAGATGAAGAAGATGAGGAGGAGGAGGGGGAGGAGGAGGAGGAGGAGGAAGAAGAAGAGGACGGGGAGGAAGAGGAAGAGGAAGAAGAAGAAGAGGAGGAGGAGAGTGAGGCTAGTGAGAGGAATGATATAATCTTTAGCTTGAGCCTAGAAGGTGCACGTCACCATGAGAACAATAGACAGCGACACATCAAAAGTGCTGAGGGAATTCAGGACTATCGAGATGCCCTAAAACTTTACAAACGAGGGGATCAGAGATCAGCTAGTGAGACAGGTGGTGATGAATCCTCACAAGAGTCTGATCAAGTCAACAAGGAATATGGACCCATTGTAAATGGAACAGCCTCCTACCCAAATGATGAACTTTCAAGAAAACTTATTGCCGGAAGTCCAGGACCTGACAGCCCTCTCTCCAAACGCATCAAGGTGGAAAAGGACCTTGATCTTTCAGCTCCTACAATCCCCAACTCAGAAAACGTATACTCACAGTGGCTGGCTGGATATGCAGCATCACGCCAGCTTAAGGATCCTATTCTCAACTTTGGAGACTCAAGACAATCACCTTTTGCCACCTCTTCAGAGCACTCCTCGGAGAATGGAAGTCTAAGGTTCTCCACTCCCCCTGGGGAGCTAGATGGAGGGACAGCCTCTGGGCGCAGTGGCACGGGAAGTAGGGCCAGTACACCCCACCGACCCAGCTCCAAGGATGGTCGACGTAGTGACACATGTGAGTTTTGTGGCAAGGTCTTCAAAAACTGCAGCAACTTGACAGTACATCGGCGCAGCCACACTGGCGAGAGGCCGTACAAGTGTGAGCTTTGTAGCTACGCCTGTGCTCAGAGCAGCAAGCTAACACGGCACATGAAGACGCATGGACAGACAGGCAAGGACGTTTACAGATGTGAGATATGCCATATGCCCTTTAGCGTCTACAGCACTTTGGAGAAGCACATGAAAAAATGGCACAACGATCAGCCCTTAAGCATTGAAATTAAAATGGAGTAAATTTTACAATGTCTTTCGCAGTACTAGAAAAAAAATATTTAAAGCACAGCGTCAGTTAAATATGCTGGATGAAAATTTGTCAAAATGACGCAAGACTCTGAGCCTCTCTAATGTGCAATAACTTAGTGTTTTGTACTTCTTTTCTTACTGGTTGGCATGTTTTCATGTGTTAGCTTAATTGATAAGAATTAGCGGTAACACTTTATTTGAATGTGTTCTTGTTAAAGTGTAATTATACATATAAGTACTGAGTAATATTAATTATCTACATGGATTTACTATATGGTTAGGGTTAGGATTAGGGTTTGGCTTAAGGTTACTTGCAAGTAATTATGCATAATTAATTGTTATTATAATAGTAAATGCATGTAACGTGTAACAAGGACACCTTCAAATATAGTGTTACTGAATTAGCTGTGTTGCTGTTGTTACTGTCTTTTATCAAACAGTACATTTCATGCTGCAAAAAATTAATTTTTACATATCATACCTTGTTGTAGTTGTATTTTGTCATTTAAGCCTGTAATCTCTTGACTACCTACATTCACACTGGGGTTTACACTGTTCATTAGGGGTATAGATGAATGTTTAAATGGTAACATTTTACTAAAATACTAAAAGCATTTGAATTTTTATTGTTGCTTATGAAAAAAAGAGTGCCTTGGGTGTTTAAAGCATCTATGGTTTTTGCCATTTGCCATAAGCCTGGGGATTGTTCAATGCAAAATTAGGTTCTTGCATCAAGTACCTTTTCGCTAAATGCCGGAATCCAGCATATGTTCTTGTGTATTTCATTTACTAGTATAACATGTTGTGTTTCTTTAAGTATGATTTTTTTTTTTTGGGGATGTTCATGTCTTGGTGAGATTTTACCTTGTGTTTTGGTATCAAACGGACAGGTACATTAGTAAGTTTTCTTTTAACTTAGGGTTTCAATGTTTCTTTGGGTTTCATATGAAAGTTTTTTAGAAATTAGCCCTGAAAATGTGTTTTACCCAGTAGATAGCCAGTTAATTTGACTATACTGATACATTTTTATTTGGTGCATGGTACAAAAAGCATTTTATGTAAATATGTCGATTTTTATAGGATTCATTTTTTTGACAGGGTCATCCACAAAAAATTAACAAATAGTCCCCGAATAAACTGGTAAAGAGTTGACTGGATTAAAAATCCTTTAAATTTTGAATTAAGCTCAGATTGGCTAGAAATAGAAGTAGTTTAGCAAGACCAGTTTTAAAGCAGGAACAATGTAGGAACGTATTTCAGGATATTTAGACATTTTTGGATGAAAGTCTGAATACCTTACAGTTAACTTGCTTGTAAACTGTTGTGTACTTCCACAACATTTTCTTTTATCTAACACTCTTCAGTTTCTAAAGCTATGTACTGAATATACCCCTGTTTATTAGCAAAGCACTTAGCCACATTCATGTATTTTGTGCCCGTCGAGTTGACATTCAGACTTGTTATTCTCTACATTATCCCATAGTGAAGTTTATGAATAGCACTTGCCACTGAGCCTAAAACTCTGTATCTGTCCTGCTAATCTACGGGCAGGTGGTTGAGTATAAAACGAAACTGCTCTCTGATGGCACAGAAAACCTGCACTGTTCAAGTGTTTTTCCTGTGTACAAGAGACACTTAAGAGATATATCCTCTCATATGAACAACTTGATGAGGTGTCAACATTATGTGAAATTTAGTTAGATTAGAAATCAGCAAAAAAAAAAAAAAAAAAGATTAAATTGGAAATTTCCTTTTTTGGAAGAGTGTAAATTTGTTTATCTTAGTGAATACACTCCAAACCTGGTGATTGTTTTGTGATACTTTTAAAAATTAATGAATAATTAAATGTTTTGGGGTTTCTTTTTGTAATACTTCTGTGTTTTTAACAGGAAAATAATTTAAATTGTTCCTTTTTTTTTTTTTTTTTTTTTTTTTTTTTTTTTTTGCAGTTCATCTTTATTTCTTGGTGGGTTACAATGTACTATGTAAATACTAAATGTTATGTACATTTCTTTTTCTTCTGATTCTTTTTTCTTCTTCTTGTTCTTTTGCATACACAGTTCTTCAGGATCCATTATAATGAAATTGTAGGAGTACAAATGGCATTTTTCTAGGGCTGACTAATGGTCTGTAAAAAGCTATTGTGACACACTTCAGTTTGCCATGTCAGTGTGTAGAGAAGATCTGGATTTAATTGTTCATCAAGAGTAGTCAAGACAGTATTTATATAGAGATTAGAATTCCAGACTGTTCCTTGTTCACTTTAAAGGTACAAAATACCTGTAGTGTAGCTCAGCATGCTGCCACCATTTTGCGTTTCTTCTTAACTTGGCAGGATAATATAGTGTGAATCATTTTAATGTATGGATCTTGAAAATGAGTTTCTAAGAAAAAGCTATGTGGGGGTTATACAGATAAAAGGCTATACAATGGTCTGTTGACGCAATCCTCTTTGAAATAACACAATGATGAGGAACAGGTGGTTTTATGATCTCTGGCCTTTGGATATGCAGTAAAGTTTCATAGTTAGTGGGTTTCCCTCTTTATTTTATCTCCCCCACAACCTGAAACATTCCAGTCATCTTTGAAAGAATGGATGTCATATGCAATGCAATGAATCAAGAATCAATAAATACATTTAAAATGCATTTTTAAATACAACGGTACTATTTGTCTTGATTTGTTTTATTAATGTCCAAACCCACCCGGAAACTACACCCACAGAACTCCTGCAGACTTCCACAGAATTTGATTGTCTGTCATTCGTAATGTTCTACACTCTCCCTTTGCATGTTTCCTTATTAAATATTTCACCTAATATGATTATACTTTTAGCTACCAATATAAGAGAGTACTGTAGAACTCTCAGCTCTGTTTAGCACATTTGAAAAAAATCCATTCCATAAAATGTTATAAATGAACAAAAAACAGTTTCAGATTATGACTAATTACGCAAACAAAGCAGTCACTGGAACCTTTTTTTGTGGTTTCAGTACATTCAGATTTACGTCTATTTAATTTGATCCATTTTAAAAGTGATCTGCAAATTCTTTTAGGAATTGTGTATACAGCCCTAGTAGCCTATACACAGTAGCCAGAGCAAGAGATGTAGATTTATTTTGCATATCTGACAGTGTAACATTAAGCAGAAGTATTTTGAATGATTTAAACCTGTATCCTGTTTTCTGGTATCCTGACCAGTCTGACGGCTCTTTCAGACCAATATAATCATTTGGTTTCAGCCATGTTTGATTATATTGGTCTAAATGAGTCTACTCCAAAAAAACCTGCCTGATTTATCTCAAGTGATCTGGTTACCCATAAATACACATGAACTAGACAAAATGAGTGGCAACATGGGCACTATCTTCTCTGATACAGTACATTAGAAGCTGTTGCCCCCATCAAATTAAAAAAGGTTAGAGCAAAAATTGACTGTGCCATGGTATAACAGTAATACTCACTCTCTCAAGAAAGAAACTCGTAGTCTTGAGCACAAATGGAGAAAAACTAACTTGGAAGTTTTTAGAATTGCGAGGAAAAACATTCTTCCATCTTAGAAACATTGCCAAGCTACGAAACATGTTGTCTGTTTCTGATGCGGAAAAGCTAGTTCATGCATTTATGACCTCTAGACTGGACTATTGTAATGCACTTCTAGGTGGTTGTCCTGCATCTTCAATAAACAAGCTACAGGTAGTCCAAAATGCAGCAGCTAGAGTCCTTAAAAGGTCAAAAAAATATGATAATTTTACCCCAATTCTACAGTCTCTGCACTGGCTACCTATTAAGTTCCATATCAGTTACAAAATATTATTACTTACCTATAAGGCCCTTAATGGTTTAGCTCCTGCGTACCTAACTAGCCTTCTACCACGTTACAATCCATCACGCTCCCTAAGGTCACAAAACGCTGGACTTTTGGTAGTTCCTAGGATAGCAAAGTCCACTAAAGGAGGTAGAGCTTTTTCACATTTGGTTCCCAAACTCTGTAATAACCTTCCTGATAATGTTCAGGGTTCAGAGACACTCTCTCTGTTTAAATCTAGATTAAAAACACATTTCTTTCGCCAAGCATTCATATAATGCATTTCATAATTATGGACTGCAGTTAAAGTATATTTGATCAAATGCACATTATTATTCTTTAGCTTGGCTTAAAATAATTAATTTTACTTGGTTGGAACAGCAGCCACGCTAATTATGTCTCTATTTGTTTCACTGTTTTGCAACAGGATTTACATCCCGTAATAACTAGGATTTACACAAGCTACAGTCTGGATCCAGATAACCTGAGAAGAGATGATGTCACCCCCTAAGAGGACCTCAGATGATGCTAACCCTGAAATAACATACAGAACTACCAAATTTAGCTATAAGTGTGATTGCATTATATAATAATTGCTGTTAATTGTGTTCATCATCTATTTGATTACATCTTTAATTAATTTTTCCGTACATTTCTGCCATATGCACATAAACTGACAGTCACCACTGATGAGCTAATACTAAATATTGTAGAAACATAATTTTCAGTAAAGTTTGCAATGATTTGTATCATAAAAAGCGCTATACAAATAAACTTGAATTGAATTTTCGTATAATTTTTTATTTAATTCGTCATCGCTATTTTAGTATTATTTATACACTATTATAGTACTTATTAATATTTTGATAGTTTAATAATTAGCTTTTATTTTATATTTTCAATTGTTGGTTTTAATAGGTATTTGTCATGTTTTTATATATATATACATACACATAACACTGATTTAGTCTTACTTTTAAAAGTGATGACAAAGAAAAAATGTCAAGTTGTTCGAGTTTATATACTGCATGTTTTATGCATGTAATTGAGTTTTTATTGAAACTGTGCAAAAAACTTGTAGCCTTTATTCTAGGCTGCTGCCCACATGCGAGTGGATGTGTACATTTGAGTATTAACACCAGGTGTGTTTGCTTTGGATCAGACTAAAAGACGGAAGTTGGCTGTTTTATCTTTTGTCTCAGGCTTTGTGTGGTCATTTGGGTGTCTGTTTTATAACTTTAACAGCCTTTTTTTTCTTTCATTTTTGCACTCTTTGCTTTTCCTTTGTGGACTGACACCAACGTGACAAAGTAATCTCTCTCTCTCTCTCTCTGTCTCTTTATCTATCTCTCTGCCCTTGCATTAGCTCTTTATGTTTATTGACCTAGAGGTGATTAAAGTCTAGCCTTAGAAATGGATCCAGCTTTTTAAACTGTTGACAGTTGAGATAAAAGCCCTTAAGACTTGGGGATGGGCACTATGGGTCGTGGCACGTTTGTGTGTATGTATTTTACAGGGCTTAAAAGCCGAGCTAGCTTTCTGCTCCCCTCTTCTAAGTTCAATGTCAAAGGGTGAACAATGGCAGGTCACAGGGATCCCGGGCCCAAACAGACCGTGCATAGCCTGCATACTTTTCCCATAGCAGGTCCTGACCTCTACTCTCTGCCTCTCTCCCTCCCTAAAGAATATATTTTCAGGCTCTCAGGGAAGATCTATCAGTTTCCCTCACAAAAGTATCGCTTTTGTGATTTGAGACAACTTTCTGATGAAGAAACCTTGAAATCCGAGAACTGCCTTCGTAGCGGATAAAGCTGAACCAGTGACCCTCTTCTCGGCTGATTTGATGCTTCTCCACCTTCAGTGTCGCAGCAGCAGTGGTCCCAGCTGATACCCTGCGACCATCCAGCGAGCCTAAAAGAGCTTATTTCTGAGAGGTACGTTTTAATATAGCAAAATTTGTAGTATCACTGTTGCAAATGTAGTGCTGCGAGTGTGGCTTGTGCAGGGAATCTTGCATGATGTAGAAGGGCAGTGAATACGTCGCCTGTCTGGGCAGCCCCAACGCAGAGACTCCACGCTCACTGAATCTTGTTCTTCTCGCAGACTGCATTCAATGAGGCAGCCCTGCTCTCCCGTTTCTCATAGAGCCTCAGAGTCTGGGAGCTAAACAACTGGGTCTGAGTGACCTCATGGCCACACAGAGTCAGCGTGCTTGCTCTTTGCACTGCACTTCGATTCATGTCACTGCTAGCTTTGCATTTGTGTGTGTGTTGCTAAGGCTGTACTCACAGAGATGGGCTGCTTTTGCCACGAAAGCAGTCTTCACCTGTTTTCTCATGTTTCTCTCTTCCCAGTTACCTCGGTGGAAGCAACAGTGAGCTCACAGATTGAGCGATCAGGCTTGAGCAATTTCATGCCGACACACATCATGCATGCTTGATCTGCCAGTGTATGTTACACGTGAAGATCAGTGGGCCGAGCGGCTTAATCCTGCTAGGCAGATCGGAGCAGAATGCTGGTAGCTTTGCATTTGTGTGTGCGTTGCGGAGCCCCGCTACCCACAATCTTGTGTTTCTCTTCTCCCAGTTACTTGGAGGAAGAAATGGTAAACTCGCATGGATGAGCGATCAGGCAGTTTAGAGCATAGACACACACATGTCCAAGGTGATGAACTTGCTGGTGATATGAGCCACAGAAGCAGTTCCCCCAGCTCAGAGTAAGTCAAGCTTCCACAGCTGCTACTTCCTCATCCCCAAAAAGGATTGTGAACTAAGGCCCATCCTCGATCTCAGGCACCTGAACTGCGCCCTCATAAAACGGCCATTCAGGATGATTACATTCAAAGAGATCCTCTGGCAAGTGTACCCAGGGGACTGGTTCTTTTCGCTGGATCTGAAAGACGCCTACTTTCACAACCAGATAGTACCCCACCAGAGGGAGTGGCATATCAATACACAGTACTTCCCTTTGAGACAGATGGGAATCCACATTCTGTATTACCTTGATGACTGGATCATCTTGGCCCAGTCGGGGGACGAGCTACTATTTCACAGATCCTTCCTCCTCAGCCGTTAAGAATACCTGGGACTCAGGATCAATTTTGCCAAGAGCACGTTGTCCCACAGCCTATGGATATTGTTCCTGGAAACATTTCTTGACTCAGCTCGAATGAGGGTGGTAGTCGCACCAGAATGTGCACTGGCCATTCAGCAGCTTGTGGTATCATTCAAAGTTAGAGCCCCTCGCCCTCTCTAGACATTTCAGAAGATGCTGGGCCTCATGGCCTCTGTGTCTCCAGTACTTCAGCTGGGCTTCGCATGCACCCCCTTTCAATATTGGCTGAAACCACGAGTTCTGTCCCATGCGGCCACACCTGGCATCTTGGACGCCTTCGTGTCAAGGGATTGCCCCAGGGAATGGTCTGCAGAAGGAAGGTGGTCTAGACAGACACTTCCAACACTGGTTGGGGAGCACTGTGCGATGGCAAACTGGCTTTCGGCCATTGGTCACTTGCCTTGCGCTATCACCGTTCCTTCATGGGACCTGCCTATGGTGTTGAGGGCTCTGATAAGTCTTACCTTTGAGCTGCCACATTCTGATGTCCTTCGTCCCCTGATGCTAAAAACCACTCTGCTACTGGCATTAGCACCGGTAAAGCATTTGGCTGATCTGCAGGAGCTCTCGGTGAGCCCCACCTGCCTTGAATTCAACAAATCCAAGGCCGGTCTAAAGCAGAGGCATGGTTATGCACCTAAAAGTGCTCTCGACTCTGTTCAGGGCACAATTACTGTGTAGCTCTATCGCTGCTTCCTCATTCAGAGCAGGACGAGAGCTGAATTTATATTGAGAATGTATATTGAGTGTTCCACTCCGTTCAAGCAGTTGGAACAGCTTTTTGTATGCTTCGGTGACCACACCAAAGGATCTCCAGTCACAAAGCAGAGACTTTCCAAATGGATAATCGATGCTATCATGTTAGCATACTCTTCTTTGGGCCTACAGTGCTCCATGAGAGTAAGGTCCCACTCAACGAGAGGCCTTGCCTCTTCCTGGGCTTGGTCTAGCGGTGTGTCCATTACAGAGATTTGTGCAGTGGCCGGCTGGGCCTCGCCATCCACATTTACCAGGTTTTCTAATCTGGATGTCCCAGCCTTATAGGCCAGGGACCTTTCTGCTTAAACAGACCCACTATGGCCATATGGCGGTTTGGTGGTTAAGGCAAGTTCAAGTATTAGTTGTTCCACTTGCATATCACAGCAGGATTATACTGGTTTGAAATAGCATCTTAGCAAATGCAGTATGAGTGAGGTATCGATAGGGAATGTACTCGGTTACTAACATAGCCTCGGTTCCCTGAGATACAGGAACAAGTACTGCATTGCTGGCCATGCTGTGTAGCTGCACGACTTACTCGTTGCTTCAGTTGAAGTAACCTGTGGATCCTATGGGGAAGTACCCGCTTATATAGCCAGATGCCCTGTCCATTCTAGCAGGCTTTGGTGGACTTGGTCACCATAGGCTTGTGCAGCTCATCTGCCGAGCCATTGGTTTGTTTTTAATTCACTGAACAAACCAATGGCCGTGCAGTTACACTGTGTTATTGAAAAGGCTTCAGAATTAAAAGAAAAAGCAGTTTTCCCCATAGTGTCTTAGCAGAAGCAGTACTTATTCCCGTATCTCAGGGAACCGGGGTTAAGTTAATAACCAAGTACATTTTCTATTATATTATGGGCTGCATTTTGTATTTGTCTTTATTTGAACAAGAAATTGATACATATTTTGCCAACATAGGCTCATTGGAAAACACCAACAACTTTATTCATTTTCATGCAAATTATGATTATGGGGCAAAATATCGATTAAGTTACTTAATTTCTTTCTTCTTACTCTTACTTTTAAGCGGTTCCTTGCACAGCATCATGTTATGACCTCAAAATAATTTTATCTTAATGCATGATTTGTAAACTAATACAACTGATGTTTGCATCACATAATCAGCTCCATGTGTATGGCTTTTCTGACATAGTAAACTTGCTTGGAAGCCCATTTCATACAGCATTGCACTTGCAATGTGGAGCACTTGTATACGAATCTTGTGAAACACAAGTCATGATAAAATCACTGAAAGACTCAAAATCAATGTCCACGATACATAGAACCATAATAATAAAACATTACCACGTTCATTTTCATCTGTTTAAGACAAAATTGTACTCATTTTTAAACGGCGATTGCACATTCCTCTAAAATGTTAACTCTGAAAGTGCCATGAAACATGCAAGGAACAAACTCTTATCATTTCACATAAATATCGCCAAAACCATGTTTTTCCAGTAAGCTGTTGTTGTTGTTGTTTGTTTTGTTTTTAGTTTTTGTAGCAACATCAACTAACACAAAACTACTGAATTCAATTGTGAGACAAGTCAGCCTGCAGCTTTGTGTATGTATAGTGCTGTTTGTATGACATTATTGCTTATTTAAAGGGATCAAAATCAGTTCCTTGCCAGTTAGGATTCTGCTTTAGAATGTAGTGGACTCTATAGGCAGTAGACAGCGAGAGAGTTCACTAGATTTTGGAATAATGCCAGTTTGTTATTCTCTTGTATGCCCTGGTCTCTGTTCTGTCTTGCCTCAGTGTTTATACTCTACAGGGCTTTGCATCAATGACAGGGGAGCCCCAGTCTCAGGGATCTATCTATCAGAGGTTAATCCTGTGTGTGTGTGTGTGTGTGTGTGTGTGTGTGTGTGTGTGTGTGTGTGTGTGTGTGTGTGTAAACAGTATGTGTTTTTCTCTAGCAGTAAGGTTGGACTTGTGCACTGGTTGTAGCTGCAGCAGACTCATCCACTTAAGATCCCACAAACACAGAGAATTATCGCTTGGCTGAGGTGCTTCTGTGTTTGCCCAGACAGAAGTTGAGGACCACTGGTTTAGACTGGGGTCTGTGTTTTGTCTAGGATGGAAAAAAATGCAGTAAAAGGGGAGCTCCCTCTTTTTCACAAACAGGAACACACACATGTCCGCACACGTGTGCTCAGACAGAGTCTTGGGGGATGTGACCTCTCTCCAATGCCTCCGATCTTGGCCCCTTCTCCCTGGGTGAAGGCAGAGAAAGGTCAAAGGTGATTTTTTGGGGGGCTCAAGATTAGGTTTCACATGACTGAGCACCTTTGTTGAGGCCGTCCAGCAGAAAGGAAACGTCCAGGAGGCCTTCATGTCTGTCTGAGATGGGCCTCAAAAGCACCCTTCCCCCTTTGGCCTCTTCTCTTCTCTTCTCTTCTCTTCTCTTCTCTTCTCTTCTCTTCTCTTCTCTTCTCTTCTCTTCTCTTCTCTTCTCTTTTCTTCGTCAGAACATTACATGCAACAACAGTCAATGGTGAAATAAGTCTATATGACTTTTGATGAAATTTCCACACTGCATTTTTTCCATACAATGCAAGCAGTAATATTATATAAAATATCTATATTTCAAATCTTCAGATGTCTTTCAATACTTTGTATACTTTGTCTTTCAATACTTTAATATGAATTTCAGTTGACAAAATTTGTAAACACTGTACACTATCAAATCTGCTTGAACATCCCGACCAGGCCAACATAGTTACATAGGCTCAACCAATGAGCTGAGTCTGACTAACGGCAGACAGTAGGAAATTTTTATAATTTATAATTTATGCTAATCAACCTACATTCATTTAAGATATACTTTTTGTCAGTTTATGCATTGCCAGAGACCCAAACCCATGACCTTGCATGGTCTTTTCACAAATTGCAGTTCTAAATGGTCCATGCAAATTCCATGATCCAACAATAAAGAGAACCGCCACTGGTTATGTGAAGCATTGCACGCCCTGCCAGATAACGACGGCTGTCCTGCAAATCCAGTAGCAGCAGGTCTTGATATCTGTCTGTTTGAAAACAAGAGGGTCATTTACTGCTGACCTCTGGCCCGGGTGTCTGTGTACAGTTCTGGTGAGACTGTAGGGCACCAGCTTTACAACCCTATCAATAACAGAGACAAAGTCCATTCCTCTTTTTCTTATCTGTTTCATATTTGGAACTCCACCTGAGCCCAGAACGGGCAATGCTTAGGTTCACCCTCTTACGACATGACCCCGTCACCTCAAAACCTTGAGCTTTGTCGCGAATGGGTGAGAGTCGATGCTGGCATTCATGCATAATTCATCACAGCACCAATAATCCCAGACTGCACCAGGAGGGATGGGAGCAGTTTGATTGGATTGACAAAAAGGGGTGTGTGGGGTGAAAGCTAGGGGGGCAGAAGGAGGATTAGACAGTGAAAATATGCCTTTGATAGCTTTCACAGTCTGAGAGGTCTTTGGTTTACGGTTATTCATATTGTGTCTAATCTAATCTGGAACAATCCCGGTCAGGGAGGGGAAATCGGTGGCAGAGAGTGTGAAACTGTCTTAGCTTCTTTAAAGAGACAACAGAGGCATTTGGGGAGAGGGGTGAACAAAGGGTTCACCACTTCTAACACCACAGACAGTTATCAGGCATGATATGGCAAATAGGGCCCAAGACACCAAAAATCATACTGTGAGCAAGAGACACTTTTATGCAAACATGCATATCCCCCCACACAAACATATCAAGAAAAGCACATGGACACTTCAGGTGATTAATTGGTCTGAGGCTTTCAGCTCCGTCTGTGGTGTTTGTACAGTTCCATTTTTGTGGCAGCTGGTTTTTGTGACTGAGACACGTTTATAAGTGTGTAAGGGACAAATGACAATGGACATAAAACAAAGAGAAAGAAAAAAACACTAGCTAAACTACACAGCGCTAACTGCAAAAGGAAGTGGGCAGACACTAGTTTTGCTTGTAAACAATACGCTCTTTAGCGGTGCATGCTATAGAAAGTATCACCATTATTATTGCTCAGTTAGAGAATAGATCCCTAATGCTAACTTAAAATTTGGTTGGTATTTCATATCCCATGGCTAGTTCAGAAAAAGTGAGGTATTATTTTTCTAAGTGATACAAATTATGGCAGATAATAAAACAGGCAGAAAAATTAAGGAAGTAGCTGAGACATACACTACTGTTCAGAAGTTCAAAGTCTTTTACTCTCACCAAGGCTATATTTATTCGATCAAAAATACAGTAAAAACAGCAATAATGTGAAATATTATTACATATATTACTTTATATTATTTTACTTTATATATTACTTTTGAATATATTTTAAAATGTAATTTATGTAGTTTTCAGCATCATTACTCCAATCTTCAGTGTCACATGTTCCTTAAGAAATCCTTCTAATATGCTGATTTGCTGTTCAAGAAACTTTTCTGATTATTAATGTTGAAAGCAGATGTGCAGCTTCATATTTTTATAGAAACTATGATACATTTTTCATGATTCTTTGATGAATAGAAAGTTTCAAATGTAACAATGTAACAATGAAAAGTCTTCACTTTTGCTAAATTCAATGCATCCTTTCTTTAAAAAAATAAAATAAAATTAAATTAAATTAATGACCACAAACTTTCAAATTGTAGCACTTTTTGAACAGAATATCATGTCACAATATCACAATATCAGACTAGACTTGGACCCATATGCAACCAATAACATTGAGTTTTGCAGCTCTCATCACATTTTCTTCAGAAATTATGTTGTAGTATAGTCTAGACTGAATGGGCTGTGCTTTGTTTATTCCTTCTATAAGCATTACAATAAATAAAAAGTATTTTATGATGACTCTCATTTTATCTAATAAAGGAATAATTGTGCAAACATAATGACAATTTTTCCGTTGTATGAGTTGTATTTGTTTAGTTGTATGATGGTGGTTACTCTTCGAGACAGGCAGCTGGGCGACCCTGCCGCCCCCCGCCAAGACACCCCCCTTGCCTTCTGTCTATGGTAAAATCAGCGGGTCAATAGGTTTAAAGCATATAGAGCTGCACTCTAGCAGCAATCTCACATCATAAGAAAACAGCTCTGAATACATAAAACTGGACTTTATTGAGATAACATGCAATACAACTACAGTTGCATGAAGTTATCTAATTACTTCACCTGTTATCACACAGGTGAAAGTTTAAATGCTTATATTGTTTAACATTTTATAATGTAGTTATTTAAGCAACACATCATGAATTCATTTTATATTGTCATGTTTGAATGTGGAGTTGTGGTCATCTGAAGAACTTGTATGTTTGGGAAGAGTTGGTGCATAAGAGTGACCTTTAAAAATAATTTATTAAAATTCCACTTTTCCCAGACATGCACTGACCTTTCCGACCAGACGAGGCCAGAGGGGAAGGGTGAGAGTATGTGAGCGTGTGTGTGTGTTTGTGAGACCACGGGGATCTATCGTGAACTATGAACCAGCCCTTTTCCCGTTCCCCTGCTGTGGCTTGGGTTTTGCCTACTCTCTATCTCTCTCTCTCTCTCTCTCTCTCTCTCTCTCTCTCTCTCTCTCTCTCACACACACACACACACACACACACACACACACATGTGCATGTTTACCTTGCTGTCTAAATGAGGACATAGAATAGACTTCTATTGTTTTAAATAAACAATTATTTAATTTATAACATAATAAAAAAAAACGCATCACGGTTTCCACGAAATTATTAAGCACCACAACTGTTTTCAACATTGATAATAATAATAGATGTTTCCTGAGCAGCAGATCATCATATTAGAATGACTGGAGAAATTATGCTGAAAGTTCAGCATTTCATCCCAGGAAGAACTTACATTTTAAAATATATTCAAATAGAAAACCGTTATTTTATATTGAAATAAATATTTTTTTTAAATTACTGATTTTAATGCGTTTTTGATCCAATAAATGCAGCCTTGGTGAGCATAAGTGACTTTTAAAAATCGTATATTATACTAACCCTTAACCAAATATTTGACCTGTAGCGTATAGATTTTTTAAAATAATATTAAATAATTAACTGATATTCTGGAAAGTATCTTACATCTAAAAACTTTATTGAATATTTAGGCTACTTGATTACTTTATTGGAACTTTTTGGCACAATTAGATATTTTGTTCCCAAAGTATAGTTATTTAACTCAAATCTTTACTAACACATATCTTGATTGATTTCAGATAATAAATCATTCTAAACACTGATAATAACCTTATCATGAAAAAAAGCAATTCCCCGCTGACTCACTGCAAGCTTTTTTTGGAAACAGCACAATATTAAGAGGTGCAGTGCCCTGCAGGAAAGAAACAAACCCCAATCGATCTGGAATTCCTTTTCACTAGGACTGTCTGAGCGCATCAAGGACCCCCAACACACACATTTACCTAGCCATTTAAGATTTCTGCATGTGTGTCAGGTCATTGATCAATAGCTGTCGTACCCAGCCCATGTCTTGGTAGGTCTTTCGTGCCCCTCACCCCCAGCTTCCATAGACACCCCGATTATAATGAGGGATCCAGCTTTCACAGACAATCTAGAGGGGGAGGTGTCAGACAGAGCCAAGGACCCAGACGGGGGGCCCCATGCCGGGTCACGCCACAAGGCCAAGGTGCTTTTGTCCCCCTGCCATCCCCACCCCACTCCATTTCTCCATCTCTTTCTCCATCTCAGCTTCTTTGACCCACAAGGTCCGTCTGTGAAGGAAGGGGGGTATGTAGCCAAATTCAATAATTGTGGTTGTCATTGATTTTGTGTGTGTAGTATGTGTTAATTTTGGGTGCATCAACAGTCCTTCCATTGCTATGAATCAGTTAGAAGCATGTATAAATGCAATGTACAAAAATTTACCTGCACAAATTGTTTTTAAATTCACAGAAATCTATAAAACACTATTTTATTTGCATGCACTTGGCACTTCAAGACATGTTGCACCAGGTCTGATGTCCATAGCAGTATTTGGACAGAATTATTTTTATTATGTTTTACAATGATTGTTACAAATATTAGTATATGATGCATGTGATTTAATGTAGTCACTTAGATTATATAATTAATTATATAATATAAACTATAACTATAAATAATTCATAATAATTCAAAATAATTGAGATTCTTAAAATCTCAAATACAGCTGTCAAATTCATGTTTTTGCATAGTGAAAATTGCCGCACTAAATTCAGTCAGGTTTTATTCTTGTTTAATTTAAGTTTAACTAAATTAACTAAAATTAAAAAAAAACTAGACATATATATATATAAAAGAAACGAATAAAATTATAAAAACATCAACATTACTCAAACTAAAATAAAATGTAAACAGAAAATATAAAAATTCTCCATTTAGTTACACATGGGTGTAATATGTACTGTACAACTTCTATTGTTCTGTTTTGCCCTTTTGGAACATGGTAATTGCTTTCATTGTATGGAGGAAAAGCAGCTCTTTAAAAATCTTATTATAATCATCTTCTAATGATTTCTCATAAATCAAATAAAAATAATTAACAGTAAAAGGGTAGTAAAAATATCTTATGGAATAATCTCAGGTTTGGTTCAGCTGTTTCTTTAAAACAGCATTTTTTTTTTAAATTATTGATTATCCCTGCTTTCTGACTTCCCCTCTTGTCCTCAGAAGAGATCATGGTCAGCTCAGAGCAAAAGATAAGAAGAAAGGGACAGGGTTTACCACCACTGATAAAATATAATTGTCAAGTAATAAAAAGATAACCAGAAAGCAGAAAGGCCGCACAGACACAGAAATCAACTGAGAACTCCTGGAAATGATTGATAGTGCTGTTGACACCTTTGTCCACTGACAGCCACAATCAGAAACTGTGTACGTGCATGTGTGTGTATTTTTCTGTAAGGAGTATGTTTAGGTGTAGGGAGATAAAAATCATTACGCCTATGGAGAGTCCCCATAAACCACAAATGCAAGTGTGTGTCTGTTTGTGCAGTGAAGCATTCAATCTACCTTTTTGACTATTTTACAACTCTTCTGGGAAATGTTAGATGTTTTTTACTGTATATGTTGAGAAGATGATAGGTCTTCCTGGAGAAACTGTCCTTTGGCCAATACACACACATAGACAATCCTCTGGGACTTCAGTATAGCATTTGTCTGCATGTAAAGTTTGGGGAGACACAGGGGTCAGATGTATCCACATTTCTGGAAGGAAAACAAAATACATTTTTCCAAATCTCTCCCTAAAACGCACCCACTTACAAACTCAGACACACACACACACACACACCTGACTTCATTAGCCTATGGTTAAATTGACAACCTGTGGCATTTACAGAGGATTTGTTGACTAATGATTCAAAAAGAAGGTGACTAATCATTAATGATAATAGCAAACAACAGCTAAAGGTAACAATAATAAGAAAAGAGACACATAATGTTATTATTTAATGTATTATTATGGTTATTATTTTTAACCAATGTAAAAATAGAAACAAACTAATTTGTGACTTGGTTTTAATATCTTTTTAATATACAAAATACCATAGAATTGATTGATAAAAGTCAAGTGTAAAGCTCAGAAAATTCGTTTTCATATGCCATCAATTCGAAAAAACATTCCCAGAGGAAAGAAAAATCTAAAGTGAGACCTCTTAAATGTCTCAAATATTTCTCCTGTCAGAAATGGGTTTAGTTTAACATCAGATGGAGAGGTTTGCTTTAGTCTCTCCTGCTTCTCACACTTGTCTCCTGACAACACGCTCACAATAGTTTTGAAAGAGATCTCATCATCTTACATTATGCTCAGATTTTTCTCCTTAGAGACACTGGTGGTCTCACATGTGTCTCCTTTAAAACTTTAGAAAAGGAAACAAATGTGAGATCCAGTGTCTCTAACTAAGGAGAAAGATCTAAATGAGTTCAAGTCCCGGCTAAAGGTGCCTTCCTGCTCCTGTTCCCTTCTCATCTGTCTCACTGTTCCCTTCTCTCCTCCTACTGCCCTGCTTTAAAGGTGACATTTATTTTTTAAATAGTGTCTCGAAAGAGATTACAGCCTTGTTTCTCACAGTCAATTCTCATTTTGGACTCTATTCTCTCAGAATTTTCTCATGTCTTAAATGTGTCTATTTCTATTTCTTGTAGGGAATTTTAGGAGAAACGTCTAAAACACTGTTGATACTAAAATGAGAAATAATCACAACTAGTCTCCTGAACTTACAAAGAGCCATCTCTGAGCAATCAAATGTTCCTCTGAAAACCCAAACTAAGATCTGGGACATTCAAAAAAAAAAAAAAAAAAAAAAAAAAAAAAAACATCAAGACATTTTTAAATATAAACAGTTGCGTCTGGTTCAAATAGGAGTCATCTATCCATAATGTTACTTTGTCCAGTAAAAAAAATGGTCTTGTCTGAATCAGGAGAGAAATAAATGCACACCAAACACAATTTGCAAGTGAAAATGTTAAAACAGTTCTAAACAAATATATTGGTGGATTTTTGGTGTGAGAGGACAACAGGGGATGGACGTTTTGACTGGAGGATGCGCTATTATGGAGATTTGACTTGAAGCAACGGTTTGAATTTAAAATGATGTGATGATGGATTTGTTTCTTACAAACACATATTTACACTTCACAGAATGTATATTGATGGACTGGAGAGTAGTGGATTACTTGTGGATTATTGTGTTGTTTTATTTAGTTGTTTGGACTCACATTCTGACGGCACCCATTCACTGCAGACGATCCACTGGTGAGCAAGTGATGGAATGCAAAATTTCTCCAGATCTGTTCGATGAGAAAACAAACTCATCTGCATCTTGGATACTCACCAAGGGCGAGTATATTTTTAGCAAATTTTTATTTTTGGGTGAACTATTCCTTTAATACTTTCTAATTATTGTTTATAAAGACATACACACACCCATCAAACACACATTTACAAATGCATGGACACAGAAAAGCAGCTATGATGTCTCTTGAATCATACTATGATCATCCTCTGTAATCCATAGTGCACCCCAGAGCAAAGCATGCTGGATCCCAGCCAACAGGGCCAGACAAGTACTTCTGGAAAGCATTCAGACTCAAAAGCCACTTTTTTGGCTTGCATAGAGAACGGCTAAACTTATGAAGTGGTCTGGATCTGCTTAAGTAAATAATGTGGCTTTTTTTATTTTATTTTTTTATGTGTGTGCATGTGGCTTTGTATGTTCTTGTAATTTTGTGTCATTTACTCTCTCTTTTTATCTCTTCCTGTTCATGTGTATCATATTTACAGAAGTGATATGGCACATTCCACAGTTTTGAAATGCTGTAATTTTTTTTAAGCATTAGATGCACAAATTTCATCTTCCTTGGAGTGAGAACTATATTACATTTGTTAGATTAACTATCATAAAATTAACTGTGTGAATGTTCGTTCACACATCAGAAGTTCTGACTTTCTCATGTGGATCAATTAATCATTAAAAGATACAAAATCAAAAGGGACAACGTTGATATTCAAGTCACTGTAATTGTACATTTCAATTTCATTATTTAATTTTGTGTCACATTTTGCACACAATAATGTTACTGTTTAAAAAAGAAATTACACAAATCAGGATATTACTGTAAACTATGTTCCAAAACTCAAAAACCTCTGGTACAATAAATGTAAAACAATAAAGCTTATACAGTATAATATTTAATTTAGACTCCTGAGGTGGATAAGCAGCATTTTAAAAATTAAACACATTTTTTGGGGTCCTATTTTGTAGCATTTGTGGAAAATGCCACATGTTCTTTAACGCCGATTTCTGGATCAAAGTCAAAGACGAGCCACTTGCCATCTCTGAGTTCATTTTGGACTTAAATGAAAGTTACAGTGAACTATGAGCAGCTATTGTTCAGCAAGGCCTAGATCTCTTCGGATATTCCTTGACCCCAATTCTGTAAACATTTAATAGTTCACAGCTGTCCTTGACTCACAATGGCTGATTTAGATGAAAATTCAAGCTGTACAAGATTATGTGATTTGAAGCTCCTCCGTTCAGAGTTGGTTGCTGAAGTGAAAAGCTGAACGCTGTTGGTTTAGCTGTGAGACTAGATTAAATGGATCATTGACAGTGGTGTAGACTGTGAAGTGATCCAACTCTCTCCAGAGGATGAGCCCATCAGGCTAAACAAACACATCAAGGAGACAGGACATTCACATTCACACTATAGACACAGTCTGCTTGATGTAGGATGGGAGTTTGCAATTAGGAATGAAAGTGAAAACTAGGCCAAAACCAAAAGCTACAAAATGAGTGCACATGAACAAAACCTTGTTGTATGTTGATATTTGCAATGAAGTTTCCACTATTTTCCAAAAACATTTTCCATCATTCTCTAGGGCAACATAGAGTACATATAAAACATCAGTTACAAATAAGAGAAAGACAACGCTAAACAGTAAGATATGGGGAAAGTCCACATTCTTGTGCTATTCGGTCTCCCAGTATTTAAAATAAATGACTGACATTTATTTTTATCAGTCAGATTGTTTTGTGAATCTGTCCCAATGTAGTGCTGTCTTCCCCAAAGTGGCCATTAAGGATTTAGAAAACTGTATTGGTTCTGAATGCAAAACTGTAACATACAAATGTTTTACATGTAAATATGGTTCTTTACACAGATGTTTTCATTTTAGACAGATTGTAGCAAAAGCTAAACTTAGTTTAATTCTAAAGTTCAGAGAGAGAGAGAGCAAAAAAGGGTCACATTAAATTAAATTATTACTGTTTTATATGAAACAAATATATATTAATTACCATTATAAATGACTCTCAAAGGGGGGAAATATGACCCCATTAAACAGTTTTCTGGAAACACTTTTTGTCTCTTACGACTGCATATGGAGAAAATGATTTATATTCCATTGTTCCAACTTATCAATATGTGATTTAGATCATCATTACAAATTATTTTTGAATTCTCATTTAACACAGAGATTTATTTATTATATTCTGTAAATGTAAATTTAAAAAAAAAAAAAAAAAAAAAAAAGAAAGTGGAAAAATTCTGGCTAGATTTCACAGTGGGCTACATTTGAACTTTGTGAGCAGAGACCTGGAGAGGAAACACACGCTCTCTGGCCATTTTCAATTAAACTCAGCCAAACCGAGGTTCCTTTCTAATGACAGCTTTGAGTATTCAGACATATGAAAGATATTATTTATCTCATAGTGACATATAGAAATATCAGCGTCATGTTTGGCGAAGTCTCGAGATATTGGCTTTGGTTGTGAGGCAGCTTTGTCCAGTCTAAATACTGATCTGGTCTGTCTTTGTCCTGGTGTTTCAAAAAACCCATAATTTCTTCCAGATGCAGATGATGAACAATTTTGAAAACTCAGGTTCACTCTTTCACTTTCTCTATTACAGACAGAATGAAAGGTGTGGAACTGAACCGTAACCATATCCTTGGCGTCACATTTTTCAATGACCAAATTTGTCCCTACCTCATGAAAAATTAGCTCTATACACTACTGTTTTAAAGTTAATGTTTTAAAAATCACTTATGCTCACCAAGGCAGCCTTTATGTGATGAAAAATACAGGAAAATGGAAATACTGTGAAATATTATTACAATTCAAAATAGATGTTTTCTATGTAAATATGTTTTAAAATGTAATTTATTCCTGTTATGACAAAGCTGAAACTTCAGCAGTAGTTAGTCTTCAGTGTAACATGATCAAATTAATATGCATTATTCAAAGAAAACAATATTTAAAAAAAAAATAATAATTTAAAAATGTGATGAAATTAAAATCTCCTAAAAAATATGTAGGAGTTTTCATTTCATTAGTATTGTAATGAAATGTGACACTGAATTAATTTTTTAATCTTCTGCCTGTTTGTCATAATATTAATTTAGAATCATTTACTCTCTTTCCAGTGTCATGTAGACAGAACTTTGACTAGACGGCAAAATATCTAGTCCACACCGCAGCTTATTCTGGTTAAGAATATCAGACAGGCTGATTTTTGCTGGTGTGCTTTCAAGACTCCTATGTAAATCTTTTCTTACTTGTGGCTTTGCTGTCGAGTTCAATACCGCTCCATCCTTCAATAACAACATCTGTGCAAAAAAAAAGTTGACAGCGACCTTGTTATAAATAAACTTCAGAAACTTTTTTCTTACATCATATTTTTGAAAAATCTGATTTTTTTTTTCCAATGGAAAGGAAGTTTTTAGTTCTGAAAGGTACAGTATGTTTTATAGTAATTAACTCTTTTATCTCGAAAGATCAAGGAAAATTTGATTCCTTAAGGGCAAAGAACTACCACATGCATTTGTTATTCATCATTTAGCATCATTTTACATCATTTAGCACTCTCCTCACATCCAGCAAGGCTGGAACATACAAAACTAGGTGAAACCTTTGTTCTTTTCCATTAGGAGAGCTTCTGATGATTTACTAATCCTATGTGATGCCTTAACCTCTCTTCCTCACACATTCGATGATGGATCCCCAACTGCTCAAAAGCTCTCTTTATTCTTTTGCAGATTTTACTGGAGCATGTTACTGTCTGAACATTACTGAGGCATTCTACAATATTAAATCTCAAATAGCTTTGCTTGGAATGAAATAAACCTGGACCATCTTGTTAGGGAGTTCAAATAAACAGTGAGTACAGTCAGGCAAAAACTGACACTGTTTGACTCTTACTGCATCAGACCTTATTAATTCCTGCTCCTTTCCATCAATTTCACTCATGCTACTCAGCGCAGGGTGAGCGAAAGGACTAGAAGAAGCCTTGGCTGTTTTCTCTATGTTAGTGCTAATGATCCAGCAAAGAGCAGATCCTTTTGAACTCTGTGTTCTCCTGGTCGTTTATTGGACGGAAAGCCTCTAGGCCAGCATCACTCTCATTTTAGACAGACTGAAGTCTTGCCTCATTCCCAAACACTAACCAGCACACCATTCAGAGTTGATTGAAACTAATTCAGAATTAGTTCATCCAAAAATTGAAATTCTATGATCTTTTACTCACTCCTGTGTCAGTCCAAACCTGTATGACTTTCTTTCTTGCAGAGAACAAAAGTAATGTCACTCTTTTTCATGCAGTTATAATCAATGGGGAGCTAAAGGGACTAGTGCACTACAGTGAATAATGACATACATTTTTCTTTGTTTCTCACACAAACCTCTTATATTGCTTGAAGTCTGAATGTGAAAAGTGTGTGTCACATAGAATAGAGTCATAGGTTGAAGAATCAGCAGAGAATATCAACATCGGCAGAGGCAAGTTATTCTATTTTGATGGTAGATTACAAAGAAAAACTTTAGTTTAATTAGAAATAACAGACACAAACAGTTGTGCACAATTAAGTCAGTCAAGTCCATTAGGAAAGCCCAACCAAGTCCATATTAAATTCATGTTTGCTATAAAGTTAATAAAGATAAATTCATAAATGTGTACATTCATTCCATCTGAGTTGGAACATTCTTATCATTTTAAAATATTAAAGAACAAAACCTGACCTGTATTGAAATAATACAAATTGGCCTGATTATAGATTCAGGTGGCTTAATCCTTCATTTTCATTTTCTCATAAACACATCAGTTTCATACATCTCTCTGTGTCTATAAGATTCCAGAAGGTGCAGTTAAATTAGAGCTAGAGAATGTTTATAAAGGCAAAAAAAAAACCTATAATCCAGAGCTGACAAGACCCTAATACCCCATCAACCTTGTGCTTGCTCTCTCGGCATAGTTTGTATCCAGAAGCTGCTCAAGAAATGACTCTGGGCTGCAAAAATATTCTTCAAACCTGTTTGTCAGTCATTATTAGTGCAATTATGATTGGTGATTCTATAGGCAAGCTGCTTTTTAGTTTCTTTTTGTAAACATTTTATCAGACAAATAATGCATTTAAACATTAATAAATTGCATTATGCATCTCATACATAATATAATTTTGTAATATAAATAAGCATTCAGAAAGATGAAAGAGTTGACAGATTTACTGTTTCATTTTACATTACAAGCCTTGCTCTGCAGGTTTGAAAGATTTTTGAAATGTGCATATTTACTTATATAATACCAATGCTTCTGTTTAGAAAAATGTTTAACATATAAGTTTGCATAAGCTATTGTTACAGTGCAAATACTGACATATAATTTTGTTTAACTAAATATATATTCAACACAATATATATGGCATATTTCTGAGGACTTTAAAGGAAGTTGTGGCCTAATGGTTAGAGAGTCGGACTCCCAATCGAAAGGTTGTGAGTTCGAGTCCCGGGCCGGCAGGAATTGTGGGTGGGGGGAGTGCATGTACAGTTCTCTCTCCACCTTCAATACCACGACTTAGGTGCCCTTGAGCAAGGCATCGAACCCCCAACTGCTCCCTGGGTGCCGCAGCATAAATGGCTACCCACTGCTCTGGGTGTGTGCTCACAGTGTGTGTGTGTGTGTTCACTGCTCTGTGTGTGTGCATTTCGGATGGGTTAAATGCAGAGCACAAATTCTGAGTATGGGTCACCATACTTGGCTGAATGTCACTTCACTTATTAAAAATTAGGGAGAGGGAAATCTTTAAGGACAGAGATACATGGAATGAAGAGAAGTTATATGGCTCATTTTGTGATTCCTTAGGGCTTCCTAAATTGCTTTATCTATTGCAATTAATTTAAGTAGCATTAGCATGTAGTCACAAATGACCATTTTACACTAGGGACATATTTAAAGGGACTGAACTACTTATGTTTGGTGGAGATGCTGGATGAGATAATACTTGTATATATGGTACAAACTGTGTTACAGGTCATCCAAAGCCCTTCAAGGCCATTCAACTAGCAATATGTGATGCAAACATGTCTCCAACTCTACAATCACTTCATTTGAATATTTCCAGCATATTTATCTGCTCCCATGGAACATCTAATAATCAAAGTGAAAGCCCATCTGGTCATTGATTCATGCCTTCAGGATAGCTGAACTTGGAGGGACATCTCAGTGGACCAGCTTGACTCGAGCGATGCTCCTAGCAAACCTTTGACTCCTTGACACATCAGGGTTCTTCTTAACATCTAGTAGATATTAGCAATGCATATCTATTTCCATAATTAATCGATAGCACTGCTGTGAAAAATATGCGCTCCCTCATTTGAGTCCTTCTTCAAAATTTTAAATTGAGAGAACATGTGTTTTATTTGTAGACCATCAGCTTTTACTAAAACAGCAGCTTGAATAATTATTCCCTGTGATGTATAAGTTGAAAGGCCTCTGTTTTTACTCAGCTCTTGTAAACTCATGAACTGTGACCTCAATAATTGCTCTACATTATGACTCTTAACCTCAAACCTGAAATAGGAAAACAAAGAGAGTGTACATTGGTTAGAAAATAGCTTCATTTTATGCACATAATTGCTCAGAAATGTAACCAAGACTAATATGTGAAAACACATATTTTGAAATAATACTGAATATGGATTAATCTGTAACTATAATCAATCGTTAATATATATGTTTTTGTAAGTTTAATAGCTGCTTTGAACACAGTTGGTGTTTTTTTTTCTGCTCATTTTCTTTTTAAAGATAGTTCAACCAAGAATGTGTGTTCTTTCTCATCGTTATTTACTCATGACTGATATTAAAAAACACAACTACATCTCAAAAAATTAGAATATCATAGAAAAGGTCTTTATTTTTTGTAATTTAATAAAAATAAAAAAAACTTTCTTATATTCTATATTCACTGCACACAAACTTAAATATTTCAATAGGTTATTATTATTATTATTATTTTTATTATTATTATGGTTATGACTTACAGCTTAGTATTCAGTATCTTAAAAAATTAGAATATTCTACTTTGAGCTTGATTAGTTTGATTAATTTTGAGTATAAATACTGGGTACCTCTTGGGCTAGTTTAGAACATGCAACCACAATTATGAGAAAGACTACTGACTTGACAGTTGTCAACAAGACAATCATCAACACCCTCCACAAGGAGGGTAAGCCACAGAAGGTCACTGATGAAAGGGCTGGCTGTTTACAGAGTGCTGTATCAAAATATAGTCATAAAAGTTTGACTGGAAGGAAAACATGTGGTAGGAAAAGGTGCACAACCAACAGGGATGACCACACCCTTGGGAAGACTGTCAGGAAAAGTCGATACAAGAACTTTGGAGAGTATCACGAGGTTTGCACTAAAGCTGGAGTCAGTGCATCAGGAGTCACCATGCTCAGACGTCTACAGGAAAAGGGCTACAGCCTTCACAACCAAGCCACTCCTGAACCAGAAAAAAAAACAATTCACCTGGGGTAAGGAGAAAAGAACTGGACTGTTGCTCAGTGATCCACAGTCCTCTTTTCAGATGAAAGTAAATTTAGCATTTCATTTGGAAATCAAGGTCTGGAGTCTGGAGGAAGACTGGAGAGAGACAAAATCCAAAGTCCAGTGTGAAATTTCCGAAGTCATTGATAATTTGTAGTGTCGTGACATCTGCTGGTGTTGGTCCATTGTGTTTTATCAAGTCCAAAGTCAATGCAGTCATCTACCAGGAGATTTTGGAGCACTTTATGCTTCCATCTGCTGATCAGCTTTATTGAGATGCTGATTTAATTTTGCAGCAGGAATTTAGCACCTGCTCACAGTGCCAAAACCACTTCCAAGTGGTTTGCTGACCATGATATTACTGTTCTTGGTTGGCCACCGAACTCACCTGACCTGAACCTCACAGAGAATCTATGGGGTATTGTGAAGAGGAAGATAAGTAACATAAGTAACTCACAAACAATAACACAGAAGCTGGAGGCCGCTATCAAAGCAAACTGGGCTTCAATAATGCCTCAGCAGTATACCACAGGCTGATCACCTCCATGCCACGCTGCACTGAGGCAGTAATTTGTGCAAAAGGAGCCCCATTCAACTATTGAGTGCATAATTAAACCTGCTTTGGAGATCTTGAACATTTCTGTTTTGTAGATCTTTTTTTGATTGATCTTTGAGAAAATATAAAAAAAAATTTGAGATACTGAATTTTTAATGGTCCTCAGCTGTAAATCTTAACCATCAGAATTAAAACAAAAAAACTCTTGACATATTTCAGTTTGTGTGCAATGAATCTAGAATATAAGAAAGTTTGTATTAAATTACAAAAAATAAAAAAGTTTTCCATGATATTCAAATTTTTTTAGATGCACCAGCAAAGTTGAGTTCCATAGTTTGTATAAAATGTACATTGTTATTCACTGAAAATCTTGCTCTGCAGTTCTCAAATCTCATTCTCCATTGCATATTTGAATGGGCACATCATGTTCGGTTAAGAAAAGAACTAGTGGTGTTTTTTTAATCAAAGAATTCAAATAGTGTATCATGTTTTTTATTAATTTTAATTAGATTTAGACTGAGATTTCAGAGCTTGATGAAGATTTTCAATGACTTGATGCTTTTAACTTAATTGTAATTTACTTGTACTTAACTGTATTAATTTACTGTTATTATTTAATTGAATTCAAAATTTATAATGCATCATAAGACATACAAAGCATTACCAGCTTTTGCATTAAAGGGTTAGTTCACCCAGATAGCAAATTTATGTAATTAATAACTTACCCTCATGTTGTTTCAAACCCGTAAGACCTCCGTTTATCTTTGGAACACAGTTTAAGATATTTTAGATTTATTCCGAGAGCTCTCAGTCCCTCCATTGAAGCTGAGTGTACGGTATACTGTCCATGTCCAGAAAGGTAAGAAAAACATCATCAAAGTAGTCCATGTGACATCAGAGGGTCAGTTAGAATTTTTTTTTCGAAGCATCGAAAATACATTTTGGTCCAAAAATAGCAAAAACGACGACTTTATTCAGCATTGTCTTCTCTTCCGTGTCTGTTGTGAGAGAAAGTTCAAATCAAAGCAGTGTGGATATCCGGTTCGCGAACAAATCATTCAGTTCACCAAATCGAACTGAATCATTTTAAACGGTTTGCATCTCTAATAAGCATTAATCCACAAATGACTTAAGCTGTTAACTCCCTCTGAGTTAAAACAAACCAATATCCCGGAGTAATTCATGTACTCAAACAGTACACTGACTGAACTGCTGTGAAGAGAGAATTGAAGATGAACACCGAGCCGAGCCAGATAACGAACAAAACATTGACTCATTCACGAGTCAAGAACCGTTTCTGTCAGACGCGTCCGATTCGTGAACCGAGGAGCTGATGATACTGCGCATGTGGGATTCAGCGTGAAGCAGACCGACACACAGGGCGTCTGAACTGAACTGATTCTTTTGGTGATTGATTCTGAACTGATTCTGTGCTAGTGTTATGAGCGCGGGTAAACCGAAGGCTTGAATCAAGGGCAATCATCACAAATGACGCCATTATACGTCGAGCGCAAAAGAACCGGTGAACCGTTTTCTTCAACCGGTTTATTGAATCGAACTGTCCGAAAGAACTATTGGTGATCCGAAAACCGATGCAACCGGTTCTTCACTCGTAAACGAGTCAGTCTATTGTTCGTTATCTGGCTCGGCTCTGTGTTCATCTTCAGTTCTCTCTTCACAGCAGTTCAGTCAGTGTACTGTTTGAGTGCACGAATTACTCCGGGATATTGGTTTGTTTGAACTCAGAGGGAGTGTTAGCCACATTAAAAAAGTGAACAGCTTAAGTCATTTGTGGATTAATGCGTATTAGAGATGCGAACTGTTTAAAACGATTCAGTTCGATTTGGTGAACTGAATGATTCATTCGCGAACCGGATATCCAGCTGCTTTGTTTTGAACTCTCTCTCACAACAGACACGGAAGAGAAGACAATGCTGAATAAAGTCGTCGTTTTTGCTATTTTTGGACCAAAATGTATTTTCGATGCTTCAAAAAATTCTAACCGACCCTCTGTTGTCACATGGACTACTTTGATAATGTTTTTCTTACTTTTTTGGACATGGACAGTATACCGTTCACACAGCTTCAATGGAGGGACAGAAAGCTCTCGGACTAAATCTAAAATATCTTAAACTGTGTTCCAAAGATAAACGGAGGTTTTACGGGTTTGAAACAACATCAGGGTAAGTTATTAATTACATAAATTTGCTATCTGGGTGAACTAACCCTTTAACGAGAATATATATTTTTTTAATTTAAATCAATGTGCTGACTTTCTTATTAGGAAACCCAGGCTCTGGTTAGAGAGGAAATGCTACTAATGTGCTTGTAGGGATTCGGGGTTTCTTCAGCTGAGTCGAGCTCAGTGTTAATTTGTTGCTCATTACTGCTGTGCCTAATTACCAACTAGCTAAATAATACAGTCACACGTTTTTAGTATCAAATTTAAACTTGAGATCTTGGTTCACTTTTTGTGTAAAAAAGCTGGCAAAAACACCCTACCAGAGGAGAGCAGCATTAAGGTCAACATTATCAAAATGTATAATATTTTAAGTTCGGAGTCTTATTGTAATTAATATTATTGTAGAAAATTACTAGTCTTCACTTAATAATAATGTTAATCAATTACCAGCTATTTAGGCATTGTTTTTGCAAACACATTTTCCCACTTTTCATGATCGACTGCCCAACAATTGTTCTCATTTTCATTCAGTAATACATCATAATTTCAAAATTGGTTGCAAATAGCAATATTGTTCTCCAACTGCATTAAGTTTCTTCTTGCACTTATCGCAACACTTTAGAAGTGCAATGTAAAAGTCCAGTGATGGGTGCACAAGCATGTTTAATTTTTCCAGATGAACGTCAGTCTTGTTTATTGCATTATTGCATTGGTTGCTGTACGTATCATGGCAGTTAGGAAATTATTTGTTCAGTGGCGCTCAAAGGTTTGTGTTTGCGTTTGAAAATAATGTGCCACCTACACTAAACCCAACCCTAAGCCTAACCAATAGTGTTAACAAAATCAAGCTTGTGAGAAAAACTCTAAACCAATTATGCCACTGTATTACTCTTTTATCATGTATCATGTTTTATGGGACTGTTTTGTAAGCCATACTTATAGAGCTGGTTAGGTATTAGTATTAATGGTAAAGGTGCTATTGAGATCAAAACATAGTATTGTGTAAGAAATTATGTGAAAAAGAAAACTAGTATTTATTAATCAATCATCTGCCCCTGTAAACATAAAAAGACACTAGACTAAAACTGTCTTTCATAAAAGTTCACTTTTTAAAGTTTATACTTTTCATATAGTAAAACTTGACTAAACTTTATTGGTGTTTTACTGCTTCTAATGTTGACTCCAGTTCGAGACTACAGTGAATTAAATGTAAAGGTAAGTTTTTTGTGGACTTGTAAATAGAGCTGCATATTTCCAATGAGCCTAGGTTGCAACATCCTGTTACTCTCTTAAATATGTCACATAACTGGAGAGCTAAACAAAAACAAGCCCTTCCATTAGCATGTGTAATTTGTAAAATGTAGCATCTGCCAAGTGTCTTTCGTTGTGATTGCCTCTCATCCTCTCAGTCAGCTAATGTATTCAGAACACTGCAGGGCCAACCGCCGCTATCAAAGCTTCCCTATAAGTGGCTGTAATAACTGTAAAATTACATAGATAGCCTGAAACAATCTCTCAAATCACTGAAAAACTTTATTAAAATGATATCAAATCAAATTAGCCGCTCCACCTCCAAATGGATTCAATAGCAGGTTGAGGTGGCATTAATCTAAGCACGCTCCTAGGCAGCACTGACAAAAACGTTATTAACACTGATGTTGGCGGTATGAAAATCTATTCAAAAGCTCCTGTCTCTCAATAATTCATAAGGAGAACAAAGTGGCTGAATTGCAGACGAGAGGTAAGTGTCTAATCGGTGGCACGTTTATTTCTCTGGATATCTCATTTTGCATATGGACCAACATCTAGGACGATACCACATTTCATCTGCTTATAGCAGGAAATCACAAACATGTCCTACACTTTATATTATACATCAATGAAAGTCTCTACCCTCAGCTGGTTCAGACTTGCTCATTCTATTCTGCAGAGATAGTTCAAACTGCCTTGGGTGTGGAGTAACTGGCAGCTTGGCACATTGCGCTGATCTTCCAGGTTGCACCAATTTCTTTCATCTTTCTCCACTCGAGCCCTCAAGTGTTTGATGTGAACTTAGCTCAGGAATAACTGCCTCTTTCTTCTGCACAACCTGGGCCTGAAAAAAAATACCTTTGTTGCTATCCTGGGAGGCTAACAATGCTGCAAGGGGTTAACGCTAATGAGAGCCTTTGATCCTGAGCTCTAATAAAGGAAGAAAATAGTGTGAGGGCACAAATCAATTGTGCAATCAAAATTCAAATCACATTTGGACATAAAGCTTCTATTCCTGTTTTGCTTGTTTGTTTGATAGAGGGTGCACTTTATGCTAACTTTGAAGCAGGATGTTGAGGTATGCTCACAATACCAGATATGCTTATTAAGTGGAAAAAGTGCTGAAACAAGTTTAAACCAGCCGAAAGTGGCTGGCTTGGTGGTTAAACTGGTTTTACAGGGGTTTCGGACATTTGTTAGCTGGCAGGGTGACCAGCTAAAAAAGCAAGCGACTTGAGACTGGGATGTTTTTCAGCAGGGTTAAGTCTTTTGAATGAGATTGGGTAGTTGTAGTTGACCTCCTCCAGTATAAAACGTGAAATACAGTATCCCAAGCTCCCAAGCATCCATTCTCTGTATTCAATTGAAGTGCTATAATGACATCTCAAAAGCTTTTACGAAGGTAGTGGTTCCATTTCCTAACAGCACTGCACAATAAGTAACCGTGATGCCATTAAATAATCCAGAGACTGCTCTCACCTGAGCTAAAGAGACCCATTTCATTCTTCACTTTGCCACCAACCATTTACAGCAGCGAGCAGCAGATTCTTCATTTACAGACATTACTGGATGCTGTTGCCTGTTAGTCAAAATAATAATAATAATAATAATAATAATAAAATAAAAAGTACAGAAAAAAGGGAAACAAAATATTATATATGCATAGCAATGCATAATGCATAGATCTGCTATTTTAACATGATAAGATGATGGTTGGATCTTAGTTACATTTCAAGTATCAGCATTGTCTTGAATGCATCTCCTAAAGTTTCTTAAATAAACATAGACACATTGCAATCTTTGATATCTGAATGAGGCATTGCAGAGGTCTCTCTGGTGTCTTCACTTGATAGTCATTACCCTGCCTATATAATCCGGTCTGTTTCCATTTGTTTTCATGGAGTCCTTACTTTCCGTCACCTAGTGTCCTCGCGTTCCTAGTCTTCGAGTTCCTGTTCCTGTTCCTGTTCTTGTTTTTGTTTGTTCGTTCTGTTTTAGACTTATGTTTGATTACGACCCCGGCTTGTTTTGACTCTGATTTTGGATAACCCTATTAAACCTACACTGCACTTGGATCTTCCATCTCCTGTGTTCCTGTACGTGACAGAAGGACTCCATCATGCCAAGATCCAGCGGTGTGGGATTTCATACGTTCCCCAGCCACCATAGAGGAGCGGATGGGGAGACTTTCCAACCTAACCACTCTCCGTCAAAAAGGGAGTGAGGTGGGGTGCTTGGCGCAAATGTTCTGGACAATGGCAGTGGGGATGGGGTATAATGATGAGGCCCTGAAGGACCTATTCAACGACTGCCTGGATGACCCTTTGCCTGGGTGGGAGATGAAGGGGCTGGAGATACTGGACTTTTGGGGGTTCACCAGTTACCTACAGCATCGATCTCGGTGGGATGACTAAGCCACACCTGTCTCTCTTGGTGGGATGGCCGACTGTAGACCGGGGTCTACAGACAGTAGGACTGCCAGCCCAGCACCACTGCACAATATGGCCGCCAGCCCAGCGCCACAACACAAGGTGGTCGCCAGCCCAGCGCCACCGCGCAAGATGGCCGCCAGCCCAGCGCCACAGCACAAGGTGGCCGCCAGCCCAAAGCCACAGCACAAGGTGGCCGCCGGTCCAGCGCCACTGCCCAAGATGGCCACCGGCCAAGCGCCACTGTCCAAGATGGCCGCCGGCCCAGCGCCACAGCACAAGGTGGCTGCCAGCCCAGCGCCACTGCCCAAGATGGCTGCTTGTCCAGTGCCTCTACACGGGATGACAACCACAGTTAACCCTCCAGAGTCGAGTCAGGTTTCCGTTGACCCTCCAGAGTCGAGTCAGGTTCCCGTTGACCCTCCAGTGTTGAGTCAGGTTCCCGTTGACCCTCTGGAGTCAAGACAGGTTCCCGTTTACCCTCCAGAGTCAGGTCAAGTCACCTTTGACACTCCAGAGTCAGGTCAAGTCACCGTTGACACTGCAGAGTCAGGTCAAGTCACCGTTAACACGTGATCTTCAAGGACAGAGTCAAGTCACCGGTGATCTTCATGGACAGAGTCAAGTCACCGGTGATCTTCATGGACAAAGTCAAGTCACCAGTGTTCTTCATGATCAAAGTCAAGTCACCGACTATCTTCGTGGGCAAGGTCAAGTCACCGACTATCTTCATGGGCAAAGGCAAGTCACCATTGATCTTCATGAGCAGATTCAGGTCACCAATGATCTTCATGAGCAGAGTCAGGTCACCAATGATCTTCATGAGCAGAGTCAGGTCACCAATGATCCTCATGAGCAGAGTCAAGTCACCAATGATCTTCATGAGCAGAGTCAAGTCACCATTGATTTTCCTGAATCCAGTCTAAACTCTGTGGAACAACTAGAGCTTCTCCACGTCTCTGCGGAACTACCAAAGCCTCTCCACATCTCTGCTGAACTACCAGAGCCTCTCCACGTCTCAGCCGAACTCTCTGAGCGCTCGACTGATCCTGTCGTGGCCACGGAGGCCACCCTTAACTTGTCCATGTTCTCTGTTTAAGACTTGCCTACCCAGACTTGCTCTCATTTATCATCGATCCCACTGTGGTGGTCTTCTGCACCGCCCTGGTGGGCTTCTGTCTCGACCGCACGGATGTGGTGGTCTTCTGCGCCGCCCTGGTGGGCTTCTGTCTCGACCGCACGGATGTGGTGGTCTTCTGCGCCGCCCTGGTGGGCTTCTGTCTCGACCGCACGGTTGCAGTGGTCTTCTGCGCCGCCCTGGTGGGCTTCTGTCTCGACCGCACGGATGTGGTGGTCTTCTGCGCCGCCCTGGTGGGCTTCTGTCTCGACCGCACGGTGGTGGTGGTCTTCTGCACCGCCCTGGTGGGCTTCTGTCTCGACCGCACGGATGTGGTGGTCTTCTGCGCCGCCCTAGTGGGCTTCTGTCTCGACCGCACAATTGTGGTGGTTTTCTGCGCTGCCCTGGTGGGCTTCTGTTTCGACCGCACAATTGTGGTGGTTTTCTGCGCTGCCCTGGTGGGCTTCTGTTTCGACCGCACAGATGAGGTGGGCTTCTGCGCCGCCCTGGTGGGTTTCTGACTCAACCGCATGGCTCCAATTCCCTATTAAACCTACACTGCACTTGGATCTTCCATCTCCTGTGTTCCCGTACGTGACAGTTATAAAATCCCATAAAAGAAATAAGAATATAATAACTTAAACAATGTGCATGTATAGAATTGAATTTGTTTCTAAATTAATTAATTTTAAACAGGTATTAAACTGAATTAACACTGAGCTGACTTGAGCTGAATAATAACACCACTCTCTCTTTAGAGCTGGCAGAATTAGATTTTCTCTTATGTTTAAAGAAGTTCTCTTCATTGATCCTCTTATTGTCCTGTTTATAACTGTGAAGCTGCTGTATAAAGTGCTATGAAAATAAAGGTGACTTCTCTGATGAATCATGCACATTAAGACCAGGGAAATTATTTAAGGAAGCAAATAGGGTCAGTTTTTATTTCATGTTCACTTTTAAGGATTTATGCATTAATGCAATGACATCTGTGCACCTGCAATTTGACAAAAGCATTAATTACTTACTATTATCATGTAATCATAAATGAAACTAAGCTCTCAAAAGTGATACCATATTCAAAACAATTAGCCCTTGCCAAAGCTTCACTAAAATCTCATTAACCACAAGCTCACCACCAATAATTCCATGCCAGGAATGCTCAGTCGAATAATCAATAATGGGAAAGTCCACTTTTATCTCGGCTGGGTGATGGGATGAACAGAGAAAAGCTGTGTGTGAATGAGTGAGGGAGTGAGTGAATGAGTGTGGGGTAGATGGAGGACCTATTGTGTCCATGGCCCGGAGAGCGCGGCATGGTCAGAGCTTACACCCGTCTGATGAGTCTTAAAGCAGATGAATAATGTATTCTCCATCAATGCGGAGAAAAGGTGCAGGGCTTCAGGCCATGTCTAAGCCTCTATTCATGCACCAACTCAGACACAAAAACACGGAGGACCCGTCTGTGGGAGCCCGTCCGGAGGAATCCACAATGAGAGCATCTCTGTTGCAAATCCTCCACTTTGATACTCAAAAATATAAAGTGTATCATAATCAAGGGTGAAAATTTGGGTTTAAAATGTTCCAACCATACAGCTCAATAGCTGAGAAAGTGACTAAAAACACCCCCCAAAAAAAGATTACAAAATCCAAGTTTACAACTCCTTCTAATCAGCACACAATTTAGCACTACAGATGAATTGCACCATAGAATTAGCGTTCAGCACTAATTTTGTGGGTGTGTTTGCTCTGTTAACTGATTTGCATAATGCCATTAGTGAATTGGGCATTAAAACGGCAGAGACAGTGTGTGCAAATAAACTGTACTATCAGCAGCCATCATTATATTCTTAGTGGATACTTCCCTTAGCAGTATACTGTCAAACATAAGTGGTGTTTTTAATATTATCATGCATGGTAATACCATAGCTCTGTAGTACCATTTTTATACCATATATCATATCACTGATGGGGATGGTGCAGCCACAGTCATTTTTATGTAACACCCTTACATAAAAATGACTGTGGCTGCACCATCCCCATCAGTGATATGATATATGGTATAAAATGGTACTACAGAGCTTTGGTATTACCTGTTACCTGCTACACTCAAAAAAAAATATTGCACAACAAAGTTTGATTACACGTTTTTAACATTATTACATTTCTAAACTAAATTTGTCAGTACTACATAAATAAATCTGGTAGGATTTGTTTAATATTAATAAAACCTAAATATGTTTTAAATAATTGTAAATAATAATACTGCTAGTTTCCCAGCTATATTTCAACAATGTTCATATTTTTAACAGAAAAACTAAATAATAAATATTTATTTAATTTAATTTAATCTTAGATTGTGAAAAATGTTTACTATTTCAGTCTTTTTACTAAAAGAAAATCACATTTAATTAAATGTGTTACCTGCTCTTTGTCATTATTTGAGAAATTTACTAGCAATTTCGGTAACACTTTAATTTAGGGACCAAACCTCACTATTAACTAGTTGCTTATTTGCAAGCCTATTATTCACATATTGGTTGTTTATCAGTACTGATAAAGCACATATTCTGCATGACCATATTCTACCTCACTTGTCCTAATACCTAAACTTAACAATTACCTTAATAATTATTAATAAGCAGCAAATTAGGAGTTTATTAAAGTAAAAGTAGTAGTTAATGGTTTGTTAATAGCGAGAATTGGGCCTTAAAATAAAGTGTGACCACATTTGAGATAAATTTTTTTTAAGTAATATTTTTTTTTTTTTTAGCCAAAAATATTTAGCACATTGGTTATTTAGAAGAAAACAAAACAGTTTTATGTTGCACTTTTGGTGATTTAATCTGAAGTCCAAACAGAAAGGTGTGTTGGGGGAGTCTCCGTGTGAATAAAACGAGATTAGCAGAAGAAAGTGGAAACATTGCGCCGCTCTGCAGCACACTGAGAAGAAGGGGGCCTCTGCTCTCTTTAAGCTTCCGTGGAATAAAGATGTCTGGGTCTGTTCCATGTTATTGATTAGAGAATTTTTGGGAGAACAAAGGGCTAAGTCCTATGAGGGGGGATGCTGAAGGCGGCACTACTGCCATTAAACTTTAAAATGCTCTCTTAGGTCTTGTACAGCCTAGTGAGAGGACACATAGTGGTCCTGACTACATGACCCAAGGCCAATTTGAACTTCACCAGTAAATAACATTTAATGGAGGTGAGATGGCCGGTTCCCATCTCCAGACACACACTGTCTGACTTCATCAAGAATAAACCTTAAAAAGGGAATGACAAAAAGAATAACAAGAAATAGTTTTTCAACATTTTTATGTGATAGGATTATTATTATCATTATTTAATTAAATCATTATTTTCTTTCAAACTCAGCTAAACTGGGAGCATGTGCTGTGAACCAACAAGAAAAAAAAGAAAGAAAGAATGGACACAAGTGCGGATGTTTGGACGTGTCAGAATTACTGGACTTTTACAAAGAGAATCAAAAACTACCTACATGTCAATATTATCTTTACTGGGCAATATGCCAGATATATTTGTGATTTATGCAACATTAAAAATAATGTGATAACTATGATGTGTAAATCAGTAACATTTTCAACAGAAGGAAACTCACCATGTGCATAACTAAGCAACTTCTTCTTATATATTTATAATATATTTATTTATATTTTTTATTGATATTATTAATATTAATGTATTTACATTATTCAATTATTTAGTACATGCCTGTTTTCAGAGTACATAATCGTAGTCCATCTCAGACATTACTGAGTCAGTCCTATATAAACCGTAACTGTGCTCAGGGGAATATTACATATAAACATTCAGTTTTTTTTTTTTTTTTTTTGCCATCCATTAACTGGCAAAAACTATAGAATCAGCCTTATTATTACTTGTGTGTTGTCCCATGTCATTTACCTGATATGTTGTCCCTGTGATCTCAGGTATGTTGGGAAAACAACACGCCAACTAAAATATAGGATCAGTGAACATACTGTAGGAGGAAAAGATGTTAATTATCTTGTTGTGGTCCATTTTCTGTCTCTGAATCATGATGTTTCCTCTTTATGTTTTTGTGGCATTGAGAAAGTGACTGTGCCACTGAGAGGTAGTGATATAAAAATGCTTTTATTTAGTGGGTATGAATGATGAAGCACTGTTCAATGTGATGTTATAGAGTGATATCTTTTATATAGTGTACTGCCTTTTCCATCTATTGCTTTATGATACCAGTAAAAAAATTTTTGCGATAACCTTTCTACACTGAAAAAAAAAGTAGAATTTACTCAGTTGTTATTTTGCTAGTTCTTGCATGGATTTTTTTTAAGTGAATTTCACACATGTGGAAATTAAGTAAAACTACTTAGCTAAGATGAGTAAAATTAACATTGTGAATAAGTACATTTAACTCAACCTGCAAAATTTTACTGAGTTATTTTTACTTACAAATCTGATGTGATTAATATAATTAAGTAAAACCATTTGATATTTCAAATACATTTACTTGTTTTATGCAGTGCTGGTAATTATTTTAAATTAAATAAACGTAAATATATGTAAATGTTACTCTTGTAATGTGACAAAATACTACTGCACTGAAAAAACAACAACAAGTAGATTTAGAAGTTTTTGCACTCATTTATTTTAAATAAAACTTATAAAGCATGTGGTTCACTTGCAAACATGCAAGTAAGCATGTAGACAAACTGTTATACTTTTAAGGTAATATTCTCACCTAATAAAATTATTAGTTAAATGAACAGAGACCTCAATACTTGGTACACCACACACAATGATGGTAACAATCAGTGAATAGTGTTTGAGTATGAATGGGTCATAATAAACTTCAGATGTCACAAAACAGTATGTTACTAAACTTAACATCAAAAACAACCATAAAATGTAACATTTTTAATTATTCATGCCCCGGTGCATGATGGGAAATATAGGATCATAACTTTGATATTTACTTAAAGAATCCTTGTAAACATAACAAAAAAAGGGCAAACAGTCGACGTTATTATGCGAGTTAACTCGAGTCAGAATGTACATGTGCACAGTTGCATTTGTCATCCGTCACCATGACATCAAGTGGACTTTTGAAGCTGAAATAATGAGTGGATTAAGCTTGGACTTGGAATAACGAGAGGAATAACATGGATAACTTTCTTGTTGGAGGATTGTAATGCATCACAGGCAGACAGGTACAAGGAAGAGAGACTACGGCTCCTTTATAGGTAAGACAAAAAGTTTTATTTTTCGCAACAGGTTTATTGACTTGTAATAGCAATTTAAGGTGGAATATGTGACAATCGGGTCCAGTCGGGTCTGTGACTTCCCGGCGGGTTCGGGTCCAGCTTTCAAATAATAGACGGGTACGGGTCGGTTTGGTGTAATACATTACGGGTCTCTTTCTTAACTAACAGCAATGACATCTCTTCTCTAATGATGTTCGCACCAAAGTGAGGGAGGGGAAATAATTCCTCCCTCCAGCAACCTGTCGCTCATGTGAGATTGCAGTATTTAGGAAACAACAACGATCCAAAGTTCAAATCAATTCCCATGATTGCCAAGTTGTTTCACCTGGCTACACGTCTCTTTAGGTAAGATGATTGCAATTTCCATTTCATCCTGATTTTAAGATCATGAAGCAGATCAATGTTCATTAACCCAGTCTAACACAGAGACCCAATCCTTTACTGTTGAAAGCACTGTAATTTGGGGGCATTTACAATAAATGCCCCAGGGCTCTTCCTCAGTCTGTAGGATGGTGCAGCTGTGGCCTTCCTCGTGATGGCTGTTTCTAAAGGGACTTGGCGCTTACGGCTATGCTAATCACAGGCTGCAAATGGCTGTTTGAGTCACCGATGTTAAGTGTGTCAAATGCACCACTTTCCAGCAATAGCTTGGTAAAATAAGAGATATGTAAGAAAGAAATTAATATTTAACTAGAGAGGGGTGGGGTGAGGGTGGATGTGGCTTGATTAGTTGACCTAGATTTTTAAATTATCTCCTGTTTTTGGCATTAAATAAACTAAGCATAGTAGTATAATCAAGTGCCACCATTGTGTGGTGCACCCATGTAGGGCAATTGAACTTGCTGGGGTGGATTGAAATCAGGTCGTTCCTGGGGGCTAGTTGTAATGAACCAGTCGTTGTTCATGGCTCTTTGAGGTTTGCCTGACCTAAGATTAATTCCGTATGGGACTGCATGATCTCAAAGAGTCCACTGATCTTGACATTTTGCATTGAAAAAAATCTTAGCTCTCCCATTTTGCATATATTGCAAGGATGTAGTCCAATGTTCAAGATTGGTAGGAGTTTAAGAATTTGGCATTGAAAAGCCTGATATTTTTGTAATTTCATCCTTCATCAAAAATTTTTATAGGATTCTAGGGCTGTCTTCTTCACAAAGGAGATGCTGCCTTGCCTTCAAATTTGGTTAAAAGTAGGTATCTTGTGGAATAAACAAAATTTTAAAAAAAATTGTAGTAAATAAAACAAAGATTATTGGAGAATGTTTTACAAAGAAAATACTATTTAACTTGTCTTTATACTTCATTTCATGTTTAATTCAATGTGTTAATAGCTGTTTCTTTGTCATTATTTGTGCAAATTACTGGAAATGTTTGAGTGAAAATTGTAAATCCTACATACATTTTTTTTTGTGATGTATATATATATATATATATATATATATATATATATATATATATATATATATATATATATATATATATATATATATTGTAATTTACCTGTTAGAAAGATGTGTTATGCAGAAGATACTGCATAAGACATGAAACATGATGTTTAGTTTTTGTGAATGGCCCCTCATACTGCCCACCATTATGAACATTGCAAAAATTGTAGAATGATGTCAGATTACAAAAAAAGATAAAAAATAATTGCATCTCAGTCTCACTTCTAAATGCAAATGAAAAGTGAGGCAGCAAGCCAGGAACAGGATGTCAGAAGGTGATGGTGTGATCAGGTGTCCATATGTAATGGCTATACTGTTATAATCAGTAGTTTTGAATAATATCACATCTCTCCACATTCCTGCAATTTAGTCATAATCTAGCAAAGGTATCCCATAAATCCTACTGCCAAATGCAAAGCAGTGGAGCAGGACACTCTGATGGATGGGCCTGTCTGAAGGTGGAGGAGTGCCCTTACCTTGCTAATGCCACGCATGGAGAATATATCTCAATATATTTGAGGCTGCATATATGCATACATTCTGTACCAGCCTGACCCTCTTCCAGTGGAAATGTGAATGGCAGGAAGCCATATACTAAAATGTAAATATATGCATGAAAACATTACATTTGTGTACAGAGAGAACAATAAAAACCAGTGTATAGCATGGTTTGTATAGGATACATTTTCTAAACGTTGTATGAGATTAACATATGTTGGCTGTCATTTCGTATATTCACTGTAAAAATAATAATTGAAATTTATGGTAAAAACCACAGGTTTACCAACCATAGTTTTTTTTACAGTGTTGCTTCAGGCTGGATTGGAATATCTGTGAGCGTTAAAGAATGAATCATACAACTGAAACATTGTGTATAAGGGAAAGAATTAATTAAGGTGAAAATCACACATTGTATATGGTGCTACAACAGTGGCCATTCGGAGCATTCTTTATACTTTACTTATTGATTCAATTATTTTCTTTAAAATAGATGCCATTTTACCTAGATAGCTGTGGTAATGCTCAGATATATGTCAGCATCACAAGGATCATCAGTCACTTGCTGGTCACCATACCAGTCACTATGTCACTTCTGCACACTACAAAATTCAAATAAGTAATTTGTGTCAACCCATATTGAAACGTTTAAAAAAATAATTTTATTTGAAGGCCATTACAAGGAAATGACTCAAGGAAGATCCACCATCTGTATGTGAATGGCAAGAAATTGTAAATGATGTGTACAGTATGGAAGCACTGACCCTTTCCTTAAGACAACAGTCTACTAAAATTTCATACTACTGGGGAAAATGGTTGAGAAGAAAAGAAAATCAATAAACGGTGACAGATAGGTAACCCTTAACATAACTTTGCATAGTAGAACCTGATCAAAGTATAATTACTGATGAACGCAATGTAAACTGTATTAGGTGACCTGTGTATGTATATGTTTATATGTTACTTTTTGTAACAAGTTCTTTGTTCCTGTATGTTTGGAAAAAATGGAGGAAAAACATAAAGTAAAAAAATATATATTATTTGTGTGAAAGCATATTGCTGATTATTACCATATAATTCACCTAAATTAAAGGCGGGGGCGGGGTTGGGTGTTTCATGCATTCAGAGTTTCGTTCGATGCTTGAATTGCACATTTACAACTTGGATAAGATTCCTAAAAGTTTCACACCTACAACAAACATTACAGACATCAATGCACGAGTCTGGATATGTTATACATGTCTACATTATAAAGAATGAATAAACCAGTCTTATAAAACTCCTTGATTTTGCTTAACCAACTTTAAATTTAATATGCGTGCACAGTAAGCTATTGTAAAAAAAATGATTTACATCACCTGACAAAAAGGTCTTTGCAGGTTTAAATAAAATGAAAAATAATAACAGTCGTAATAAGCATATTTCCAGTATGTGCCTCAGGCTTGCACAGTATCGTCAACTCACTCATCAGAATCTTTGCTAATCCTCTGCAAACTTTGCCACGGCTCATTCTGTTCTTGTTGAGTCCACAGTTATCCTCTGAAAACTTTGATAGTTGGTTGTACGTTTACATGCTGTTAAAATTCGGGTTATGGTCGGGTTAAGGTCACTATTTGGGTTTCTGAAACATTCGGGATAACCCGTTTACATGCGTGAGCAGAGAGAGTTACTCCTGTATTCATGGAATGTGTAATCAGTCGCCAATCCCAATGTAAACGGCGACGCACGGTTAGCGTCTGGACGTAAGGACAACAAGACGCAATATGCGTCATTTCCGAATCTTCTTCCTGTATCCAAAGACAACAACAACAACAGCATCGTCAACTCACTCATCAGAATCTTTGCTAATCCTCTGCAAACTTTGCCACGGCTCATTCTGTTCTTGTTGAGTCCACAGTTATCCTCTGAAAACTTTGATAGTTGGTTGTACCGGCTTAATCTATTCTTTTTTAGTTGGACGTGCTACTTCAGCTGTGCGTCCTGCATCATCAACCTGGAACTAAAGTTCGATTCAGTTCGATTTGTGAACCGACATAAAAGAACTCAACCAGAATATGCGTCATTTCCGAATCTTCTTCCTGTATCCAAAGACAACAACAACAGCAGCAGCAGGCTGATAATGAATAGTTTGGGGCAGATAGCGATAGTCTTTGTTTGCGCTTTGGCGCTGGTACTGATCCACCAGCAGCACTTGACACTACTGTGCCTCTATACTGCACGCGGGGTTTTTTTATGCGCCGTCTCTATTCAAAAAACCAAGATTCCTTGCGAATGGAACATGCGCAGAACACACATTTTGATGGGGATATGCCGAAACGCGTTTACAAGACCAAATATTCGGGTTAGAAAAGGGGTACCCCAGGTATAATATCCCGGTTTTTAAAAACCGGGATATGAGCATATCCGGGTTTTTGCCGGTGTTTACATGGCCGTGCGCGACCGGGTTATTGCTAATATCCCGGTTTTGAACGGGTTATTGGCTGCATGTAAACGCAGTCTCTGTCACATCCACCTCACTGTCACTGCTTTCACCTGGCCATGATGAGGGGCCTGCTGCTGCAGGGTCTGAAACTGAAATATATGGCTTCAAATGGTTGCTAAAATATCCTTTATTGTCACAATAGCTTTTTTAAAGTGTAGGCTAAGTACAAGTTAATTGCTGATTATTTGTCTGTTTAAAATAAATGCAGACTATAGAATCACACATAGCACGCAGACGTAGGCTACGTCTGTGTGCTATCAGGGAGGGTACACTAACCGCCAAACTAGACATTCAGTCTTTGAATTACGTTTTAAAATAAGTCATTTTCAATCATTAAGATGTGCATTAAACTGAGAACAATCCTGTACTTAATGTTAGAGCGTGCGCGAGCTAATTTGCATAACAATGCAAAATAGGCTAATAGCTAATAGCTCAAATAGGAGCTAACAATCTGTGTTTTCGCGGGTGTTAGATTTTGACAATGGAGGGAAGTATACAGTGTTTTCATGTAAACTTCTGACTCTGGGGAGAACTCCTCCAAGAGTAGATATTTATGTTAAAACAATGTCAATGCTCAATGATGCATTTGGAGCTCACCTTTCTTTTCAAAAAACTGAGTGAGCAACTGCTTGCCCTCATTTGCCTTTCTCTCTTTAATCTTCTTTTCTTTTCGTTTTTGAGCCCCTGATTTTCCTTTCTTAAGGAAAGACATGACTCTTCCCCTGTCTTCCTAGTTCATATCACAGCTAACTCCAGCTCCTGTCTCATTAACTGATTTCACCGCAGGTCCGCAGCAGAAGCATCTGAACTGGGGTCGTACCATTTACATTGATGCGAGAGGGGTGGTAGGGCCCTGCACAGCATGAAAATGACTTTTTTTATATACCAAACCAGTGCCTAACTTTTTTATTTGTACATAAATGCTGTACAAATGTTAATACATGTATATGTATGTATAGAAAACTGACTTCTAAGGGCCCCCCCCCCCCAGTCCGACGCCCCTGGTGATAGGAAACATGTTTCTGAATGACAGATCCTTAATGATGGCATGTAGAAGGAGAAGAGAAGTGGTTCAAGCATTGAACCCTGCAGAATCCCAGTAGCAGGAAGATGTGACTTAGAAACCTCTTCCCCCCAAGACATCCTGAAGGACCAACCTGAGAGGTAAGACTTGAATCACTGGAGTGCGGTTCCTAAGATCCCCATCATCATGAGGGTGGACAGGAGGATTTGGTGGTTAACTGTGTCAAAAGCAGCAGATAGATCCAGCAAGATGAATACGGAGGATTTGGATGCTGCTCTTGCCAGTCTCAGGCTTTTGAAGCCAGACTGGTTGTTGTCCAGTAGGTTGTTCTGGGCAAGAAACAGAGAGTTCACAACAAGTTTGTGTCCTCCTGGATGTTTATATGTGTGCGCAGCGCGATCTCCGATCTCACAAACCAAAATAATAGACATGATTTTATCAGGCCACATGTAAAATCATATGAATTATTATAAAAATTATTAAAACGAATACGTATGGATGACAGTTGATTACAATAATAGTTCAGCTTATTCCCCTCTATATTAAGAGTTTCACCTGTGGGGTAAATAAAGTTAATTATTTAATATATTATTATTATTATTATATTAATAATACTCCATTAACATTGATATTCATTATACCTTTTACAGTATTATTCATGACTCAAAAACCAATCTCGCACCAGGCTGTACTTTGTCAATATGTTACAAAAACCAAACACTAATGGAATCACCACTAGGGGATCAGCAAATGGCAACTGCAGGGTGGCACAGCGCAAAACCACTTTCGGTCAGTCATCATTTTCTATAAAAGGGATACATTTTTGGAATGTCCTACCAACAGAAATAAAAACACTAACCAATCTGAAACCGTTTAATGAAACACTGGCTGAAACAAAACCAAATATGTGATCACTGATTATGTCACTGTGCAGACACACTTATAAATGGACATATACATACGGATAGAGAGATAGATACACACGCACACACACACACACACACACACACACACACACACACACACACACACATACACACACATACAGATATATGTATATATTGTTATGTTTTTGTTGTTTCTGGTGTTTGTTTCTGTTCTCTTGATAATGGTGATGTATGTAGCCTAACCAGGGACAGGGGTTGCAAATTAGCTTCAGCTAGAAACCCTATATGCAACACATCGGTTCAAGTTATTGTAACCTGTTACAATGTGTCTCTTTTGCATTGTCCCTGACAAATAAACAAATAAATAAAATAAATAAAAAATACAGGAAAGAGGAATAGTTCAAAAAGACACGGCGAGAAAATGGAGGGACAAAGATGCATAAAAGGCCATCACAATCCACTTTGCTCTTCCTCATCTCTTTCTCCTCCTCTGCCTCCCCAGTGGCAGTGTGCCAGAGGGTGAGAATGGACTGCCGCCCGTGAAAAAGGGATAATTTGTACCTTCCCTATGAATGAGGAGGACAGGCAAATTACCCAGTGAATAAGGACTGCCTGTGGATCGCTGTGTCAAAGGCACGGGAATAATTATCGGCCACCGAAGAGCATTCATATGGAAGGACAATGGCAAAATGGATGTGTGGGTCCCGGGTGCGCGAGCGTGCGCTGCTTTCGAGTGGCACTCACAACAAGGCAAATGGATCCTGCCAATAATCCTGGCAAGATATCTGAATTCAGACACATTATAGCAGCTGGACAGTATTAGAGCAGCTCTTTAGGTTACAAGGCGAAGGAAAGTGCAGGAGGGAAGAGCGAGGAGAAAGAGGGGAGAGAAGAATGCACTGAAAAGCCTCTATTAGATTTGAATAGGTGGGGGTTTGTATGCTGGGCCACGGTCTGTTGTAGGTGTGCCACAAAGAAATCAGAGGTTAGTCTATTAGTGCCTGAGGTCTTTATTGCCACAACCACCTCCACCCATACAGCAGGCAGACGAGGGGTCACGAACGGTCACCACCAAAGAGCCTGAAGTGGGGCAGAAGGATCTGGGAGAAACGCATTTCAAGATAGGACACCTGGTGGGTCACGACCAATTCTGTTGCCGTTTATAAAACATGTTGTATATAAACAGGGGCTATAGAAAATGGCTAACAATTCTAATGCCACCCACTCCCGAGTCGCTCGGCCGTGTTTACAATGAATGCGAGTAGAGGCTCAAATGCAGACTGAGAACTGGTGGACAGGAAGGTCTCATCCTTGGAAGAGAGGGGGCATGTTTTGGGCAAGCTTTCACCTATGTTTAAAGATATGGGGATAAACACAATTAGAGAATGGCCCACTTGACAGAGTTGAAAGGTGTTGCGTGCAGATGTTTCATATTTAAGGCTGGATGGTGAAAATTTGAGTTCTGATTCATAATCTTTGACCTTGTAAATCTGAATGGGATGCTGTCGGCACAAAAGAAGCAGGAAGTACCGTGTGACGGGAATGACATGGATTGGCGCTGGCAGGGGCGTCAGTTTGTGTTGAAAAGTGGTGGGGACAAAAAAAAAAAAGAAACCCGCCCAATTTTGCAACACTGCACAGGATAATCAATTGTAGAAAAATGCAGTAACTTAGCTTGCTAAACATTTAACCCTTTCACACATGTAAGTTTAAAATATTCTGGCTGACCGACGAGTGTGAGTTTTTCAAGGCAACCATTATTTAGAATGTATCACTTTATGGTTTCCATGGTGACGCGTCATTGCTTGTCACGTGACACAAAGCAGCAACAATAGAGCTGAATGAATGATGATCTGCTTTTATGTCATTTTTCCTTTTTTTATTCAAAATATTCACATATTTGTTAGATATGGCATGAAATAACTGATATTCTGATTGTCAAATATATGCAAGTGGAAGGGTTTTGTTGTTTAAACACCTTTATAATGATCGCGTTAGTTGAGCTGTATGCGTGATGGCCGCCGCCATCTTTGTTTGTGCCGCAGATGAAGTTCAGAGAATCGGGTCTGTTGGATTTACAACACTTGAATTCATCAATTTCTCTCGAAATACATAAAAGTAAGTGGCTGGTGAACTGGGAGAAGAATAGAGTAAACTTTAAAGTTACTTACACAATGTGTATCTGATATGAATAAAACGTGGCTAATTATAATTGAAAGGATTATTATTGCCTCTTCCTTTGACATCAGTGTGTATTTTACAAACTCTAAATGTATTGTTTTTTTAGTACTTATATGTCTGAAACCTATGTGGTTGAAAACACTGAAAAGTTGTGATACATGACAGCTCTGAGCGCGCCTATCTCTGGCTCAGCGCCAGCCATCCTAATTTACAGCAACCCAAACTGCACAATGTCCAAGAGGAAGAAGGGAGGAGACATTAGAAACTACTTTAGCATACAGCGCTGTACTGTAAGTGATGATCTTATTATGGAGGCCTACTGTAAAATCCAGCAATGAGAAAGAGCACTTATCTTAATATGTTTGCCAAACTAGCTATTCTAGCTGGCTAGCTAGTTAATCAGTCCATCTAATCAACATTACATTATGATTTAACAGTAGGCCTGCTGATTACCTCTATTATCTAATGAACAATAACCATTTTCCTGCACATGTTGTAGACTGTTGCTTAGCTGTAGTTGATAGTGTAGCCTACTGTAAGGATTAGGTCTCGGGTTAACATTTTTTCATAATTTTGCATTAGAATCAGCAGCAGCCAGTTGCAACTCCAGGAGCTGATGGAGAGCATGAGAAAAAGCCAGAGAGTTTAGAGGTGAGATTAACATCCTTTAGAAAAAGTAATGTATATTAAGATTTTATTTTATTGATTTAAAAAGTGTCACTTTACACTTTAAAAGTATTTGACAATTAAAAAAAAGATGTTGTAAACATTGTAAAATGCTTAGTTTATGGAGTCTTATTTGGTTGTGGATTAATATGTCATAATCTCACACCACCTTCAGCAGCAGACGGTTTCCACTGTTAGTGCTGATGGAGAGCATGAAGGCACTGTAGATGAGGAACAAGTAGAATCTGAGGCAGAGCAAAATTTCATCACCCTCATCCCAAGTTTATGTCACAATCGGGATACAGGAAAACACAGTGAGAGATCCAAGTGCAGGTATGTCTTTTATTGGGGTAATCCAAATCATTATCCAGTCCAGGCAGGGGTCAAAACCAAAGTAGCCAAACAAGATAAACAGACACTAAACACACGGGACAAGAACAAGACTAGAATAGTCGTGAAAACTACAAGGACTCCGTGACACATACTAAGACAGACAGGGTATAAATACACAGGGAAATGACAAACGCTAATGGGGAATGGGCTGAGTGCAATGATTAATGATTAGTGACAGCTGAGTGCAATGAGAGGACAGAGATCGTGGGGAATGTGGACATCTAGTGGTTACCCAGGGAACACAAACCAGACACTGTGACAGTACCCCCTCACTACGGAGCGGCTACCAGATGCTCAAAGACATGACTGACAAAACAAGACCAGGAGGGAGGTGGACAGGTGGAGGCTCAGGAGGAGGGACGGAGGGCCAGGAAAAAAAAATGGGGAAACCAGAGACCAGAGGAACATGTAAAGCGGGGAGCAGAGACCAGAAGTGCAACACCAAACAGGGAGACAAGGAGGAAGCTGGACCGGCGGAGGATCAGGGGGAGGGACGGAGGGCCAGGCTCACAGAGGGGAACAGGGACAGGAAGTGAACAACAACAAAAAAAATAACAACAACAACAACACAACAAGAGATCAGGGTGGGTCAGGGCGTTCAGGGACCCAGGACCGTGCCGACCGGCAGGATTGCAGGGTGGAGCCGAAGACCACCATATCCATGTGGTCGAGACAGAGGCCCACCAGGGAGGCGCAGAGGAACACCACGTCCGTGTGGTCGAGACCGAAGCCCCCCAGGGCGGAGCAGAAGACCACCACGTCCGTGTAGTTGAGACCGAAGCCCCCCAGGGCGGAGCAGAAGAACACCACGTCCGTGTGGTCGAGACCGAAGCCCCCCAGGGCGGAGCAGAAGACCACCACATCCGTGTGGTCGAGACCAAAGCCCACCAGGGCGGCGCCGAAGACCACCACAGTGGGATCGGACTGACAGGAGAGTAAGTCTGGTTGGGCAAGTCTGAAACAGAGAACATGAACAAGTTAAGGGGTAGCCTCTGTGGCCACGACAGGATTAGTCGGGCGCTCAGAGAGTTCGACTGAGACGTGACGAGGCTCTGGAAGTTCCGCAGAGGCGAGGAAAGATTCTGGTAGATCAGCCGAGACGTGGGGAGGCTCTGGTAGTTCCACAGAGATGTGGAGAGACTCTGGTAATTCCATGGTGTTTAGACTGGATTCCAGAAGATCAAGGCTGACTTGACTCTGCTCATGAAGATCATTGGTGGCCTGACTCTGCTCATTAAGAACATTGATGACTTGCATTTGTTCATGAAGATCATTGGTGATTTGCATTTGTTCATGAATATCATTGGTGACTTGCATTTGTTCATGAAGATCAATGGTGACTTGCCTTTGCCCATGAAGATAGTCGGTGACTTGACCTTGCCCATAGAGATCAGTGGTGACTTGACCTTGTTCATGAATTTCACCGGTGACTTGGCTTGACTCCGGAGTGTCAACGGTGAATTGCCCTGACTCTGGAAGGTCAACAGTGACTAGCCCTGACTCTGGAAGGTCATCGGTGACTAGCCCTGATTCTGGAGGGTCAATGGTGACTAGCCCTGACTCTGGAAGGTCAGCGATGACTAACCCTGACTCTAGAGGGTCCATGAGCACCTGACTCTACTCTGGAGAGTCCACGGAACCTGACGACTCGACTCTGGAGGGTCAGCTGTGGCTGTCATCCTGTGCAGTGGCTCTGGGCTGGCGGCCACCTTGTGCAGTGGCGTTGGGCTGGCGGTCATCTTGTACTGTGGCGCTGGCTCAGCAGACGTGACGTGAACCATCTCTGGATCAGTAGACGTGACGTGAACACTCCTTGGAATCTCTAGGATTTTGGTCAGCATAGAAAAATAATCCAAAAATGTTTCAGCGGCCATCTTGGGCAGTGGCGCTGGGCTGGCGGCCATCTTGCATCGTGGCGCTGGGCTGGCAACCACTTTGTGCTGTGGCGCTGGGCTGGCGTTCATCTTGCCTCGTGGCGCTGGACCTGCGGCCATCATGGGCAGTGGTGCTGGGCTGGTGGCCATCCTGGGCAGCGGCGCTGGGCCGGCGGCCATTCTGCGCAGTGGCTCTGGGTTGGCGGCCATCTTGTGCTGTGGCGCTGGGCTGGCATCCATCTTGCCTCATGGCGCTGGGCTGGCGGCCATCTTGTGCAGTGGTGCTGGACTTGCGGCCATCTTGTGCAGTGGCGCTGGCTCGGCAGACGTGCGCTTCCTCTCCCTTCTCCGTCCGCCATGGTGAGACGGCGGCTCCGATCCGTCCCACACGAGCCCCGGGTCGAAGGGGGGCCATGGTGGAGAGCGATGTTGAACCTCCTCTCGACCACTCACTCCTCGGCGACCTCCCCTGGTCCCGCGAAACATGACCAGGCAGGTTCCCTCGAACCGACTCCTTCTCTCCTGCTCGGTGACTGGGGAAGAAACATCAGAAGACATACTGCTGGATCTGTGCATGTGACGGAGTCCTTCTGTCACGATCGGGACACAGGAAAACACAGTGAGAGATCCAAGTGCAGGTATGTCTTTTATTGGGGTAATCCAAATCGTTATCCAGTCCAGACAGGGGTCAAAACCAAAGTAGCCAAACAACATAAACAGACACTAAACACACGGGCAAGAACAAGACTACAGTAGAATCCATCCATCCATCATCTTCCGCTTATCCGGAGCCGGATTGCGGGGGCAACAGTCTAAGCAGAGATGCCCAGACTTCCCTGTCCCTAGCCACTTCCTCCAGCTCTTCCGGGGGGACCCTGAGGCGTTCCAAGGCCAGCCGGGAGACATAGTCCCTCCAGCGTGTCCTAGGTCTTCCCCGGGGCCTCCTCCCGGTGAGACGTGCCTGGAACACCTCCATGGGAAGGCGTCCAGGAGGCATCCGAAATAGATGCCCGAGCCACCTCAGCTGGCTCCTCTCGATGTGGAGGAGCAACGGCTCTACTGTGAGCTACTCCCGAGTGACCGAGCTTCTCACCCTATCTCTAAGGGAGCGCCCAGCCACCCGATGGAGAAAGCTCATTTCGGCCACCTGTATCCGGGATCTTGTCCTTTCGGTCGTGACCCACAGCTCATGACCATAGGTGAGAGTAGGAACGTAGATTGACCGGTAAATCGAGAGCTTTGCCTTGCAGCTCAGCTCCTTCTTCACCACGACAGACCGGTACAGCGACCGCATTACTGCAGAAGCTGCACCGATCCGTCTGTCAATCTCATGTTCCATCCTTCCCTCACTCGTGAACAAGACCCCAAGATACCTGAACTCCTCAACTTGAGGCAGGAACTCTCCACCAACCTGAAGAGGGCAATCCACCCTTTTCCGACTGAGAACCATGGCCTCGGACTTGGAGGTGCTGATTCTCATCCCAGCCGCTTCACACTCGGCTGCAAACCGTCCCAGTGCACGCTGAAGGTCCTGGTCTGAGGAGGCCAACACGACAACATCATCTGCAAAAAGCAGCAACGAAATCGCATGGTCCCCAAACCGGACACTCTCCGGCCCTTGGCTGCGCCTAGAAATTCTGTCCATAAAAATTATGAACAGAACCGGTGACAAAGGGGAACCCTGCCGGAGTCCAACATGCACCGGGAACAGGTTTGACTTACTACCGGCAATGCGAACCAAGCTCTTGCTCCGGTCGTACAGGGACCGAACAGCCCTAAGCAGGGGGCCGCCGACCCCATACTCCCAGAGCACCCTCCACAGGATGTCGCGAGGAACACGGTCGAATGCCTTCTCCAAATCCACAAAACACATGTGGACTGGTTGGGCAAACTCCCATGAACCCTCCAGCACCCTGGAAAGGGTATAGAGCTGGTCCAGTGTTCCATGACCGGGACGAAAACCACACTGTTCCTCCTGAATCCGAGGTTCCACTATCGGCCGAATTCTCCTCTCCAGTACCCTGGCATAGACTTTCCCGGGGAGGCTGAGAAGTGTGATGCCCCTATAGTTGGAACACACTCTCCGGTCCCCCTTCTTGAAAAGAGGGACCACCACCCCGGTCTGCCAGTCCAGAGGTACTGTCCCCAACCGCCATGCGATGTTGCAGAGGCGTGTCAGCCAAGACAGCCCCACAACATCCAGATACTTGAGGTACTCGGGCCGGATCTCATCCATCACCCGGACTGAAGTCATCGAGATAATTAAAAAGTTCCTCGGTGGCAAGGCACCGGGGGTGGATGAGATCCGCCCGAGTACCTCAAGTCTCTGGATGTTGTGGGGCTGTCTTGGCTGACACGCCTCTGCAACATCGCATGGCGGTTGGGGACAGTACCTCTGGACTGGCAGACCGGGGTGGTGGTCCCTCTTGTATGTGTATGTGTCCCGTGGGCAGTGACCGTTGAAGTCCCCCAGTAGAACGACGGAGTCTCCAGTCGGAGCACTTTCCAGCACCCCTCCCAGAGACTCCAAGAGGGCCGGGTAGTCCACACTGCCGTCCGGCCCGTAGGCAAGACTAGAATAGTCGTGAAAACTACAAGGAATCCGTGACACATACTAAGACAGACAGGGTATAAATACACAGGGAAATGACAAACGCTAATGGGGAACGGGCTGAGTGCAATGATTAATGATTAGTGACAGCTGAGTGCAATGAGAGGACAGAGATCGTGGGGAATGTGGACATCTAGTGGTTACCCAGGGAACACAAACCAGACACTGTGACAGTTTATTGAGCTGCAGAAGTTGGCCGACAGAAGTGACAGAAAACATTAGGAACATGGTTCCTGAGGTCCGTGGTCTCTTCAGTCAAGTTGAGGCACTTCTGCATTTGTTGCTCATTGCTCATGCCTCATCAGCTGAAGCAGAGAGAAGCTTCAGTGCCTTGAGACGCCTGAAGACCTGGCTGCGCTCCTCAATGTCACAAAGCCGACAAAACCTTTTTTTTTTTTTTTTAAACTTTAACATTTCTTGGTTTGCTTGATTTTTTAGAACATTTTAACCAAATGCTTTCAAAAATTGGTGGGGACAAAATCAGCCATTTCAAAAAGTGGTGGGGACATGTCCCCAGTGTAAATGACTCCTATGGGCGCTGGATACAGGGAGTTTTTTGAGGTTACCAGAGAAAGTTGCTTTACACATCGGATATGAAAATCAGCACTTAAAACACTTTTACATATTCAGCATGGGCATTTACAGGCCTGGTCTTCCAAATAAATATTCAAAAAAATAAATAAATAAATATAAAAAAAATATTTACTCATCCTCATGAAAACTAGAGATGTTTTGCAAAGCATTCACTCATTTCAAGGGTTGGGAATCGGAAATCGATTCCAATTCCAGAATCAGATACTATTTGTAAAATCTAAATTTAGATACCACCTATCGATTCCTGTGTGTACATCTTTTCTTTTTTTCCATCTGTGAGGGCCCGACTCTGTGATTTGCCAGGACCTTCCTCACTATTCTTTCCATTCACACACCCCAAACAATTGGGAAAATTCCAAAGTATCCAAAAGTCATCTCGAGCCATTCATTTCATTGACTTTTGGTGGGGAGCAGTGCTTAATTTGTAAATTGCGAGGTCCCGGAACAAAGTGGGGTTACGGATCCGGCATGTGATTACAGGAGGGAGAGGTAACGGAACACTCGCGCAATCACATTGCTGGACCAGTTTAAGTGATTTTAAGAGCATGCACCAGTTGCATTTAGACTGTAAGGACATGAATAACATGGAAATGCCATGCGATTTTAAAACAACAATTTCCAGGACTAAAAACGTTTTGAAAAAGTTATGGAATTTTATTTTTCAAATCTCTGTGTAATAGAGTTATATTTAATCAGGTCCTAAATTTCTGTGGGTGTATAGCTAAATCGCATGGTTTTTAATAATTCTCGCATCAGCTTTCAAGTTTATAATGAGAGAAATTCCTGCATTTATTCAACATAGGTTTGAATAATAAAATAAATCAACACAAACTATTAGATTAAATCAGTCATTCGAAACCAGCCTTCGAATCCATGAACTCTCTCGGAGCGCGCTTCTCATCAGCGCATCTTGTCTGTACTACAGCGACCTGCTGCACGCTTCGATAAGACTCACTCGCATTTCGATTGGGACAGCTGACAGAACTGTCACTTGACTAATTAGGTAATTGTTGTATTGTCACAAAAATGTATAATTTGAACACCTTTTAAGTATTTTAAGCCATTTGGTACTCGCACGCTCCAGGCTGTATTACAGTATGTGCCCTCAGTCACATCCAAAGCTTGCGCGTATAAAGCTGCCTTGCGGGTATAATATACGAGTTAAGTCAGTCAGTGTTGGTGTTGTATCAGACACGTGCAATTAACATTAGGCTATATGAAAAACAAGCTCAAATGGAGTTAACAAGGTTTTTGGCCGGCGAATGAGGAGATCTGTGTTTTGTCCGCATCTGAGGCAAGTGCAGCGCATTATGCTATCATCACCTTTTATAAGTTAGGATATAACGTTTATTGTTGCTATATGGACGCTTAGTTTTTTCTTGTTGTTTAATACACTAATAAATTTCATGATATAAACGATTAAGCGAGAACAAGTCAATCGGCTCGGTGCATCTTCAGTTCTCTCTTCACAGCAGTTCAGTCAGTGTACTGTTTGAGTAAATGAATTACTCCGAGATATTGGTTTGTTTAACTCAGAGGGAGTGTCAGCCACGTTAAAAAAGTTAACAGTCATTTGTGGATTTATGCTTATTGGAGACGCGAACCGTTTCAAACGATTCAATTCGATTTGGTGAACTGGTTCAAAAAGATCCGGTTACATCGAGTGATTCATTCGCGAACCGGATATCACAAAACTGCAGTGTTTTGAACTTGCTCACAACAGACCCAGAAGAGAAGACAATGCTGAATAAAGTCGTAGTTTTTGCTATTTTTGGACCAAAATGTATTTTCGTTGCTTCAAAAATTCTAACTGACCCTCTGATGTCACATGGACTAATTTGATGATGTTTTTCTTACCTTTCTGGACATGGACAGTATACCGTGCACACAGTTTCAATGGAGGGACTGAGAACTCTCGGACTAAATCTAAAATATCTTAAAATGTGTTCCGAAGATGAACGGAGGTCTTACGGGTTTGGAACAACAGGTGAGTGAGTCATTAATGACATAATTTTCGGTGAACTAATCCTTTAATGTGTTTTCACTTTGGGTTTAAAAGACACTTAATATTCACTTCTATTATCAATTCACATGACACTACTGGATGAGAAAAAAACCTGAACTAAATTGAGTTGCATAACAACAGTTGTCTTCTGTGGAGCTGCTTTAAACATGAATAAATTTGTTTCATAATTGAACTGCAGTATTGACACTGTTATTGAACTGAATTGAATAACAATGAACTGACTTGAGCTGATTAACAGCACCATTTCCTTCTGTATAGCTGCTTATAGTTAAATTTTGCTCTTTTCCTAATTTGAGAAACTTTGCAATATTACTGAACTAAACCGAATCCCCACTGAACAGACCTGAGCCGAATAACGACCCTACTATTTCCTGTAGAGCTGATGGAGGGAATACTGCTAAGTTCAGTAACAGTGTGAATGCTGCAAAGTTTATTGCACTAAGTTAGCAACATTCACTACTGAACTAAACTGAATTAACATTGAACTAAGCTGAGCTAAATAATTACATTATTGTCTTTACAGCTGAAATTGTATTCATTTCATATTTGAATAACTTTACTGGATCTGGATTGTATCAAGAGCTATATAAATAAATGTGACTTGACTTGTAAAGATCTCCTTCTCCTCACAATGACCCCTCTTCTTCTTTTGCAGCAATTATCAAATCACTACATTCTAACCAAGTCCTGTTCTACAGTTTTTTTGTTGTTGTTGTTGTTGTTGTTGTTTTTCTTGTTTGAGAAGCTGTTTCACTTACATTAGGGTAGACAAGACAATAGTAATTTCTATTTCATGCTGACCTAAGCGCACATGCTGAAGTAAAAGCACACCTACACACAAACATATGGTTCGCTAGATGGAGATTTGGGCTGTAAAGCAGATGAAACTCACTGATCTTGCCTTATTTTTCTTCTCTACATGCACATGTCCAAAACATGGGAGTGCCTCTGGCCCACTCTTCTGACAGGAGAATACTGTTCATTTTCTACTGGTCTGTCACCACACAGTCATACATACACAATAAACACTCACACATAAACACACACAGTGGTCACAGAGAGGTCAGATACAGGCCAGCCGCTTCTGTTATTCCTCCATGTCATCCTGGAAGCCATTTTCAGAGCCACAGACATGAGTTTCCTCACCCCTCCAACAGGTCAGAGCTAAAAGGACAAACACACGCACACATACACACACTAAGGATATAACACAGCACCGAATCTGTAAAAACAGCTTACAGTTTGAAAGATGCCTAGAGATAGTTATGTGGACCATAAATATCACTTCCAGGTACACTCATACTGTGTGGCTGCTTGTGAGTAAAACACAGGATAAGGGTTTGTGTTTTCATTCAAAAAGAGTATCATGGTATTACCTTCACCTTTATACATTTACAGTCCAGTCCATTCTGGTCCTTGATTGGTTGAGCAGCATCCTACACTTGGATGTTTTACTGTATAGGTTGCAGTAAATGACTGCTGTCATTGAATCAGTCATTCAACCAATTCATTCAAGACTCCTGGTTGATTCATTCGTTCGCTTTAGATTTGTTTGTTTAGAACTTTTTCAAAGGCGGAGCTAAAATGGACAAAATAACTGGCAGTTACTTCCTGGAGGATGATGTCATCAAAGAAGTGGTTTACGCTATTTAATGGAATTTTAGAAAGCTCTAACTACTAAAACTTAACAATCTGGGACAGACCGAAAAGGTTTTTTTTTTTTTTTTTTTTTGTAACATGGTTATGAAATTATTTAAAGTTCACCTATATGTTCACTTAATTAAGATACGTTTAATACTGTATGTGTTGTATTAAGACAAATATAGTAAGAACATAAAAATTTACAGTGTACACCACTGGACCATGGTACCAGAACAGCATTTTCTTAGAACATAGTAAACACAATTATGTAATTTAGCCCTGTTACTGCACATAATGATACATGTAAAATGTAATCATAAAAAGTCTCTAGGTTACGTATGTAACCCTAGTTCCTCGAGGGAACGAGACGCTGCGTCAAATGCGCTTTGGGGAACGCGCCCAGCGTGAGAGACTCTGAATATTGTGTGTAATCAGTCCAATGGAAGAGCGTGACGTCACAGGCGGGGTGACGTAAGCGACCAGGAAGCTATAAAAGCACGTGCCGTGCAGCTGGCATCAGCTTCGAGTACCAGCAAGCGCCCGCAGGGGTGCCGGGGGTATGGCTCCGAGACGCAGCGTCTCGTTCCCTTGAGGAACTAGGGTTACATACGTAACCTAGAGACGTTCCTCTTCAGGAACTCGAGCTGCGTCAAATGCGCTTTGGGAAATGAGTACCAACGCCGCCAGACTACCAAACCCCTGCCTAGTGTGTACCCGAAGAGCACAGCTTAGGATGAGAGGACAGAAGCGCCTGGAGTGACTGGCATGTCTAGGCCATAGAATTTAACAAACGTAGAAGGCGTGGACCACCCTGCAGCATTGCAGATGTCCAGCATGGATACACCTGCTAGGAAGGCCTTGGAGGCCGCCATACCCCGAGTAGAGTGAGCCTTGGCTCCCGACAGCGGGGGACGACCAGAGGACTCATAGGTGGCGTTGATAGCCTCGACTATCCAAAGACTAATAGTCTGCTTAGAAGCAGGAGAACCCCTCTTGGGGGGACACTAGCATACAAGCAATTGGTCAGTTTTTCTCCACAGGGCAGCTCTGTGGACGTATGTGTCCAGCGCTCGAACTGGACATTTACAATTTAGCTTCGCTTGGTCCGGCTCCCGAAAGGGAGGAGGACAGAAGGCCTGCAGCACTACAGGTCGTGGTGTAACAGAGGGAACCTTAGGAACATATCAGGTGCAAACTCAAGATAAGTGGGGGCCACAGAGAGGGCCTGAAGATCTCCTACTCTCCGCAGAGAGGTGATAGCCAACAGAAAGGAGGTTTTAAGTGTAATATGTCTGTCTGAAATATCTTGAATAGGTTCAAACAGGGGTTTGCACATTGCCTCTAACACCACAACCAAGTCCCACGGGGGAATACGGGACCGTACTGGAGGTCTCAGCCTCAGCACACCGCAAAGGAAACGTGTAACTAGGGGGTGTCTTCCCAAAGACTGGCCATTGAGAAAGGCGTGGTAGGCCACAATGGCCGCCACGTAGACCTTCAGCGTGGAGTGGTTCAACCCTGTAGAGAGCCTAGCCTGTAGAAACTCCAGAACTGTACCAACTGGGCAGTTTGCTGGGTCTAACTGGCGTCTCTGCACCATGAGGTGAAGAGTTTCCACCTCAGGGCGTACAGTTTCCTCGTTGAGGGAGCTCTGGATTGGAGGAGGGTCTCAACAACCTCAGTTGAGAGACCAGCTGCTAACAGTTGTGCCCCCTCAGGGGCCACACCCACAGCTTCCACAACTCCGGGCGAGGGTGAATTATCGTACCCTGAGCCTGTGAGAGTAGGTCTGTCCTGATCAGTATCTTCCACGGAGAGCCGTCGAGGAGTGAGACTAGATCTGCGAACCATACTCGGCCCGGGCAGAACGGGGCTACTAACAACAGACGGACCCCGTCCCGGCGTATTCTCGCCAGAACTCTCGGGAGCAGAGCAATAGGGGGAAAGGCGTACAGACGAAGCCTCGACCAGGTCTGTACCATAGCGTCCAGTCCCAGAGGAGCTGGATGAACTAGAGAGAACCAAAGGGGACATTGTGATGTATCTTGAGTCGCAAATAGGTCTATTTGAGCCCTGCCAAATACTCTCCATATCTGCTTCACCACCTCTGGGTGAAGTCTCCATTCCCCGGGCCTCGGCCCCTGCCTCGACAGTATGTCTGCTCCCACATTTAGTTTCCCAGGAATATATACTGCTCTTAATGAGAGGAGTTTGCTCTGGGACCACACCAGGATCTGGTGCGCCAGCTTGTACAAAGGGCTCAAACGCAGACCTCCCTGGTGGTTGATGTAAGAGACCACCGATGTGTTGTCTGTGCGCACCAACACATGGTGACCCCTTAAGTGCTTCAGTGCACGATAAACTGCTTACATTTTTAGACAATTGATATGCCATGTTAGATGGCGACCACTCCACAGACCACAGGCAGGGTGGCCACTCATGACTGCACCCCAGCCGGTGAGAGATGCATCCGTCGCTAGTATTACACGGTGACAAGGAGCTCCCAGCACCGGGCCCTGATTCAAGAACCAAGGTTTCTTCCACATGTCTAAGGCACAGAGGCAGCGCCACGTGACCTTGATAGTGCGAAGTAGATTGCCCCTCGGGGAAAATCCCTTGGTCTTGAGCCACCACTGTAGGGGTCTCATGTACAGCAGGCCAAGAGGTATCACGTTGGACGCAGCTGCCATCAGACCCAACAATCTCTGAAATTGTTTGACAGTGAGTGACTGGCCTACTCTGACTCTCTCGACTGAGATGAGGATCGACTCGATACGAGCAGGGGACAATCGTGCCTGCATCGCGGTCGAATCCCATACTACGCCTAGATAGGTGGTTCTCTGAACCGGAGAAAGTACACTCTTCCTGGCGTTCAGTCTCTGACTGAGCTAAAATCAACCAATCGTCGATGTAGTTGAGAATGCAGATGCCCTGCATGCGCAGGGGGACCAGAGCCGCATCTACACATTTTGTGAACATGGGGGGTGAGAGTGCAAGGCCGAAGGGAAGTACTCGATATTGGTAAGCTTCGCCCCCAAAAGCGAACCTCAGAAACTTCCTGTGTTGTGGAAAGATGGATATGTGGAAGTATGCGTCTTTGAGATCTATTGTGACAAACCAGTCCTCGGACCTGATCTGAGCTACAACATGCTTGATTGTGAGCATTCTGAACTTCAATCTCATAACTGAACGATTTAAGACCCTCAAGTCTATAATCGGACGCAACCCCCCATCCTTCTTTGGAACTATGAAATACCGGCTGTAAAATCCGTACTCCCTGTCCCGAGGAGGGACCCCCTCAATGGCCTCCTTCTCTAATAGGGTTTTCACTTCCTGTTCCATAACCAGACCCTGCCTGGGGCCGACTATCGTCGGGATGACCCCGTTGAATATTGGCGGCACGGAGCCGCTTTTTCATATCGGACAGGGTCAACCATAAGTGCCTCTCTGCGGCCACCATAGCTCTGAAATATCATGGGACTTGATCTCCTCTCCCTCGTCTAGCTCTTTAAGCTTTAAGCAGGTCGGCTTGGTACGCCTGTAACACCGCCATGGTGTGCAGACATGCACCAGCCTGACCTGCAGCCGCATACCCTTTGCCCACCAAAGCCGATGTTGTTCTGAGTGGCTTTGAGGGCAATTCCAGGGCCTTCAGAGACGATGCCGCGCCGGGGGACAGATAGCTCGTGAGCGTCTGTTCCACCCAGGGCATCGCTCTATAACCGTGCTCTCCCATCCCCACCACATTTCCATAATAATCAGATGAGGGGATGTAGAGGCGGGCCGAGAATGGGCATTTCCACGACCTGGCGATCTCTTCATGCAGGTCGGGAAAGAATGGAAGGCCCCAGCTGGGAGGTGGCTGACTCGCGCACAGGAAGCATTCATCGAGCTTGCTTCGCTGCGGTTCGGTTGTCTTTTCGGCGGGCCAATCAATGCTTAACTTGGCCACCGCTCGAGTAACCACCTCCAAGAGCTCCTCATATTATGGCGAGTGGGGTGGCGAATCCCTGTCGACCGACTCCACATCAACCTCCTCGGAGGAAGAGAGGCGGAGCGTCGACCCCTCTCCCTGAGTGGAAGGAACCGCAGAGCGTGCTTCCGACTCTAGGGATTGGGTGCCGGATCTGGCGGAAAGTGGAAGGAGATAGGGACTGGCCCGTCTCCATTCCCTCCACCAAATCCACTTGTGAACCCCACGAGTGCAGCCGTCGTTCTGCCTCGGCAGAAGCGGGACCAGCACCGCGGGGAACGCTGGCGAAGGCCCCCTCCTTGAAGAGGGCCTTCCGGGAACGAAGCAGCCGCAACGACATTCGCTCACAGTGCGGACAGCCGGCCCCCTCGAGAGCCGACTCAGCGTGCTTCGCTCCCAGGCAAACCACGCATAGGCTGTGTGTATCCCCACCCGTTATATATCGCGGGCAGGGAGGAACACACAACCTATAACACGATTTGGAATCACCATCAGAATGCTTTATTTTCGCCTTGCTCTTTGGCATGTCTAGGAGCTCTAACTGGACAGACAACAGTAAATAAGACTCACAAGACAAACAAGTGACATTCACACACAGAGCGCTTGCTGAAAGACACCTGGTCGCTTACGTCACCCCGCCTGTGACGTCACGCTCTTCCATTGGACTGATTGCACACAATATTCAGAGTCACTCACGCTGGGCGCGTTCCCCAAAGCGCATTTGACGCAGCTCAAGTTCCTGAAGAGGAACTGAATACTGCCAATTAGTAAAATTACTACTATACTTCTAATAATTTTATAAACCATAGAGAAATTAAGTGGGATATGTACAACATGGCGGTGAATTGTTTGTTTTGTTCTGAACCTGCTCTGTTATTCTTTCCTCTTTACCTTCAGGCACCAGCCAGGATTTCCCAAAAGCAACTATGGTTGCAAGTTCTGTTGTTACCAATAGATTTTGGTAGAACTTGCGACCATAGTTAGCTAACAATATTTTTGGGAAACGCACCCCAGGGTAGTTGCCTCAGAGGCCAAGGGTCATATGCAGACTTATGGACCTTCTGCCACATGACCTAAGTCTTTAATGTGACTCACATGCAGCAGAACTGGGGCAGTGAGTGCAAAGAAGCATTTTTTTAAATGCAACCCCCATAATCATAAGACTAGCCACTAGGTCAGCTACTCTGAACTCCATTTATCCAGTCATGGTTTTCTCTCTCTCCCACTAATTCTTTCTTTGCTCATAATGACCTCTTTAATACCATTCTAGGGCACCTCAGGGGACAAACGGTCATTTGTCTTGCCTCTAAGGAACAAGAGAGACAGAAAACGAGAGAAACAGAAAGAAAGTCCAAAGAGATTCAAGAGTGATTTTAGGAGTTAGAAAGAGGGGGTTCCTTTATGTTTCAGACATATTGCATTTCAGTCAGAAATAGGTGTACAGTATGTCAGTTTAGTCCGTGAGGTCAACTTGTCAACTTAAACAGAACATGTCATTGTCCATGTCTGTCTGTGTGTGTGTGTGTGTGTGTGTGTGTGTGTGTGTGTGTGTGTGTGTGTGTGTGTGTGTGTGTGTGTGTGTGTGCGTGCGTGCGTGCGTGCGTGCGTGCGTGCGTGCGTGCGTGCGTGCGTGCGTGTGTGTGTGTGTGTGTTTGTGTTTCCAACCGAGTATCAGCAGTCTCTGCTTCTGTGATACTGGTTTTGTTTAGTTAATTACACAATCCAAATATGTTTTTAATATCAATAAATGTCAATAACCAATTTAAAACAGTTTAAATTAAATTTTTTAACTTTAATTTTCATTGTTATATCAATATTTAAAATGAAACAAAAAGTATTTTAAAATTTCTTTTCACTGCATCTATCTATCTATCTATCTATCTATCTATCTATCTATCTATCTATCTCTATCTATCTATCTATCTATCTATCTATCTGTTTTGACGGTTAAAATATATGACTTTAAGTCAGAAATTTAATATTTTACTGTTCATATATTTGTATCTTTTTATATCTATATATATATATATATATATATATATCTATATCTATCTATATATATATATATATATATATATATATGATAATAATATTTGTAATGTAGAACATTTTTTAAATAAATAAAAAAAATTTAAAAAGCCATAATAATAGAAAATAGGAAATTTACTCATTAAATTATGACTTATAATATTCCATATTTTTAAAAAAAATAGCATTTTACTAGTGAAAGTAGGAGATATAGAATTTTTTAAAAATGTTATATATGATTTTATACATACAATATACATTTATAACTTTTTACGTTTTACACTACTGATTACCTGTGTGTCATGTTTAGTGAACATACTACATCAACGGACATAAAAAACTGAAATAATCATTCATTGTCCGACTGGGACAGCCCTCTGAGTTACATGAACAGAGCCCTGGATCAGCGTGTTTTCCTCACGCTGCAGCATTTGCATAAAGCCATCACCCCTGGCAATGCAGGACACAAATGTTGTCTAGACGTCCAGTCTCAGTCCACTAGAATGAGACACACAGGCATGGCTCTCAGTCGCGTCCCGTCTGGACCCTCAGCTGCTCCAGATACATGATAGGATGTGTAGAACAAGAGGGCCTGAAGATGAGTGAAAATGGTCCCTGTGGGAGAGGACACAATTGTTACTCTCTTAATTTTATGTATATTTTGTATATAATGTATATATATATATATATTAGAGTAAAAATTACATATTGAAAATTTTTTATTAAGAAGATAAATTGTCCAATAATCTTCGTAATGCTATTTTTATTTTATTTTATTTTTTTCATATTTTAGCAGCTGCTTGTACTTGTATGTACTTTAAACATCTTGATAGTTGCTGCCTGGCAACTATAATGGGATATGGGTCAAAATGAAGAGGGCTACTAAGAAATCTAGCTCTCTTTGAATCGCTTTCATCTTTTCATCAAACAATCTGGCTGCTGGTCACGCCTCTGGCCTTTCTCTTCTCCAGCTCTGACTGATGATATCTCCATATCTGCATCACGGATGAGTGACAGGCATGTGTTATCTGAATGTGTGTGTGTGTCATTGTGCATGTCTATGTATGTGTGTGTGTGTTTGTGTGTGTGTGTGTATGTGTTTCCAACCGAGTATCAGCAGTCTCTGCTTCTGTGATACTGGTTTTGTTTAGTTAATTAAACAATCCAAATATGTTTTTAATATCAATAAATGTCAATAACCAATTTAAAAAAGTTTAAATTAAATTTTTAAACTTTAATTTCCATTGTGATATCGATATTTAAAATGAAACAAAGAGTATTTTAAAAAGGGTTTAATTGATGGATTTCTTTTCACTGCATCTATCTATCTATCTATCTATCTATCTATCTATCTATCTATCTGTTTTGACAGTTAAAATTTATGACTTTTAGTCAGAAATGTAATATTTTACTGTTCATATATTTGTATCTTTTTATATATAGTTGTGTATTTTCATAAATGTTTTTGTGTTGTGATTGATCAGCCTGGTTGGTTTGAAAAAAAAAATTAATGACAAACAGCAATTGTGTCAACTTTATATTAAATCGTGAAATGTAGAAATGTATTATTAGTTGTAATATATATTTTTGAAATCTTAATATCATCTTTTGTGTTTACTTAAATTTTATCATGAACAACATTTTTGTTCTATTTTGAGATAATTGAATTATATTTATAATTATTTTTTTTAATAAAAAAATGTCTTATTTAGTTATTTTTCATATGTTGCATACTGGATCAAATAACATTTCTTTAAGCATTATTAGCATATCATAACGCTTCAGTATAAACCATAGGTCTAAACCCAAAAGTTCCCTCCATATGTGCAGAGACATATCCTTCATCGACTATTTCTGTGGCTGTCAAACAGGGGGAGGCTGTCCTGCCTGGAGTCTAGCCGTACACCCACTTTTTTATGCTCTCGCAGAAAAAGAAAAAAAAACTTGCATAAAAACAAATTAGCTTTGTCTGCACACAGTTTGCAAATATGTGGGCAATCAGCCAGAAAATAGATGTCACTCCTGCCCAAGGTCATGCTAGAGGAGTCCCTGCTCACTGAATCTCCTGGACTGATGTCTTACACATGCTGTGCCCTTCCAAGTATGCATGACTCTGACAAAAGCATGGACAGAGATGAAAATAAGTCCACCTAAGTGACACAATATATCATTAAGATGCTTCAGTTGACCCACTGTTCCTCTCTACTTTCTTAAGAAAAATTCCACTGTGATCCAGAAAGACTAAAATACTTTATTAATTCAGTGTTCCTTTGAAAATAATTAAGATTATCTAGATAAACAATACTCAGTTTTGAAAATGGCAAAACATGCATAGCCAATAGGATAAATGAGATTACATGTGAGTACATTTTTAGCAAATTTGTGGTTAACTATTCCTTTAAATAATTAACTAAAATGAGTTTATAGGAGTTGTAAGATGCTGTAAATATGCTACTGATGACAGATTATATTCTGTCTATTGTGTGCCAACTTTCTTATCACATTAAAGTCGGACTGAAACTCACAACTATTATAAAATATTTCTTTTGCAGTGGTTATGTTGCAAAATTCTGTTTTCTTCAAATTCCTGCTTTGATTATTATTATTTGTAAATGGAGATGTATTTCCTAAATCTGTGATGTTTTAGATAATTTACTGGAAAAGCTGACAAAAATGATTTTTTTTTTTCTCGGTGCAAATGAACTTTCTCAGTAGGGTCGCAAATCAAATATCTTTTTTGTGCAGTGTGAGTAAATGAGCAAGGTTATAAAATCAGTTAAATGTTTATAGAGCCACGCTTATGGCTCTACTTCTTATTTCCCTCTGCATAGCCAGAGTTGAGTGATGTATTTGTGAGGCTGGTTACATTACTGCTGGAATGGAGGTGTCAACGGGTGAAGGACAAAACCTTTAGTCTGGCTGTAATCGAATGCAGATGGGACTAAAATCATCAGAGCAGCAAATCATCACTCCAAAGAGCCAGATGCCCTCCCGCCTCCTCCTCCTCTTCAACACTCTTATTGCACTTACCACCCCAAGAGTTTTAAAACAGAGATGGCTGCCAGCACTTCTTTAACAGGTTAAGCTGAGAGAGAGTGCAACCTATCACTCCCTCTGATAAAACATCGATCCCAGAACCCGAGTATTCACAAATCAATTGATGGGGATGAAATCTGCAGAGGTCAACGCTGTGATCTGAAGCGTGAGAGAAGGTGAGAATGAGATGGAGAGGTGGCAGATGAACATGACAAGGTGAGGTCAAGTGAAACGATGGCATACTTTAAAAGATATCATCGCAGATTGGGAATGAATGCACTAAAGAGTAAAACATTCAGGGGTACAATAACTATTATCAGTTCTGGGGATCCATAAGGTGCTGGAAGGTGAATTTCACCTTTTTTTATCTTCCATTTTAAACAGAGTGTCGGCATGATTGCTTTGACAATGAGGCTGACACAAACAATGTAATTACCCATAAGGCCATGGATAAGCCTAGGAGGTTCTGAGAAATCACAGATATCTAAATCCTTCACTTAAGGCTCTATTCTGTCCTTCTATTCGACTATAAAGAATTAGGTGAGTGGTTGACCGTAGATTGAAAATTCTGTAATCTAATTTACCCCCTCATTTCATTTCCAAACCTTTAAGGTTTTTATTTCTTCATGTGGATCACAAAAAAAAACATTGGCTCAACTGACACCAAAACTGGCTCTGCACATCTTCCATTTGTATATATGTAAGTTTGAGTTTTTTTTGTTTTTTTTTTTGTGAGGGGGCAAGAAAGCAATCCTACCCAGCATGGATTCAATCATTTTGCCTATATTTCACATCAGCAACTGTCCTAGGTGGGATTAATGACATTATTCAAACTCACAGTAGACAGGAGTATTATCCAGCCATAACACACAAGTGTTAGTTCAGCAAGGAAGGCAATCAAAATTTCCTGTAACAATGTTTCATTATCAGATTGCATTATTAAAAAGGAATTAATATAAAAATGCAATGCAAAAAATGCTTAAAAGGATTAGTTCAGGCAAAAAATGTTGAGTTCATTGACTCACCTGATGGTTGTTCTGATCTTTTGGAAAGTATAAAAGGAGATATTAGGCAGAATTCAAGGCTGAATGAATGAAGTCATAAGACTTATGCCATGAGCATGCCTAAATTATAAAAAAAAATAAAAAATTATTACAGTACTGATGGAGAGAAATATTATAAGGAAATAATTTTGTAGATCAACCTGTTTTCCTTAACAAAAAGCCAAAAGAAGTTTTCAATTGGCTGTTGGATTATTGCAGAAAATAATACATTTATGATTCATACATGTTTTGTTCAGTAAAGCTCATCTTCACAAATGAACAAAACTTTTATAAATTTAAAAGTCAAAATAAAATTTAAACCATTAAAACCGGTTGTTGTTGTTACATACCTGGACTTTTTTAGTGTGTTTTTGCCCCTGTGACCCAGTTTCTGTCTTCCGTGTTTGGTTTGATTAGTTCCCAGGTGTGTTTATTCTATTCCCCATGTGTTCCATGTCCCTGTTGATTTAGTGATTCCATCCACCTGTGTTTCCCCATTATCCCATGTATTTAAACCGTGTCCTTTGAGTTCAGTGTGGTCGGGTCTACTCACTATCAACTTACGTGTGTCTACCTCTGTGCTCCATGTGTTGGAGTTAATAAAAGCCTTATTTCGTGTATCCTCGGCTCCATGTTCCTTCCGGCAGCGTAAACGGTAACAGAAGACCCGACCCAAAAAGTTTAAAACTGCGTGTTTTCCCCTCCGTTTTGTTTTCTGTTTTTTCCAGTTTTTTCTTTTTGTAATGTCGATGGATTCCCTCTATAGCCCTGAATTCCTCCTTCTCCTGCTGGAGCAGGAGGGACTTTCTCTCGAGGACCATACCAGACGGTTTCTCTTGCTAGCTAATGCCACCAGCTACCCGGACCACGCGCTCTGCTCCTTTTATCACGCCAGCTTGAACTCCAGGTGCAGAGCGTTGTCGCCCGAAGATGGTCCTCGGGAGGATTTCGCCGCATTTATAGAGTGGACTCTGGTGAGAAATGGGTCACCTCTCACTGTCTGCCCAATGGAGGATCTCGCCAGGTCCACTCTGGACCCAGAGCCCAGCCTACAATCTCCCCACGGTACGGGGCATAAGCCCGAGCCCACCGATGACTGAGAGCCAGAGAGCAACCCGTCAGACCAGGTGTGAGAGCCGGCGACACTGCCCACCACGAGGGAGCAAAATGTGGAGCGCCAATTGGGTCAAAATGAGGTGGAGGATTGTACAGACTGTGATTTCCCCCGTTGAGCCCAGGACGGGCTCCCGATCCCCAGTTGAGCCCAGGACGGGCTCCCGATCCCCAGTTGAGCCCAGGACGGACTCCTGAATCCCAGTTAAGCCCAGGAAGGGCTCCAGCCCCAGAGTTCGCTCCAGTGCCTGCTCCTCCGAAATTCCCACCCTCCCACCCACTCCTGCCTCCTCCTCCGCTGTCGTCTGGCAGCCCCTCTGCTCGCCCTCAGCCTACCATCATTGTGGTGCAAGCTCAGCGGGACTGCCATCCTCCAGCGCCGCCTTGGTCGGCGTCTCCCTCACCTCCGCCTCCAGCCTCTGAGGCCTGGACTCCGCCTCGACCCGTTGACCCGTCGGCTCCTAGCTCCTTCCTCTCCGCCGTGGCCCGGCAGTCCACATGCTCTGCCTGGCTCCCTTGTCCCTCCGGCTCCGCCTTGGTCTGGCGTCGTCCATCCTATGCTTCGGGACTCCACTCCTCCGTTTTCTCCTCATCCCTCCGTCCCTCCGGCTCCGTCAGGCTCCTTCATCCCCTCGGCTACACCTCAGTCCTCTGTCACTCTGGCCTCACCGCGGCCTTCCGGATCCACAGCGCCGCGTCAGTCACCAGAGCCATCTGTTCCGCCTAGGACCTCCGGCTCCTCCCTGTCACCCTGGCTCTTCGGGTCTCCGTCTCCGCCTCGGGCTCCTCCTCCACTTGCTCCGTTGCCGTGGGTCGAGTCCCTGGAGTCGGCGACCATTCCTCCTCCATGGCTCCTTCCACCGTCGGCCCCACCTTGGGCCGTTATGGCTGTGGCCTGGGCCCTGCTGGGTGCCTCCTGCTCCAGATCCCTCCTGTCTCCTCCCTGGCTCCTCCCTCCGTCGTCTCCTCCCTGGCTCCTCCTTCCGTGGTCCCTGTCTGCTGACCCCCTCCTGGGAGGCTGTCCTCCACCGGAACCTCCTCCCAAGTTCCCACCCACGCCTCCCTCTGTTGTTTCTACGGTGCGAGGACGCACCTACCGGGAGGGGGGAGTAATGTTACATACCTGGACTTTTTAGTGTGTTTTTGCCCCTGTGACCCAGTTTCTGTCTGTCCGTGTTTGGTTTGATTAGTTCCCAGGTGTTTATTCTATTCCCCATGTGTTCCATGTCCCTGTTGATTTAGTGATTCCATCCACCTGTGTTTCCCCATTATCCCATGTATTTAAACAGTGTCCTTTGAGTTCAGTGTGGTCGGGTCTACTCACTATCAACTTACGTGTGTCTACCTCTGTGCTCCATGTGTTGGATTTAATAAAAGCCTTATTTCGTGTATCCTCGGCTCCGTGTTCCTTCCGGCAGCTTAAACGGTAACAGTTATGTAAAGCATGAAATATCTTGAGCTTGTTAACCACAGACCTTATTTCAGCCATTTAAACAAAAATAAATAAAACGGTGAGTTCGGGAATTAGTTAAAAAATGCAATGCATCCCCATCTATAAATATATAAATCAGCATCACTGTATAGAAACTGGGTTTTCTACCCGGATATTCATTTCATGTTTCATTGTAAAAAGAAAATAAGTTTAAATCAACACGATAATTGTCTAAATTATGATAAAATAATGTACTTCATCTCTGGAAGGACTGAAATTCAAAACATGCTTTTTTAAGTCATGTCTGCCAGGCTTCTCACTGTGGGTTCGTACTTACAAGTCTGTTTTAGCAGACAGACGGCGCTCTTTGCTTGATTTGACGCCCACCAGGAAAATTCAGCCAGGTACCAACTCCTCATTGCAAACTTCCTCCAGGCTCTATGGCTCACTGAACAAAGAGAAAGAAATATCAGCTCTCAAAACGAATGCATCAATACATTATCAAAAGACATAAGAGGCCATTTGTGGTCAGTTTCAACCTAGTTTATTCCTGTCTGCTCTTTACATCTGTCCAGTCCATTTCTCTCAATATCTCCATCACAGTAATGCCTTCAAACCCATCTCGTCACATTTCAACATCTCTGTGACACATGGCATTAAAGCATACATGTTGCAATAAGTTGCTAGATCACAAGGTAAGCCTGTGCCTAAGATCTACGAGAAGCTCATTGTGGATCAGCAAAGGTGGCAGCTAATGGGAAGCTGTGCAATATTTCCCCAGTGCACAGACCCTGTCACATCCCCTCAGATGGGAGGTTCTCTAAGGTAAAAGGTGCAGTGCTACAGAATGTCACTGAGATGTTTGCGGCATGACATTAGTGCTCTGGTTTCCATCAAACTAAGGGAAAATGGCTCCCTGGGGATAGTACAGTAAGGAAGGCTAATCTAAAGAAGAACGCCAAGCAAAACACAGGTTTTTGTGTTCAGGAGGAACAAAGGACAGGTTTTATAGTTTCTCACAAAAAATATATATAATAATAATAATAATATAATAAATAAACAGTTTTATTTTATCTAGCCTGACAGCATATAAATAACAATCAACTTTCCTTTTATGTTAAAGAGCAGCTTGAACATTCTGACTAATATCTCCTTTTGTTTTTCACAGAAGAACATAACACAGGTTCAGAATGACTCAAGCATGAATAAGGCATTTTAAAATTCCTCAATAACATCCAGCTCTCTTATCTTTTACATTAATACTCGCTTCACAAACATATATGCATGCAAGCTTCGGAGAAAATGATGTTATTTTCTCTTTTATTACAGGCTGACTTGAGGGCATCACACATTATGTCTTTCTCTCCCATTACAATGGGTTTAATATTCATTGTGCAGTGCCCCAGCCCCTTCCAGACTGGCCAGGTCTTCATCTGGCTTCTATTTTCAACTGATTCCCTCAGAATAAGCCATTGCTTGCTTGAACTGTCCTGTCTGAATGGGATCTGAAACTATTATCAGGGTATAGGAAATCAGAGAGGTGTATTCAAAAGAGCTGAGAGCTGAGAGCTGAAATCACACACATCATTATCATAATTACAGCCTGGAAGTCCATGCAGAGGTATTCAAAATGCAGCAGCCCCAACCCTTTAAATGTAAAACCTAAATGATGACCGTCATGAATGGAATACTGGACTGATTGCTTTGAGCAGAGTTCACGGCCCTACAGAGCTGTGTGCTTCTCGTGGGTGGTGATCCATGTTTCTCTAGCTTGCGACTTGAACTTGAACCCAGAAGCCCTAACGCAGATTGAAGCTGGGAAAGCTCCCCTTGGGACTGCAGTAAAGCTAATACAGACTACGGCCACACCATCATGATGTTCTGCACTCCAGTCACAAAGATCCAGTTTGCATTTAGTGAGCTGTTTGTGTGTTTGTGTACAGCTTGCCCTTGGAAGATCAAAATAACATCTTGAAGTTCATGTAAGTTGGTGAATGATTTATTTATAAATGTAAATAAAGATACACCTTCTCAAAACATGGTGGCTAATATACACTTGGTTTAATGGACAGGCGTTGTGTTTTTCAGTCCATCTCAAACCAAAATGGTTGCCTACTTTCATTTATATTTTAGAACATTAGTAGGCTTTTACTCAAGTTGAATGCAGTCACTCTTAAAAATAAAGTAGATTTGCAAAGTGATGCTATAGAAGAACCATTTTGAATGCCCAAAGAACTGATGTGAACCAATTTTCTAAAGAAAAAAATAAATCTAAAGAAGATTTTACTATAAAGAAGCTTTTGATCAATGTTAAGTTTCCATTGATGTTAAGGGTTTTCATGGAAACATTGAAGCCATTAAAGAACCTTTATTTTTAAGAGTGTGGCAACTTTATTTAAATTTAAATGCTCAGAGGCTACTCTTTCATATGTAGCTCATGGAGATATAATTTATGTTTATTGTTATTTTTTTTCCTAAATTGGTGGGGATTTATAGTCCATATAGTCAATTGTTGACACAGCAAGAGTATTGTGCTTTAAAATGAATGCGGAAAAATATTAGCTCAAATCATTTGATCTTGGAAAGAAAATATTTGAGTTTATGTTGAAATAAGAGGAAAGTTCGAGGAGAGTTTCCATCAATCTTCTCTTTGTTTCATTGCTGTCTATGAGAAACAGCTGAGCTATTAAAGATATCTCATTAGAGATTTTTATTATATATGTTAATGTTATTAAATTTAAAATTAAATTAAAATTTAAATAAATGTAAGCATTTAGCAGAAGCTAGCGACTTACAGTAAATTCAGTCTATCAATTTTTACATATCATGTGTTCCCGGGGAATCAAACCCCGAATCTTGCGCTTGATAAAGCAGTGCTCTACCAATTGAGCTACAGGAACACTAAGTAACACTAAGGAATTCCCAGTTGCATGCATATTTTGGTGAATTTGTGGCTAATTCATATGAATCTGAACACTGTAAATACAAAATACAAAATAAAAAACAATTACTAGAGTACAATTTTACATGAAAATACCATTTCAGTTTTTCTACTTAACATTTTTTCTACTTCAGCTATTTTTGAGTGAAACAGAATTTGATTTCTACACTTTTTTTTATATATTTTTTAAGTGTACATTCTCGATTTTGTATGATCTGCTTATGCCGCACTGGTGGTTAGGTTTCCAATCAAATCATATGGATATGAATTTATACAAAATTGGCAGTTCATAAAATAGTTACTTTTTCTCATGAGATTGGGTTGGTTTGCCATTAAAACTAATGCACAGCTAGAAAAATACAGTTTCACTAAAGGTGTGAGCTGAGAAACAACGGCAAAAGGATCATCTTAGGTTGTGTCAGTTTGTTTTAAAGCCTCTCTGTGTTGTCCCAAGCGCCGAGCCCCAAACCACACTCTATCATACATGAAAAATGGCACAAGCCGTTTCATTATTACAGATACCATGCAAATAAATATGCATTTTGAGGAGTGGCCTAATGCCATGACACTGGGCCCTCATGCATATTTAAATAGCTCCAACCCTGTGTCCACTCCGTATGGCCCAAACCCCGCCTGGCCTCAATGGAATGCATATGGATGAAGCACTGTTTCATATGCATCAGGTCCATCATTTTCTCCTGTTTCACTGAGGGGCGATGACACGCATGACATCAAGAGGGATGACCCTCACAGGGGGCCAGACCATCTCACAGGAATAGACTAGAGCAGAAACAAACTGCAGACTCCCATCATGCTTTGTGGACAGGGAAATTAATAATCCAGATACACAGTCTCTCAAGCCTTACATGGATATCTGCTCCACGTAAAGTTTACGTGCAGATTTTTTCAGACTGTTGTAAACACTGTTCACTACAGTAACCTGGACACGAGAGAAGCTTCAACCATATATAATGTACATAAATGTGATGGCAAAAATCAGATTAGATGGTAGTGTATGGTAGAGTTCGGGTGCGTGAACTCAGATTTAGACCCACTCAGGTGGACTTGTATGAGTTCATGTCAACATTTTGATATTTTGGACTCTGAGTACAGTCAAATCCATGTCATAACTTGAAGATAAAGAAATTATTATCTTAATTATAAATTAAGATAAGACATTAATAAGTATCTCGCAACCAAACAGTTGTTGGTAGCCATTGACTTCTACATTAATTAGTTTGATACTATGGAACCAATAGCTACCTGCAGCATTCGTTACTTATTGTGTGTTCAACAGACGAAAGAAACTTATACATGTTTGGAAAAACATGAAGGTCAGTAAATGATGACAGAATTCTCATTTCTATTTAAATACTCTACTTGGACCCAACACTAATGTACAGTGTGGTTATTATAGTTTCAACCAAAATATAAGAAATATAAGAAATAACAAAACAGACTTTGTTACCATTGTGAAACCATAGAAAATTAGCATTGAAATACAATAAATAAATAAATAAATAATGTCTAATAAGAAACAGAACAAAAGATCAAATAATAAATGAATAAATAGAAATCAATACCGCACTGTGATGCAGGAAAAAATATATATTTTGCCTGAAGTTTCTTACGTCCTGTACAAATAAGATAATCATCACAAATTAGCATCAAACTGACAGGCACTGCACTCTTAGCCATGACACCAGTGTTGAAACACTTTGCATGTTGATTACGGTCATTTATTACAGAGGACGAGAAGAAGATTCTCTCAGACTGGTTCCTTTTAAATGGCAGCCGTCCATATTAACAAATATGTCTAATCCATGTTCGATAATTGCTAACATGTGCTAATTAGCCCCAAAGCTGCAGAGGAGGTCGCTGACACCAAATAGTGACTTAGCAATAGGAAGAGAATTAGGGCAAGTCCCAAATGCAATTTTTTTGTACTGTATAAAACTTGTTTTAAATAGAATTTCTCCAAGTAATAGTGAGAAACTAAATATTGTTGATACCTGGGTCTAATTACCGTTTAAACAGCAAATTTCTAGCAATAAACTTAATTAAATTAATTAAATTAAATATTCTGATTTAAATTTTTATACAGTAACACAGGCTAAAATCCTAATTTTAATTGGGAGAAGAGACATAAATGCATTACAACTAGTTTCTTTTCAAGTCAATTTTATGCCAAATAACACTTTATCAAATATATCTAATAGTGCGTAATTCAAAAACAATGGGATATATCATATGTGCATCTAAAAAAGTAATGGGACACCAAAGTATTCATGGAAAGTGTCTTAAAAAGAAAGAGGCTATGAGGTTTAACTTCATATAAAATATATAAAATAATGCACACACTGTATGAAGCAATGCCCTGCACCTTATATAAAACAAGGAAAATCCACCCATAAATATGACTTCCAGAATCATTAGATGGTGTGAATGCTTAGCCTGTTTATGGAATAAAGATTTCCTCTTATCCACAACAAATAAACATGTGTCCATTATATTTCCAAGTTTTGACGACTTAGGCGACTCTAAAGGACTTCTGTGGTCGATGTCGCATCACATTGAAAACAGTTTATTGTGGTCATGCCATGCTGTTAGTACTCTACTGGACCAGAGGTCTGTCAGATCATATCTCAAGCTTTGAGCGTTATGAAATCTGGAAGGCTGACATCAGTTATGGATCCCAAAAGACCAATTTTACACAAGCTGAGGCACTGTGTGACATTCATGGAATGAAAGCCTGAGGCATAAGAAGACAGGGTGAAAGAGGACAAGAAGGATAGAGTGAGAGATGAAGATGGGGTGAGAGAGAGAGGGATGAATAGTCACCATAGTGGTGGTCAATGTGCTGATATCTCTCATGGCTGTGGGCAATGTTCATGTGACTGGGTGTTTGTCAAACAGTCGCAAAAGATAGTGTCCATTCACCCGCGACTCACTTGAAAAGCATAAACAGACAGAATACACTCTTAAATACACAGGAAACACACAAACCATATGCGTATGGAATGTTCCACGCAAATTTATATGCATGTTTTAGTATACTTCAAGCGCACTTATAAGTGTAAACTATGTTCTCTGTCTGCCTGTTAGCTCCAGTTTGGTGCACGGCTGTGGTTGGAATTGTATACTATGATATTACATTTACAAATTCTGCTGTATTGCTGCAGGAATTATGTATTTTTGTAGGCCAAATCCCTGAAAGGAGTTAGCATTTTAGCATGTCCAGTTCCATCTCCCCAAAGTCAGTGTGTTTTTTGAATGAGTTTTGGGTTAAATGCCTGAAATAAAGTCTATGGTTAACACAAGCTCAAGATATTTTCATGTTTTATTCTACAACAAAAAAAATGCATCAGTAGAGCCCCTCTTTACGTATATACAGTAGCTTTTTACTTGTGGCGATTTTATTAAGGCTTCAAAATTTAAAAGTCATGTTCATTTGTCAAGATTATGAACAAAACATGTAAGATTAATAAATTATTTTCTCTAATAATCTAAAAGCCAATGGAAAAATTATTTTGGGTTTTTAATGAGGGAACTTCCAAGTTGTCCTACAAAAATACATTACTGCAGCATTATATATTACAGTAAGTATGAACTTTCTGGCTGTGTTTGGAATGGAATACCTTAAATTCTTTTACAAATAATCAACAAAATAGTAGCCAAAGCATTACTGCAAATATTAGTGTGCTACATTATTGTCACATGACTTCATCACGTTGCATATGAGTAGCATCCAGTTATCAAAATATTATGTTTTACTTTTTTAAACTACATTTTGTGTAAAATGTCTTAATGTTTAGTATTTCAGTCATATACTGAGTCAAGAAAGAGAAATCAAGTAATCAGTAGAGAAGGATAGGCAATTGATATAAAATAAGAAGTTTTTTTATATAAAAAAGCAAGTATTCCATTCCAAACAGAGCCTCAGTTTTCAAATCAGAGAAATGATCCTTCTATCCTGATGTCTTGTGTATAGTGTGGGACAGAGTGTGTATGTGTGTGTTTTGCATTGAGAGGTTAGTGTTGGTCAAGGTAGAATGGCTTGATCCCGCGGGTTCAGGGAGAGGAGGCTAATGCAGAAAGCCACTTCAAAAAACACTTTTCATCTTCTCTCCTTTTTTAACCATCCAGCCCTCCATCATTTTCCCCATGGCCTCCAATCCGAAAACTCCCCTTTTCATCTGGAGAGGGATCAAGACCGCGGATCTGTTTGACGTAATTATGTGCGATCAGGATTCTGCCTGTCCTCCTGTAGGAAATGATTTCATCCTTTTCAAAAGCAGGTCATAATCGAAAATAAGATGGACTGAATTTCATGTTCTTCCTTTTTGCATGATGATACCCCGCTGCCCACGAAGACCTCTGCTTCTGGATTTATTCATAATTCTAGCATGACAAATCCAAGCTTTTTTTCTCCACCACTAAAAAAGATGACTGACTTAAAGCCACACTCAAATGACTTTGATGATCAAAAATGAATATATGAACCTGGCCAAGAGCAAGTTTACAGGTTTGGACAAAAGCATTCTGATGTTGTGATGTAAAAAAGAACAGTCCAAAAGACAGCTGTAAAAATATATATTTTTAAGCTATGACTTTAAATCTTAGGAGAATGCAATGACCACAGCACAGTGTCCTATCATTATTTTGTTGCTGTTTTTTTTGTGTGTGTGTGTGTGTGTGTGTGTGTTTGTTTATATATATATATATATATATATATATATATATACAAATGTGAATTTTTTTATCTTACAATGCAGACCTTTTTTTCCTTGCAAGAATTCTGAGATAGAAATGCAGAATTGTGAGATATATTCTGAAAAAAAAATAATAATAATAATAGTTCTGAAAAGAAAAGTCTGCAACTGCAACAAAAAAAAATTATGAATTGTAAAATGAAAAGTTGCAATTATCTCAATAATAATAATAATAATAAAAAGTGAATTGAGTAGAAAAAAGTCTGAATTGGAAGATATAAATTAAGAATTGTGAGAAAGTCATAATTCTGAATTTATATAACTTTATATCTTGCAATTCTAAAAAAAATTCAGACTTTTTCATCAGAATTGCAGGGGGAGGGGGGTTGAATTGTGAGATGAAGAGTCACAATTAGCTTTTTTATGATTCCTTGGCAGAAATGGGCTTCTATACATATCAGAGTAAAACAGAATATTCAAACAAGAAAAAAAAATTAATCTAAGTAGTATACAATATTTTTCAGAGGCAAGGTTGATGTCTGAAATCTTTATGTTCACAATGAAACCAGGAACATCAAGAACATCTCACTTTTGATTTCATGTTGACTTGACTACTCAGCCAGTTATATCCATTGACATGGTTGTTAGGGTAAGACAGCAGCACAGAAGAGACTTCTTTTCTTTATTTCCAATTTTCTATTATCATGCTGTTGTTTTCACTAAACCTCTAAGGATAACCATTTCCCAAGTAAATGCTAATGTGCATGTTCATATGCACATATTATTTCAATAACATCATGGTCCTAAGTGCAACTAACCCTGGGAAATTGACCAAACGCTGTCTTGTGGATGCTCAGAGCTTCAATTGAAAGCAACAGCACAGGTTGCATTCAACAACACAACACTCATTTATCTATGAATATTCAAACCGTCACTTTAATATCATTGACACTTTGAACTCTGTGGCGGTCACCAATTGCAACAGGTGACCATGAGTAATTATGCAGATTTATTCAAGACATTAGCATGATTAATTAGGTGCAAACCAAGGTAGGTACACTTGAATTAGTAAGCATTATGAATAATTACCATGCATATTTTGCTCTTTATGTGGCTGGGTTTCGTGATAAACAAAGCTTTAATTATGAAAAACATCTGGGAATAATAGTGACCTTCATTAATCTCAAGCAAATTCCCTCAGCTCTACACCCTGATGCATAATTATTGCATTAATAACAGAGGCTGCACTGTATTAGTCCACTTGAGAAAATTCATACTATTGACCTTTAGTAAGAAGAAAACCTGCTGCACTGAGAAACAAATGCTTTGTTTAAATGAGAGAAATGTTGATGAATGTACAAGCTAGTGTTGTCCATATTCAGAAAGTGAGGCCAGGCCTGTAAAACTCCAAAATGACAAAAACATATCAGAAAATGATCAGAACTAATTCACTATATAACAAATACATACAATAGCTCTGTGGGATTAACAAACTGAAAAAATATTATTTATTGATAATGCAGCTTTTGAATAAAACATTGGATTTTTCAGTGAATAATGAAATGCGTTGTTATTAAAATATAAACTCTCACACAAATTTACTATATTGCTTTATAATACTTAGCATATAGCATGCCATATACTTTTTTTGTATTTAAAGGGTGCTTTTTTTGTCATTTTAACAACCCAATGCTGCGTTCCATTTGTTTCTCTGAAGCTGGAAATTCCGTCTTCCCAGTAGGAACTTTAAACTTTAGAATCCACAGAAACTTTAGAAAACACTTTAGAATCCAATATGGGTCCTCAATGCATCAACAGAAGAGAAACAGTAGTAATATATTGTTAATTAGCAATTATTTTAGTCTGACTCAATAAGCTCAGTGGAACAAACAGTACTATCCAGCCTTTGTTTGTGGGCATCATAATATGGTGCTGTCTGTGCAAAATACTGCTTTTTTATGTTTTAGTCAATTGGTATTGCAATGGACTTGTCCATCCTGTTTTTACATTCCCATCTCTAACATCCAACTTCTGAGGTAAATGCTACGCAGCCCCTATTAACTTTTATTATATGAGGACTGCACAGTTTATTCTTCAAATATTCTCCTTGAGTGAGCATTATCTTATTATGAAACAACATATTGGCGAGTGAATTCTTTTTTGGGTGAATAAATTCTTTACCAGATCATATATATGTACTATATAGACATCTGCCAGTTTTTCAGCAACTCTTCAAGTCCAAAATGTCAAGAAAGTGTGATAGATGAGAAAAGCAAACGAAAAGGGCGAAAAGTTTGTCCTCTCGCATTGACTCTGCCTCTTTGGCCTGACTTCACACAAACAGATCACCAACTATGAAAAGGAACAGAATCTAGAAGAGGGGATCAGTTTTCCCTGAGTCTAACCACTTACCCAGCAGAGCTCACACACACACACACACACAATTCATGTCAGGGTTGTCAAGGTAACCTGATCCTAAGGCCTCCTGACATGCAGCAGTCCAGTCTGTGCTCTCTCTGCCCATACACTCTGGCTGCAAAACAAAGGAATTGCTTCCACATGTTTCTAAAGGCTGCAGTCTCCGGGTACAGATCTTTAGAACGGGACCCTCCTCTGCCAGGACACTTGCTCGCTTCCTACCTCTCCTCAATACACACACAGATGCATACACATCAAAACTGCCATCTAGTGTTGTCTTGAACTAAAAAGAAAAAAAAAACTTTTTTTATTACAGTTCACCAACAGCTGATGCAGTTAATTGATTTATTTACGTATCATTAGTTCAACATACTCTGCGTTTTATATCAGATTAATAATACTGAGTAAAGTGAGTAATTCCAACCATATTTTATCAGATTTATTCTGTGCTGTTTATAAAAGAATGCTAATTGACTTAATTTCATTTTCTAGACCGAATATACTTGTGTATATTAATATGCCAAATAGTTTCATTCAAAACGGACTATGATCTTAAAACTCACTTTAATAATAAATCACAATCATGATTTCATATGTTAAGGTCCCACTTGAATACTGATCAACATAATTATGACTTGAAATGAAAATGACACAGGGTAAATGTAATATAAAAATGCATCAATAAACAAAACTGGAAAGGCAACCATAATTACCATCTATTAATTAACAACACCAACCCTTTAGTCCCATGTTTCCTAGGCCTGAACAGTTAAATACCGTAGTTATGTTTAAAAGCTTGTGTTCTCTCCACCCTAAAACACAAAGCAATAGATTCTCAAACATGGTCGAAGATGAAACTATTGTGTAATTTCAACACTAGCCATCACAATTGAAATCTAAACAGTTTCAAACAGGTTTCCTCATTCGCATCCCCATCTGCTATTGGTCAGCAAAAAACACAGCCACGACCCAAAAGCACACCATTGGTTTGTCAAATGTTAAACATAGTAAAAAAAAATATGATTTATAAAAAAGAAATGGGCTTGATCCAAATACTTCCATATACTTGTTTTGGTGGCCATATTAGCAGGTTACAATAGAAAACACATTGAAAATTACATAAAACTGAATCCTTTTTTAAAAATATAATTTTATTAAGTGACATAAACTGTTGGTGTGAACTACTTTTTAGCCACTGTTTGACAAAAGATATGAATAAAATAATTTGGCCATGCCTCCAACAATGCTAAAACAGAACTTGAGTTGAAATTATTATTTTGTGTATGTTTTAATTAACAAATACATTTTTTGAGCTATCAAGGTAAGCCCTGACTACTGAAAGTTTTTAGTTTTTTCTTTAGATGTGGAAGGTTGCCGTCCTCTACTGGTGATTTGCACAAAGTGAAATACATAACTCAAGCAACTATATGCAAAAGAAATAAGGGCTACTAACAAAAACAAAACAAGAATTTGCTAAACCCCAATGGCCTCTCTTTATGTATAAACAGGACATGCATTTATAGAATATAATTCGAATATTTGGTTCTCAAAACGTATTGCGGTGCTGGTTTTGTATTGAATGTGATTTGCCCAAGTAGTTTTTACGTATCATCAACAAACAGATATTAGGGTTAGGTTTTACACAAAGAGGAATTTTATTTAGTAATCTTTTTAACATTGCAAAGCAAGAGGAATTCAAAGATCAGAGTTTGTAATAATTTGAGAGAGGGATTACGTAATCGGCCACGTGACTACGCCCACAAAAAACATGGCGCTCTACAGTCGTTGTTTACAGTTCTGTCTACTAGTTGTGAGAACGTATTTTAATCATGATTTTAACATTCAGGGTAATTTTATTAAAATTCTTTATTCCGTCCAAAGACGGTGTCATAGACGCTCAAGACGACAAGTCAGTTATTTTTGTTTTCATGCTCTAAGGATGTGCAGGTTTCCCACGCGTCCTGGAAAACCAACAGTTTTAGAAAAGAAAACTGGTAAATTACTTCGGTGTCCTTTAAAATAATTAGCTGCTACGTTATAGTTAGACTGTACAAAGCACGATCCAGCACGAACTGTAACACGCACGTCTAAACAATCCAAGCAAACACCTGGGGGTGGGATTTTCCAAACTAATTATATTTCTTATGTCAAATCTCTCTATATTGTAATCATTATGATCACACTTTGCAATAAGCGCTTTAATGAGCTTCTGCCTGAAATTAGTTTCATGTTAGCTAACTGTATGCTAGCTAACAAACTGTAAACTACTTTGGGGCTGCTATTTAATTCCATAGGCTGTTTATTCATCGGTATTATACATATTCGTACAATTTGTGTGTATGTTAAGTAAAGGGGGATATTATTTGTTTATGTCAAAAATTTGTGTGATTTTATATATATATATATTTTTTATTTTTTATTTTTTACAAAAACTTAGTAAAGTGAAAGTCGTGACATTTGCAAAGTATGGTAACCCATACCTGGAATTGGTGCTCTTCATTTAACCCATCCAAGTACACACACACAGCAGTGAGAAGTGAACACACCGTGGACTTACAAAAAGTAGACAAATGTAACAACTGTTTATAGTTAACAGCAAAGGTAATTCCATTATCCAAAATCCTGTATGTTGATGCTGTTTTTATGTAGAGAAGGGGAAAATCCTCGTTTTTGGACTCTGGCCATGTTACTAACACTTTTTCATTTTGGCAAATACCAGCAAGGAACAATCTATCAGTACACATTTTAGGAAGGGAAAAAGGAAAGAGGGAACTGACTCAACCAGTACTACAGTTATTGTTCAGGCTATGTCAGCTAGAATGTAGCTATTAGGTATGTCTGTGAAATCTGTTGGGTGCTTTATGGTGCATGATGAACACTCGTTGACATCGACATCTTTCATCTGTGGTTTTATAATCAAAGTCATGAAGGGAGTTTGAAGTCAGCTTCAACAGTGTCCTAATAGTTTCCCATAAATCACTGAAATTTCACGCCACACAAATTTAAATCAAATAAAGTAAACACAAGAAAACAGCTTATTTACAGTTAATTTGATGTTAGAAGCCTTTACCTTCACTCCTGTCAAACACATCTGTGTTTGCTACATAATTTCCATGAGAAGCTGGTCATGCTCTCTATATTAAGAAAGTAACAGTTTTGGTTTTGCTTTGACTTTGAAATGTAAGAAGCACGCAAATAAGAATAAAATGCACTAAAGGAATCCTGTGTTCATGGCTTGATTCCCTGCTGTTCCTCCATTAGTGCTACCATGCGTCCCAATAGTCCCAGCATAGAATTTGTGGCTTCATCCATTTTATTAAGAGTTGCAGTATTAAGTTCTTTGGCGTGTGCCATAAACCGTTCATCAGCAGTTTTCAAGTATTCCAGCAGCTCCTGGTTTGAATCTCTCTTCTTTATTCTGGTTGTTCGCAGAGACTTTCTAGGTTGGGATTGAGAAGAGCTGAAGAATGTTTCAGCTTGGTCCAGCAGCTCCTCCGCTGAAGAGTCTGAATTCACAATAATAAAAGCAGCACATTACTTGAAGACCTACATTTAGCACATATTGCATTCACACAATAATCTTGTAAGGTAAGTGTGTAGAAAAGTAAACGATAAAGTAAGACGATAATGAAAACCTACCAAGATCAGCTGCAGAAGACAGCGATTCCACATTCGTCTCAAGCATGGCTGTTGCTGAATTGAATACTTCAGTAAATTGATTCCCTGGCAGGCGTTCCAGCACAGTGTCCATAACATCATAGTTAGTTGTTTTATTGCTCCATTGGCTCCCGCTTTTACTCTTCTCCTTGTTTTTGTCACTGAACCTCTTTCTAAGTTTTTTCAGTTTATTTATGATTTGGTCAGTTGAGCGATCAAACCCAGCTTTTACCATCTCTTGGTAAATATCCTCATACACTCTTTTCTTTCTTTTTGAGCTCCCCAATCTCTCCTGGATGTCTGTGGAAGACCATATAGCAAGCAGTGCACTGGTTTCCTTTGAAGACCAGTGATATGTGGTTTTGTGCTCCGCTCTTTTGCTACCTGCTACAAAAAAATAAAAAATAACAGTCAAGGTTGCCACATTTTACAACTTAGAAGAAATTTTATTATTCACAAGTAAGTCCACTTTAAAAGAACTGAAGTCAGACCTCTTTTCACTTAAATTAAAGTGAATGCAAAGTGAACTCGGATCTATTTTTGTCTTTAATTGTGACAAGTTTATTAGGCCTAACTAACTAACGTTAATAATTTGCTATAGTCTAAGTTTAGGGCCCTATGATTTCCGCGATGCAGAAAACGCGGAAGGAATCGCAGAATCCATTCATAAAAACGGAATTTACAGTTTAACGTGGAATGACACAGAATTTGTAAAATTTTTAATGAATTAATCAAAAGTAGGTCATTACACTTACATCAAATAGCAATATGTACTAATATCTGTAAATATTAAGCCGGAAAAGTCTATTTAAATACAAAAAATAAAGTTAGCTTAATTTTCAATAATTAAAAGAAAAATATAATGAATGTTTTTTGACTTCATTTGATAACCAGAAAATTTTAAATACACAACAGAATTTCTGAGAAAAAAAAACATTTCTTAAGGCTATTTTAAGAATAAATTAAGTTGTTTTTATGCATTTAAATAATTAGACATGCTAAAACACAGAATTAGGTAACAATAAATCATGAAAATATAAAACATTTCATAGGGCCCTAAACATGTAATTTTTGTTAAACTTTTAATAAATTGTTGTGAAATGTGTTATGATTTTAATTAATTAGACATTCTTCTTGGTTAATACAAATAAAATGTACCATTAAAAAGGAGTTGAGAAAAATTAAAACAGAAAAAAATGGAATCCAGAGAAATTAAAACGGAATTTGAAAAAAAAAAATCAACAGATTTCATAAATTGACGTAACCAGTCACTGTATATTATTATTATTCAACATTTGTGCATTTTTTTTTCGTATTTCCTTTACTTGAGCTTTTATTTCGGAGGCAACCTGATAAGATTAATTGTGCAAAATTTGTAGCTAGAACAGCAGCAACCAAGTAATCCCGCGCAGCATTTCATTGCATACAGACACAACAGTGCAAACTAACCTAGCTCAGCTACAGACACCGTAGAGTCCGTGTTGGTCTCGAGCGTGGCTGTCGCCGAATCCAAGGCCTCGGTCAGCTGACTGGATGGAAACGTTAGGTGTCCTAGCACAGACTCCATAACGTCGTGGTCGAATGTTTTATTAATCTGTCCACTTTTACTTGGTTTCCTTTTCAGGTCCCTGTACTCCATTTTAAGCTTTTTTAACTTGTTGATAATTTGGTCGGTCGAGCGACTGAAGCCACCGTTCAGCATTTCTTTGCTTATCTCATCGTAAACTGTTATCTTCCTTTTCGAGCTCTTCAGTTTGCCCTGGATCTCTGTGGAAGACCATATCGCCAGCAGCACACTGGTTTCCTCTGAAGACCACTGATGTGAGCTTTTATTTTCGGACATTTTTTGTAGTTTACAGTTAAATTGCACGGTCACCGCACACTGTAGCTTTAGATTTTATATCTTTGGCTACTGCTGTTGTTTTGAAAACGTTTCCTGGTGACGTCACATTCCCCGGTTCCTAGTTCTTCTTCTTTTTGTTCTTCTTCTTCTTCTTTGGATTTATTGGCGGGTCGCATACCAACTTTATGATGCATACCGCCACCACCTGTGCTGGAGTGTCAAGTGATTTCAGTCTAGAAGCATGTTAAAAGCCTTTTACTGTCTATGGTTTGAGTCTATGGTTGAGTTTGATAAGAGATGGCCGGCAGCCATATCACCCTGGAGCCCAAGACCGGTTTCCCACTGAAGTTAAGCAGGGCTGAGCCTGGTCAGTACCTGGATGGGAGACTTCCTGAGAAAACTAGGTTGCTGCTGGAAGAGGTGCTAGTGAGGCCAACAGGGGGTGCTCACCCTGTGGTCTGTGTGGGTCCTAGCGCCCCAGTGTAGTGATGGGGACACTATACTGTCAACAAGCACCGTCCTTCGGATGAGACATTAAACCGAGGTCCTGACTCTCTGTGGTCAGTAAAAATCCCTAAATTTGCCCATTGGCCTCCTAACAATCCCCATATCTGCTGATTGGCTTCATCACTCTGTCTCCTCTCCACCAGTAAGCTGGTGTGTGGTGGGCGTTCTGGCGCAATATGGCTGCCGTCGCATCATCCAGGTGTATGCTGCACACTGGTGTTGGATGAGGAGATACCCCCAGACAATGTAAGCGCTTTGAGTGCCTAGAAAAGTGCTATATAAATGTAATGAATTATTATTATTATAAAAATCGCTAAAAATGGGCTTCACTTGTCTCAATTGAGTTCCATTGGGGTCGCTGTGTCCATTTTTTTTTTACTGTCTATGGTTAGAAGATGTCTATATTCTTTTTCTAAGACAGCTATGCTTAATGAATTCTAAAACTAACCTTACAGTTTTCCCGGATCCAAGTTGTTTGTTTAATAGGCTATTGATTGTAAATACTTTGCAACCTATTCCCTGTAGCTTTCTTATTAACTAATTCCTTTCCAGATCATACTTGGGGCAGAAAAACTGCACATGTTCAACTGTTTCCTTTACTTGGCATAATTTGCATAATCCCGTACCACGTTTCCCTATAATATATATAGTGTAGAATTGAGTTTAGTATGTCCCATCCGTAGTCTTGATAAAATAGACTGATCCTCTCTACTTAAATTTTGTGTCATATTAGTTTGTCTTACGGTTTTATGTATATTATATAAATGCCTTCTCGTTTTACACTCATTCCAGTGAATTTTCCATTTCTGGTTACAAGCTTCTTTAATTATACTTTTCCCTTCCATCCCACTTAATGCAACAGGGGAAGTTCAGTTTAAGTGACTCTTTAGCCATTCTATCCGATCTTTCATTTCCTGGTATATCTGCGTGAGCTGGTACCCAAACAAATTTAATTATTATTCCAATTTGTCTTAATCTATTCAAAATATTCAATATTTCTACATAAATATCATATCTAACTGTTTGATAAGTTAGTATGCTTATAAGTGATGCCATAGAATCTGAACAAATCACAACTTTGTTTGGCATCACCTCTTCCACCCAACTAAGTGCCATCTGAATTGCCACCAGTTCAGCAGTATATACTGAGGTCCCATCAGTTAATCTCCCATATTTAATGTTAATGAAAATGATATGTTATCTAGCAACATTCCTGAAGCCCACTCCTTTGCTTTCCAAGCAAAACCATTTCCTGTTAAGTTTATAGTCTCCCAACTTCCCTCAATTGCTTTAGTACAGTGTTCATGTTTATGCCGTTGTAAACTGATCCAGTAAGCAACAGCAAATATTTGGCGTCTTAATTCTAATGGGTACTCTCCCGTTTCCTCTTGCATTGCTGAGATTGGAGTTGTTTTAATTGCTCCTGTAATACATCAACACTCGTGCCTGAATTAAGTCTAATTTTTAAGCATACTATCTGATGCAGCTCCATATATAATGCACCCATAATCCAAAATGGATTTTAAGAGAGTACAATATATGTTGATCATAGATTGTTTATCAGTTCCCCATTCCTGGCCTATACATCTCATTAAAGTTAGTACTTTGCTGAATTTCTTTTCAATATATTTGACATTAATTTCCATGTTAATTTGGAGTCAAACCATAAACCTAAATATTTGAAATTTGATACAATTTCTAGTGGCTGTTTATACAAATAAAGTTTCATTTTTTTCTGCAATCCTCTTTTTAGTAAAAAACTGACAACATGTTTTGGATAGAGAAAATCTAAATCCCCATTCCAATGACCAATTCTCTACAATCTCAATTGCTTCTTGAATTCTTTTCACTATATATTTCACGTTTCTTCCCCCTCTTCCACATTGCTCCATCATCTGCATATAAAGCTGTTTTAATTCCTTCGAATACATCATTAATCATTATGTTAAATAATAAAGGACTAATGGCACTTCCTTGTGGTGTTCCATTTTCTACCTTCACCATCTCAGAAATTGTATTTCCTATACCTTGACTTGAATTGATCGTCTGATTAAGAAACTTAAAACCCAATTATATACTTCTATTCCCATTCTTTGCAACTTTAACAGCAATCCCTCTCTCCACATCATATCATATGTGAATGTATGTGAAATACAGTAGTTTGTAGTATTTTTTACAAATTTAACTTGTATATTTTATTGTATAAAATAAACTTGTTTATTTTACAGCAATATTTTGTAATTTCACTAAAGTACAGTATTTACCTGGCAGAAAAGTTGCCAATAATGTCCTGTAAATATATTTTACAGCATTTATTTGTAATTTCATTAAATTACAGTAATTAACTGGCAACAAAAGTTGCCAATAAAATCCTGTAAATACCCATAAATACAATATGATGTTGTAATAATTTAACAATGAAACTGCTTTAAATAATAATTTTAACAGTAAACTATAAAATACTGATATAAATACATTATCATGAGCTCTATCTTAATACATTTACAAATGAATAAAAACCAAGTCAATGATGTTGCAAATAAGTATTTATTAAAACGGGCAGAAAGACATTGCAAGGCTTTTACTGGTAAAATAAAATTTTCAGTCTTTCAACAGTTAAAATCTTATCATAAAAATAACATAGCATCACAAAATAACTACAAATACCCGTTATAAAAAGCCATATCCAGAGTAGAAAATAACTTTCTATAAAAATTAAGGTCAATCAACAGAATTTGTATAATTTTGGTAAAAAAAATGTTTTAAAGAAAAGGATTAAAATAAAATGCTGGAATCAACATTAAATCACAAATTCCGTTGTTTGGGCTTATGTTCTATTAAATTAAGAATATTCCAGCAAAAGTCAATTTAATTAATACATACTGAAAGTCCATCAACTTTCTGAGATGAGCACACACATGAGGGTTGTCCCTTTTCTCTGAGACTTTTCCACTTGTTTTGCCTCTATGTGTCCGTCTTGTATCCAGTGAGTGTTGTGATTCCAAGAAAACATCTGCACATAAACACAAGCAAAAGCATCAGGATAAAGTTAAGTATTGAATGAAACTAGCTCAATAAAATAAATGTCAAAATGCCACTTATACAATACAATCAGCATTTACCAGTACTTAAAAGGTTACTCCACCCCAAAATGAAAATCTTGTCATTAATCACTTACCTCCATGTCGTTCCAAACCCGTAAAAGCTTTGTTCGTCTTCGGAACACAATTTAAGATATTTTGGATGCAACCGGGAAGATTGTGACTGTCCCACTGACTGCCAAGTAAATACCACTGTCAAGGCCCAGAGAAGTATGAAAGACATCATCAGAATAGTCCATCTGTGGTTCAACCGTAACGTTATGAAGCGACGACAATACTTTTTGTATGCAAAGAAAACAAAAATAACTATTTATTCAACAATTCACCTCCTCTGCATCAGTGTAGTGCCATTTTGGCGAGTATCTGCTGGACTCAAATTGCAGCCGCTGTTCTGTGTCAGCTGGGTCACATGGACACGCTTTCTATGTTTATTTACGCTTTGATTTGAACGAAAACAAAAATTATGACTTTGTTGAATAAAGTTGTTCTTTTTGTTTTCTTTGCATACAAAAGTATTCTCGTAGCTTCGTAAAATTACAGTTGACCCACTGATGGCAGATGGACTATTCTGACGATGCTTTTCATACTTTTCTGGGCTTAGACATTGTTCATTGTTTGGCTGTCAGTGGGACAGACCGGGCCTCCTGGTTCTCATTCAAAATATCTTAAATTGTGTTCTGAAGACGAACATAGCTTTTACGGGTTTGGAATGACATCAATCACTGTTAACAGTTAACAGTGATGAATGACTACATTTTCATTATGGGATGGAGTAACCCTTTAAACTAAATAAGTAACCTTTTTCGCAAATGAAATTACTCAAGTAAAACATGTTACCTTTGAAAAAATTCAAGTGTGCATAAGATGCCTTCTCCCGGGATGCCAGACTGAAGTTGTAATAAGACTCCAAATCCAGCTACAAGTTGAGGTATGAATTCACAACCATCTGACCCTCAAATAGTCAAAAGCCACTGGGTGGACCTGAAATGAATAAATATAAGCAATAATGTAACCTACAATGCAGTATTTCAATATAAAATGTAATTTAAATTACAAGTTCTATCAAATGATTTAAAGAATTAATACATTACCTAATAAAATCAGCTTCAGAGTCTTGAAGCATCGAACATTCTCCACATCAGCTGCTATTTTTTGCACCTACAAGAAATAAAGAAAATAATATTGTGGTTTCTTTAAAGCATGTACATAAATGAAACCAAAATTAACACCCAAAAAGGCATATATTTTAGAATAAACAAACTACTATAAATTATAATTATAAATTATAATATTACATTGTAGAACTGTACCACCAATCAAATTAAATAATTTACAGTGCAAAATTACAACTGTGTAATGACATTAAAGTTTTACATTAATTTTTGAAAATACAATCAATAAATGTTGGAAAAATACAATGCTACTTATTAAACATGAAACTAATCCGCCATTAGGTGGCAGCAAATAACTTAATGAGTGAATCAACTGAGTCATTCATTGAACCGATCCGTTCAAAAAGATGAATCATTCAGCAAAAACACCGCTTAGTTTTGATTTGAGAATGAGCAAAATAGTTTTGCTTTGATCTTTGTTTGGAACTATTTTCGTTGGTGAAATAGAACAGCAGTCAATATTGTGTCTAGAAAGTAAGTAACTTGTTAACTAATTGTTTATTGAACTATGTATTTGCAATCGTGATACTCAGCAAAACAGCTCACTTGTGATGCTTCTTATATCATATGTTATAAATAAACTCAACAGTTGAACATTTACCTCATGTATTTTCCGTGATTTTATGTGTGCCGTTAAGCTTGTTTTGATGTTGAATGAAACGTTAATATAATCAGAATCAGTCTCACTGGTCGATGCTTCCTCAGTCTTTTTTTTTTTTTTTTTACCAGTCTAATTTGTCCAGTCGGGCATATAAAGATGTATTTTACTTATTATAGTAAGGCATCACGTCAATATGGGACAGTTGAACACATAGAAACAAATGAAATTTCACACATTTTTCTGTTAGTCAGTTATTTCGACAGATAGTATTAGTTACTATGACTTTTGCATTGGGCTTTATGATAAAAGTTAGTTAAACACTACTTTAAATGCTCTCAATAAGATTATTTAACTAACAAAAATCGAAAATTTGGCCTAACTATGCTATGATAGCAATTCCCGGTTTACTGCACAGAAGTTACCAAGGCCACTTGTCTAAATGTCAGGATAGGAGGCTATTGTGACATGATATCGCTTATACATTAACTTAAAGAAATATAAAAGGATATATTTCTTAAGTATAATTAAGTGAACTTACCAGGAATTATGAACAAAGCCTCTAATCTTCAGTCGTTCTCACGCTGCTCCAGTCGGCTGGGTTTCAGATTTGAATGATGCGCGCGCAATCCCATAATGCCACACTACAGTAAGTTAGTGTAAAAAGCAGGAGCTACAGTGACAACGGCCTGCTTCTTGTAAATAAATTACAGTTGACATGGAAACATACTGTTAACAACTGTAAAACCTTATTTTACCCATAATGCATTGCGAATTACAGCTGCATCTTATAAAATGTTTATACAGTAAAATTCTGTAAAATTTTGCTGTAGAAACTACAGAATTTTTTTTACAGTGCATCAGTTTCTAATCTAATTAGTGCATCTAGGGTGGATCTACCTGGTCGAAAACCATACTGATAAGGAGCCGTTAATCCTTTGCTTTCCAATACATATTATAGTCGATTAACGATCAGTTTTTCCATTACTTTACAGAGGTTAGACGTCAGAGCTATCGGCCTATAATTTCCTGCTATAGTAGCATCTTTCCCTGGTTTGTGAATTGGGATTACAGTTGATTGTTTCCATGATAGCGGTAATTGTCCTTCCCTCCAAATTTTGTTAAAAAGATCTAATATTACTTTTAGTATTACGTCATCCATCTGTTTAATCATAATATAACAGATTCTATCTTTCCCAGGAGCAGTACTTCTAACCTTCATTAAAACTCTGTTAAGTTCCCACAAATCAAAGGCAGCATCCAAAGCTGTTTTACTATCTGTTTTTTTTTTAATTAAAAATATCTTGATTTTCCTTTAATATTTTTCTCTCCGTCTCTTATAATTTATTCCTAGGTTATATGAGCTGTGTGCCTTTTGAAAGGTGGAAGCAAACATTTCCGCTTTATCTTCTTGCGTCACTGCGGTTTTCCCTTCATCTACTAGTACAGGTATTCTGAGTTCTGTAAACCCCAAAACCATTTTTTGAGGATACCCCATACCTCTTCTATTTGGGTTTCCCTTCCTATTGTGGAGCAGAATGATTGCAGATACTTCCTTTTAGATTGCTTTATTATCTTCCTTGCCTGAGCCCGTTTCTTCTGATAACTAATTAAAGTTATAGGTATTAAGGTTTTCTTAAGCTCTCTAAAAGCCTTATTTCTATCTTTAACAGCTTTAGTGCATCAGCTTTAGTTCCACCATGGAACAATTTTCAATCTTACTTTACCTTCGGATTTAGGAATGGATTCTTCAGCTGCATTTATAATAAATGTAATTAATAGATCAGAACACAAATCTATATAATCATCGAAGCTATAATTCACCATTCCATCAATACATAACCTGTTAAATTTAATCGGCTTCATCTATTTGGCAATCTCCATCTATTGGCATTGTTTTATTTTGTTGATAAATCTCCAATCCCACATTGCATAAAATTGGAAAACGATCACTTCCCAATGTAGATTGTTCTAGTACTTCCCATTTACATTCTAAAGCTTTAGTTCCAGAGACTATTGTTAGATCAATACATGGCATCGAAGAATCCCTTATATTGAATCTAGTACCCTTCCCGTTATTTAAACACACTAAAGCATATTCCTCCATAAACTCTTCTACTACCCTACCATTATTATCTGTGCAAGTAATACCCCAAAGTAAATTATGTGCATTAAAATCCCCACACCATATCAAATTTTCCCCAGCTTTAATTCTTATTATATTTAGATCATCTAGAGTTAACTGATTACAAAGATTCTAAAAGTACCACCTTTAATCCCCCTCCCTGAGTCCACACCTCTACAACAACACATTCCCCTAAGACATCTATTATTGTTTCTCCCCATAAGTCACCCCATCTTTAACAAATGTCCCACATCCTCCTCCATTTGTACCAACTCTATCCTTTCTAACTAATTTGTACCCAGGAATACAAAAGTTTAACTGCGGACGAAGCCAAGTCTCCTGAATACATATAATGTCTGGTAAAACGGCTAGCTGGTAAACATATCTTTTAAGTTCTTGCCCATTCGCAATCAAACTTCGAGCATTCCACTGTTTTCATACTTTTACTTCTCTGACTACCCAAAGGATCATCCTTTCTGTACTATTCCTTCTCAGTTTGTCCAAGTATCGTTTGAATCTGTTCCACTGACACTTCAGTAATACCAAGATTTGGTTTCTAGTTCAAGGCAGAGACAATTTATAAGAGACATGCTACTTCCTCAATCCTCAATACAACTATATCATAGATTTTGCGACAGCGAGTTGTGGTGTGTGCAAGATCAGATGGAATCCACATAGAAGAGGGTGATAACAACGCGAAGGCACCGGACTACCAAAGTAGTGAAAGCATTTTATATCCACCACAAATATGCATTTGTTTAAGTGCTTGGCACAACACCGGCATTCTGGATAGAGACGTAAATGAAGTTGGTTGTCGTGAACCCTTGCACATGCGTAGTAAATGTATAACCTGTGGATGAAAAAGGAGTTTTAAACCTTATTTTGGGGCAAAGTCATCAAACTTTTATCATATTTTACTGCTGTTTCTATACATGCCGTTTTTATGTCCCGGTGACCAGTGAAAGTGCAGTTCTGACTCTATGCCCATTCATTTAGATAGGAGCCTGGTCTTGTTAGCCTGAAATAGCTGCCCGGAGGCGTTGCCAAGATGGCGGCCGAGTGGCACGACTTGCCTAAAAGGACTTTGTTCAAGGTGCTCAGATCAGAGCTCCTCCAAGCGGCTCTAAAATGTTCTACAATACGAGGGGCACAGTGGAGAGCTTGATTATTCTCAGTCTCAGACTGAAATTTTTTTATTTATTTCTTTAAAAAATTTTTGTTCTGCAAAAAGTTTAATTCTCTGGCTTTTTGTGAAGGTTACAGAGTCACGTATAAGTAGGGGAAACAAGTGAGCTGTGTTGTGAGTGAGTCACTGAATTATTCACTCAACCGATTCGTTAACAACAGCGTAACTCTTGATGAAAACGTCAAGTTTCTTTTACAGTGTCATTTTAATTGTGTATAGTCGTACATTAACATTTAATCCACCTCTGTTTTATCCTTAGGCTTATTTGAGACATCCACTCCTCCTTGTATATCGGATAATGGAAATAATTATTTACCTATTAATCAGGAAGGAATGCCCAACCAAATTTATTTTTTGTTCTTAAGCAGCATTGTAAAACCTGACCAATTTAAATATTTTGTGACATGACTCAGGGATTCCATTGGGGAGCCAAACTTGTTGACACAGAGGTGCACCATTAGGTGGCAGTATGTACTTGTCTATACAGTATGTTCTGTGTAGACAATTATATCTCTGTGCACATTTGCGACCAGTTTTGTTCATGTGTAATGAGCATTTGCATTTTGTGTAAAGGAGTAAAGCCTTTGGAATTTGCAGGAGTTAGTAGCGCTCTTCATAAGAAGCACCATCATAATATCATTCTGTATTCTATGGAGGTTGACCCCTATATGTTTAAAAGTTTATATCAAGTAACTTAGACCTTGTTTAGATAAATATTTTTTTGGTTTTTATGTTTGCCTGTTTGAATCGGGTCCATTATGTATTTTGAGAGTAAGAATAGTGTAGAAAATATTATTTCAGATTTAACATCTGATGACTGGCTGCTTATTTTGTATCATATTCAACAGTGTATTTGTGCAGGACTACTGACAGAAATATAGTACATAAGCTTCTGCATTACTGGATACTTCTAATTGTCTTAATTCTTATTCGTCTACATTTTAAATACTGGATGATAGATGTCTGTGAGGTGTTGAGGTTTGGCTCCTCATTTTGGCAGCGACTCCAGACTAAAAGCAGGAGCCCAAATAACACAGCACTGAAATGAAAATCAATGCAGGATGAAACACTGCCTCTGCCAGAGGGAGGTATGCAAGGTCACAGGCCAGTAGAATTATTTCCAGACACAGTATCACAATATTTTCCAAGAGGGTCACGTTTAATCAAAAAAAGCAGCATATAATCGGTTTCATAAAGAATTTTCTGTACACACAGTTGTAGAAGCCACAGAGAAGATTTTAAGTTTCAGTACTGAAAATTGAGGCATTGCCTAGATCACACCTGAGTAATTAGTCACTAGCAACAGGAAACATCATGTTGCATAGCTCCCATGTGCAGACTGAATAAAACAAACACATTAACTGACAATTTGATATGTATTTTATGCATAGTGGCTAGATTATTTGTAATAGTTGTACTGTAAAATGTAAGATAATTCATTTAATTGAATTAATAACATAATTTTGTACAGTTTCAGTAAAATTTTAATGATTAAAATATATATTCATTACTGTTCAAAAGTTTGGGGTTGGTAACTTTTAGAAAGATCAAAATAATATATTGGAAATATATTTGAAATATATATATATTTGAAATATAATTTTTTTTGTCAGTTTTTACTTACACTTTTCGATTTCAGATTTCAATGTAAGGGGTCCTTGCTGAATAAAAGTAATTTCTTTATAAAAATCTTATCCCCCTCCAAATAGAAAATTAGCTTACAGTTGACCATTTAACAGTTTATTAAGGTATTTTACCTCTTTTGCATTTTCTAACTTTTTTTCACAACGTGGAGCACTTAGTGTCTTACTGAATTGATTTTTGTAGACATCCAATCAGCAACCTTCCTTTTTTTCCTGCTTTAGTTTAATCTCTACATTATCTCTTGCAAAGGTGCATCATTGTAGCCTGTACCTCTGACAGGTTTAGTTTTGTCAGGTGTTACCTGCTTAATGTGGATTTTTAGATGACACAACATTGACATTGACCTCGCCAGGGGAAGGATGTCACACACTCACCCAGGATGTAGGCGAATATTGACAGAGGGTGAATGACAGTCTATAAGGCTGATATGAAGGAACATCCTGTCCCTGCTGACTTCTCTTCAGTTTGTCTGCCTCGTGTAGCTGATTAGCCAAGAGCAAGAAGCAGACAGAAGCACAGATGGCTAACTGTGATATATTTGATCTGCATGGCAGAGCCTGTCTTTAGTGTCCAGGGTCAACCATCTCTCAGTTTTTTCTCTCTATTTCTTCCCATTGCTTCCACCTACTAACTGCATGATTCCATATGGGAATTCTTGCAGGGTTCTCAGTATCTGTCTATAACATTTTGTTTTTGAATTAAAATCAAAATTTTTAAAACATAAAATATTTATATTTATTGTAATGTGTTGTTTAACCACTTGAATGGATAGTTGGTACTTAGAGTAGGACATTCACATAAAACCGCATTAACAATGCAGGAGCAACAGCTGTTGGGGCACATGCGTGGAGGACATATCTCGTTTGCTTGCTCTTTTCCTCCATGCTTACCGCCATCCATCTCCCCCTCTCCCTCATTCATCACTTCCTGATTTTATCTCTCTCTCTCTCTCTCTCTCTCTCTCTCTCTCTCTTTCGCTTGATCCCCTAGCTCTGTCCCTTCTGTTCCTTGTGATCTGCTTGTGCAGCAGCTGCGTTACGATGAAGGCTGTGGCTGATTTTCCAGGTGAAATCAGACATTTTTTTCTAATAAATTGGCTGTGGCCATTATTTCTTGTTGCACGGAGGTCGTTCCTGAGCCGGATTTGTTTCCAAGAATATTCCAGCAAGTCAGGCCAAGCTATCTGAGGTGAACAAGACAAAATGAACAACACATGAAATGGAAATAAGTCTTTTCAGAACAATCAAAGCAAAAGCAATCAGTCACAGAATACATTTATTTCCTCGAGCAGTTGTTCTCAATAACAACTGATTTATGGTCTTACAAATGTTCAGTATTGAAGTTTGTACATCATCATTCTAATGGTGTCATTCAGCTTGACACATTAATAACCACATTTACCAGTGTTTTATACATAACCATATACAGTAGAACACACATACCTTTATTAAAAAAAAAAAATGCTTGAAGCAGTAAATGTTGAAGGCTGGTATATTCTGCCTTTCATTTGTTGCAGATTCTCAGAAGTCAGCATGAAGTGGAAATTCGCTCTTTATAGATGGATTTTTTAATCTTATTGTGAATGGTCTGATTTTTTTTTTTACTTGATCTCCCGGTGAAATGACAGGCTTCCCTCTGGTAACATATACTAGACATCCAGGCATTTTGTATGCATAAACTCCACCCCTTACTTACAATTGACTACAAGCTTGCATACAGTTCTGCCTCCATCCAGTCAACAATTCCCACGCTACATTTTTTCTTTTCCAATAATCTGTTTCATTTTGATGCATGTCACAATATTGAAGAAAATATCCGTTGCTACTGTTACACTGTGTGGATTATATGCTGATCTTGTCATTTTGTATGTCTGACTGTAATGTCATTTGTAATGGCATTACGTTTTCTAATGTCTGTATTTTTTGCCCATCATGTCAAAGTCAGAGGTGTTTAGAAAAGGTTTAGACCCCAACATTCTTCAAAATATCTTCTTTTGTGATGCACAGACGACAAAAATCATACAGGCTTCAAATGACACGAGGGTGAGTAAATAATGACAGAATTTCCCAATGTTAGGTTGACGAGTAAAAAACTGTTTAAAGATTACAGATTATAGAAGACTTTCTGAATTCCTCTGTAATGCATTATATATTAAACCTTCATAGAATGTGCTGCCAAACTATCCTTCAGAAAATCTATTCTGATGTGAATTGAGCGTGTGCTGTTGTTGTGGGGGATGTGCAAAATGTAACATGGTCCTGTAGGCTGAGAATGCGTGGAGGTGAACAGGAAGCTACATCAAATGTACATACATTCAGCACTTCAAACGCTATGTCCCCAAAATGTGACCGGTGAATGGACAATGAGATAGTAAAAGACACAAATATGCTTATTGAACGATCTCAGACAGGACAGGTGAGGGTGTCATGTACCTCTCAAAGAGGACAGTAAGCCACCCCTCCCGAATACTGTATATATGCATCATACATACTGCATTATACATGCGTGCGGTGGCAGCAGGATTATGAGCAAATCCAGAACTCATTACCTGCCATCTTCCCTAACACTAAATGATCATTTAATGAAGTTGTGGCAGCCGTTACAGAATGACACGGTTTCGATACGCAGAAGGAAACCAAGCAACTGCAAAATGGCCACACATGTGCCATTACTGCTTTAAGAAATGTTAGGTTTATCAACAACAACGACAACAAAAAATGCTCATTTAAAATCTCTTTGGATTTGAGTGGCTCTTTTCTCTCTCTCCTGTTGCAGAAGCTTCATGTTTTCTCATCTAGGGACTCCGAGCCTCTCTTCATGTCAATCTGATGTCATGCTGTCATAAAAATTGATGATCTCAGACAGGACAGGTGAGGGTGTCATGTACCTCTCAAAGAGGACAGTAAGCCACCCCTCCCGAATACTGTATATATGCATCATACATACTGCATTATACAGCTGCCCTAAATGTAGCAAGATCTGGCTCTTTACTGCACTTCACATGGTCCAAAGACAAGGGGGTTTTATAATTGACGACTGACATGGCTCATACAGCCATTAGTCGCACATAATGAATGGATTCACTCTGGCAGTGTGACACAGTACTGGGTCTTCAAATTGAGCCGTGATGTTCAGACAGATTGAAACTGTCACACACAAACTCAATCCTTCCTGCCTGGAAAGCTGTCCACTATGCCATAAATTTTTAGGGTTAACCACCAGAGCTGTCCACGCAAAAGACATCACGAGACAGATGTTTTTCCCCATCTTAACAGAAAATGTGACAGTGACCCTGTCATTCAATTAGTTGTGTTTCACAGGTGTCCTTTGAATTTTCTTGTCATTTACTGTGTGACCTAATCATGAGGCAGTGTGAGGGAGGACAGCAGGTTATAAACTTACTCAGATAAAATGGCTTGTGTTACCATTGGCTGCTCCTTTTATTTGTGTAATATGTGTCTTGGCCTTGGTCCAGCAGTGCAATGCGTGCGGTGGCAGCAGGATTATGAGCACATCCAGAACTCATTACCTACCATCTTCCCTAACACTAAATGATCATTTAATGAAGTTGTGGCAGCCGTTACAGAATGACACGGTTTCGATACGCAGAAGGAAACCAAGCAACTGCAAAATGGCCACACATGTGCCATTACTGCTTTAAGAAATGTTAGGTTTATCAACAACAACGACAACAAAAAATGCTCATTTAAAATCTCTTTGGATTTGAGTGGCTCTTTTCTCTCTCTCCTGTTGCAGAAGCTTCATGTTTTCTCATCTAGGGACTCCGAGCCTCTCTTCATGTCAATCTGATGTCATGCTGTCATAAAAATTGATGATCTCAGACAGGACAGGTGAGGGTGTCATGTACCTCTCAAAGAGGACAGTAAGCCACCCCTCCCGAATACTGTATATATGCATCATACATACTGCATTATACAGCTGCCCTAAATGTAGCAAGATCTGGCTCTTTACTGCACTTCACATGGTCCAAAGACAAGGGGGTTTTATAATTGACGACTGACATGGCTCATACAGCCATTAGTCGCACATAATGAATGGATTCACTCTGGCAGTGTGACACAGTACTGGGTCTTCAAATTGAGCCATGATGTTCAGACAGATTGAAACTGTCACACACAAACTCAATCCTTCCTGCCTGGAAAGCTGTCCACTATGCCATAAATTTTTAGGGTTAACCACCAGAGCTGTCCACGCAAAAGAAATCACGAGACAGATGTTTTTCCCCATCTTAACAGAAAATGTGACAGTGACCCTGTCATTCAATTAGTTGTGTTTCACAGGTGTCCTTTGAATTTTCTTGTCATTTACTGTGTGACCTAATCATGAGGCAGTGTGAGGGAGGACAGCAGGTTATAAACTTACTCAGATAAAATGGCTTGTGTTACCATTGGCTGCTCCTTTTATTTGTGTAATATGTGTCTTGGCCTTGGTCCAGCAGTGCAATGCGTGCGGTGGCAGCAGGATTATGAGCACATCCAGAACTCATTACCTACCATCTTCCCTAACACTAAATGATCATTTAATGAAGTTGTGGCAGCCGTTACAGAATGACACGGTTTCGATACGCAGAAGGAAACCAAGCAACTGCAAAATGGCCACACATGTGCCATTACTGCTTTAAGAAATGTTAGGTTTATCAACAACAACGACAACAAAAAATGCTCATTTAAAATCTCTTTGGATTTGAGTGGCTCTTTTCTCTCTCTCCTGTTGCAGAAGCTTCATGTTTTCTCATCTAGGGACTCCGAGCCTCTCTTCATGTCAATCTGATGTCATGCTGTCATAAAAATTGATGACCGGGACACAGAAATGTTGAAGCCGCATATATTGTGTCACTGTAGACCTAATCTTAAATGTGCATACCTTAAAAATGGCTTCATGCCCAAGGAGAGATATGAAATCTATATTTTCCCCATTTAAATAACATAAATCTTCTTTTTTTCACAATATGTACAGTGTTTTTCAAAAATGTCTAAAATCCAGTAGTAAAAAAATGCAACATTTTTAAATTGTATAATGTTTTATTCAAACCAGTTTTTATTATTGATAACAGTTTAAATTTGAATGGAGAAGTATTTGTATTAATGACACTCAAGCTGCCTGAACTCCAAATTTAGTGTAAAATCTGGCATAATGTACGAGCATAATGATCCAAAGAGCATTCTTTGCTTCAATTCACATCAGTCAAGTTTAGGATTTGATTAGTGACCTAGAAATGCAGCATCCGAAATATTTCTTATTAATTTTATTAGCGTCATAATATTTCATTATTATTATTATTATTATTTATTTATTTATTTATTTATTTTATTTATTTATTTATTTATTTATTTATTTATTTATTTATTTATTTATTTTTTCATTTCCAGGTTTAAAATAATGTTTTAATTCAAGGTTATCAATGTCATTTTGGACCCTACTCGTATAATAATATAAAGGGACGTGACAAACAACAGTGGTTTTTGTGCATACAGCACTAGTCAAGCAAATAACACTCTAAAATGTGGATTAAAAAATTCAGGTAATTTCACTTGGTTGTGGTTGTATAGTTGTTTCTGTGAAGAGAACAGTTTATCTCTCCATATTGCCAGTATATGTGTGTTAAGGACCAACAAAATAGTTCTGCAGTTCTGTCTGTAGCTGCAGAGAGAAGAATAAAGGAGAAGAGGAAAACAGTGCAGGCCTGTCAATGCTTTGATGGTTTTTTTTATATATATGTTTTATACAGTAGTTTTAGATATAGATGTTTTAAGTCTCATGAGATGCATCTCTAGTTTGAACTGACGTTCCATAAGACTTTAAACAAAGATTACATTTAGCGTTTAGTCCAACACCACTCACATGATTCTGTCAATCTTTCTGGGTTGGATCTCCTCCATGTACCGTACATTACTATCCATAAAATTGGTTATCAATGCTGCTCTGGCATTTAAAATGATTTTTGCTTATGTACGTTGGCAGAACTCGATCTCTCTAACTGTTTTTACTACTGCGCATTCTGTAAAATGAGCACAGAATATTTACTAAAAATTGAAGCAATAGGCCTACATTTTCTTCAGTCTTATCAAAGGTTGCCAGGATCTTAGTCCTTTGTTCAGTTAGTTGACTGCAGTGATGTGGTTATGTGTTAGTCTAATAATCTCTGTATGAATATGAATTATTTTCAAAAGTGCAAAACAGCACAATTTTTTTTTGTAAATTATTTATTAAGGGTGAAAGGGGACCAAGGTTATGTCCAGTAAGATTTTTAATGTTTTGTTTGTTTGTTTGTTTGTTTTTAGTATATTTTAAAATATTATTTATTTCTGTGATGCAAAGATACATTTTCATCAGCCATTACTGTAGTCTTCAGTGTAGCATGTAATCATTATACATAATATACTGATTTATTATCAATGTTGGAAAAAGTTGTGCTGGTTAATTTTTTTATTTTTTTATTTTTAAACCTGTGATATTTCTTCAGGAATACAATTTAAAAAAAGAAGAGCATTTATTCAAAATATAAATCTTTTGTAACACCTTTGCATTTTTTCTATCCAGCTTTGTATCACAGAAATACAATTAAGTTAAAAGATATTTAAAATGCTTGAAAAATACCTTTTGTATATATATATAACATCATGTTGGAAAAACACTCAAATGAGCAACTGCATAGCAATGCTTTGTTTATTTATTTTAACATCTACTCTAAACTCCATCAACATCATTTTGAAATAGAATGAGGCTTCCTTGCTATACAACACAAAATCTCGTGTAGATTAGCTGTGTGACTAGTGCAGTGAAATTCTGTGCATTCACAGCTGGACGGATACACCCAATCAGGTCAGTCATATGGTATCTCCAGAGGCATAATGCTGTTATGTTATAAGTGAAGTGAAGTGACATTCGGCCAAGTATGGTGACCCATACTCAGAATTTGTGCTCTGCATTTAACCCATCCGAAGTGCACACACACAGAGCAGTGAACACACACACACACTGTGAACACACACCCGGAGCAGTGGGCAGCCATTTTTTATGCTGCGGCGCCCAGGGAGCAGTTGGGGGTTCGGTGCCTTGCTCAAGGGCACCTCAGTCGTGGTATTGAGGGTGGTGAGAGAACTGTACATGCACTCCCCCCACCCACGATTCCTGCCGGCCCGGCACTCGAACCCACAACCCTTCGATTGGGAGTCCGATTCTCTAACCACCAGGCCACGACTTCCCCAAGGAAATGGCAAGACTCCCAAGGAAACTTGAAGATGCAGCATATATCATAGGTTATGTAACTACAGTATATACCTGTCAGCACAGGTATACCCCCATACTCTACCTTTACTCATTTTCCGTAAACACAGTACACCCTCTCACTTGCCGACCTGGAGACTTTTGTTAGTACGTTCAGTGATTAAAGCTGTTCTCCAGGGAGCTCAGATGACAGTCTCCTTGTATGTGAGAGTAGAGGAGTCTGTCTTCCAGTTCCAGGCCGAGCTCAGGCTGTGGTCTGATGCTCCAGCTTTTACAAATCTTCATTATTGACTTCTTTTGAACTTATATTTCCCATGTCCGCTTCCCAGAGTTGTTATAGTTTTATTAGGGCCCGAGCACTGATGGTGTGAGGACCCTATTGGAATTGCTCCATTTATTATTATTATTATTAGGGCCAGAGCACCAATTAATGAATGATCTAAAATGAATCGCATTTTTAAGGGGCTAAACATGCTCGAAATCTCATGAAACTTTGCCCACATGCCAGAAGTGATGAAAATGTACGTCTGATATATAGGTTTCAGAAGTGGGTGTGGCAAAATTGGAGCAAAACCCAAAACCCAACAGGAAGTCTGTTTCGAAACTTTGTGTCGTTTTTGGCCATTTTTAGGTGTTGTATTTTAATGAACTCCTCCTAGAGAGTTAATCAAATTCAGTCAGTGTAATCTAAAGCCCTGTGTAATGTTAAATTATGAAGATCTTGAGTTTTCGTTGAAGGGCGTGTCCGTGGTGGCCTGAAAAATTCCAATGTTTTGCCATGAAACAATATTGTCTGATCTGCCCCAAACTTCACATGTTTGATAACAGTCATGTCCTGAACACATGCCCATATTCAGTTATAGTCATAGCGCCACCTGCTGGCATCAGGAAATGGCATGTTTTATGGTGTAGCGAAGTCCTCCTAGATATTTAATGACTTCAACAAGATATTTAATCTAAAGGCCTTGGCATGTAAAACTTGACTTGTTTTACACTAACTTAAACATGCAATGTCTGATCTGTCCCAAATTTCCAATGTTTAGTAAGAGTCCGGACCTGAAGGCATTTAAAGGCCAATATTTCCAGTTATAATCATAGTGCCACCTGTTGGCAAAAAAGGTTCATTGTCTATTGTCAATAGTGTGGCAATGTATAAAGCACAGCTCACATACAAGTCACTTTCAAACCACACATTAACTGAAAGCCTAAGATATGTTATGTCAATTAATTGTAAGTATTAAACTTGCACCCGGATTGTGCTATGGGTGTGAACATGATGCTATGCTATTTAGATTTAAGATGAAAAAGAGACCTGAGCTGTATCTGGGGACAGGAATATCATAGAGATGGGCTTGAGCTCTTTTGGTCAGTGTTGTAAAACATGTATACTACTCCAAGCATCTAAGCAACAGCAATGCCCTGGTAACTACCAAAAGTGTTAAACATTGTGGTGAGTTTTGCACAGGCAAGCACAAGACACATTTTCTTTCCTTAGTACTGCTGGTAATTAGTCTTGGGAAAGATTCCAATTAGTAGAAGTGAATTTGAAAAGATAACAAACAATGTCCTGTAGGGTGATGCTCATTCTGCCCTCAGGTGGTTCGGTTTCTGCGCGTCTAGCTGTGTTTCTAATAGAAAAGCATCTACAGTAGTTTATGTATACATATAACACTGGAGGAGATGAATCCATAATGCACATAAAAGCTTTCACACATATTGATCTGTCCTCCTTGAATCTAAACTGGGCTCTTATGGCACTAAAGAGAGAAACTGTGTAACTGAGACAAACGGCTGGGTTAAAAGTTTCCAGGTGATTTTCAAGTAGATCTTATTATTTTTTTATCCTTACAATTGTAAAAGTCTCAAATGAAATTTAACAAACTATATTTCTTCTGGATAATGCATTATGCAGGCATGTATAATAGATTTTTTTATTATTTGATGCAGTGATGTGAATAGTTTTAGAGCTGTTCACAGACAGGGAGTTCTGCACTGTTATTTGAATGGCCTTTTTTCCATTCAGGTCTCCTATCATGGTATATTTGATTTCAGATTTAGCCAGTCTCAAACAACAAAAATGGTTAGTTTTTGTATATGTTGGTCAGACATACACTTCCTGTCTTAGTAGGCTCTGGCCAGAATAAGCTTTAAAGTGGACAATTTTACACCTATTCTTAGTCTGGCTTGCAAGACTAAGGTCCTTTAGTGCTGTTATACTGGCTAACAAATCACTGCACAGCACTCTTTTTGGGGCCCTGTGGCATTTAATGGTACCAACGGGGTTTTGATGTTTGAGAGCCTCTCATAGTCTTAATTAGGGTAGACAGTGGACAGTGTTTTATAAGCAGACCATTTGTGTATAGATAAAACCCACACCCACAGGCTTAATGGTGTCCATTATGGAGCTAGATGCTTTCCAGACTCTGCCGGTCTTTATTATCCTTATTAATTTTATTGTTTATTAAAAAATCTGGACAGATCAAAAGCATTAAAACAATTACAATAAGATAACACAAGAAGATAACAACAGGGTCAGAGGACAAACACAGGCTTCCTTGAAGACAATGAGTAAAGGACATGTAACCTTGGAGCTATAATTGCAGTTGTTGTGTGTGGATGAGATTCCCATGAGGAGAACTCACTTGGGTGGAACCTAACAGTCTTCAACAGGAAGTGTGTGTGTGTGTGTGTGTTGTATCTCTGAACCGTTTTCAACAGGACGTTTGTGTGTGTGTGTGTGTGTGTGTGTGTGTGTGTTGTATCTCTGAACTGTTGTATGGATGTGTTTGTGTGTGTTGGGTGTGGTTACAGTGCATTACTATTGCAGTTCTAATCAGAGAGCCCTGCTGCTATTAACAGTCCTTCTGACTCCCGGTGCATCATGGGAACTTGGGCATCTCAGGGACTATATTTTCCCATCACCCTCCTCGAGGGCCTAACTTGCCCACCAGCTGCAAAAACTCAATTTGAACACAGACTCCTTATAATTATGTTAACACACACACACACACACACACACACTATTCAATCTTTTATATGCTCAGATCTTATGCCACACCCTATAAAATTGTAACAAAAGTATTATATTATATTATATTATACACAATCATATTCTACTTAAAGGGATAGTTCACCCAAAAATTTACATTATCCCATGATTTACTCACCCTCAAGCCATAGGTGTATATGACTTTATTTTTTCAGAAGAATGCACTCAGAGTCATATTAAAAAATGTCCTGGCTCTTCCAAGCTTTATGGTGGAAGTGAATAGTGGTCAAGGTTTTAAAGCAAAACAAAGTGCATAAATCCATCATAAACAGTACTCCACATGGCTCCGGGGTTTAATAAAGGCTTTCTGAGTGGAATCGATGCATTTGTGTAACAATAATATCCATATTTAAAACATTATAAACCATAATCTCTAGCTTCGTTAACTGTCATACGTGTGTTCATGATTGGCGTTCCAGTGGATGACGAAGGATGTATACATAAACTCTGGTGAGAATTGACAAAAAAAACTAAATCTTTTCCTTAATGTTTTTATTTTTTATTTTATTTTAAATTTTTGCTGTTTATGTGACAGTTCCCTTTCTTTATAAAAGAAAACGATGATTTTGTGGCTTTAATATTTTATTCAATATTTTACATAATTTGAAAGAAACCAATATTTTTATTTAGCAAGTATGCATTAAAAATTGAAGACATTTACTTTTGAAGAATCCTGAAAAAAATATCACAGTTTCCACAAACATATTATGGTGCACAGTTGTTTACAGCATTGATAATAACAATAAGAAATCTAATCAGCTTATTGATTTCTGAAGGACTGTATGACACTGAAGACTGGATTAATGATGCTGAAAATTCAGCATTGCCATTACAAGCATAAATTACTTTTTGCAATATATATTTGAAATATGCAAACATTTAGTTAAAATTTCAGTAATATTTCACAATATTTATTTATTTTATTTTTTTTATCAAATAAATGCAGCCTTGAAGTGACTTCCAACATTTACATTTTACAAACCTTTTGCAATGTAGTGTAAATATACATATACATATATTTTTCTTTTTTTCCTTTTGATTTTAGTGCCAAATGTGACCTTGACGGTTCTGGACAAGTTTGTTGAGGTAACTTTCCTTTGCAGAACTGCTGTGCAGCTAGCAGTGTCATTTATTTCTTTGGTATATTTCATCCATAATATCACTTTCCTCACATTGTTTATGAGATTAAGGTTATCAATCATTCCTCACTGGCAAGGCACCAATTAAAACTGCCAATCAATGATCATAGTTTAGATCTCATTATATTCCCCAGACACTCCCAAAAGCGCTGCCTCAGACAGTCTGGAAATCACTGGTTTACTGTGGAGAAATTTGCAAAGTCAGAATATGGAGTAGTTGTGTATGAAAGGGAATACATGTATCTTACCTCAGAGAAACATACCTGCAAGAAGAGGACAAAAATATCCTGCACCAAATAATGAAAAGATATAGACAGTGATTCTGACTGAGAAAGCTTCTTCAAATGTAGGTGCCTTTACAGATGATATGCTTGTTCATTGGAGAATTAGGACTGACATGTAGTTTAATCCACAGTGTGCACTTCTTAAGACTTATTTAAGATTTATTTAAATATCTGCTTAGGGTAACTTGTGGCCAAACGATGATGTTTTATCAAAAACTTATAATTTTATACCACATTATACTTCAATTAGAAAAAGCAAAAACCTGTCTGATAAAAAGTCTAAACAACCTGTTTGGAATCTCCTCAGAGGAAAAGTGTGTGTGTTGTGTGCTTTCTTTAATTTGCAAGTCAGTACTGGAGGCAGTTGAGGATGAAGATCAGCAGATGGATTGTTCCACACCTCCAAGCCAATTCTGTCTGCCAGAGAGAATCACAGACACAACGCTGAACACACAGCTCCAGCCAAATCCGATCACAACATTGATCTGAGACAGGAACAAGGAGAATACCTACATGCACACTAATAAATACTACCCATTTACAATAAACCGACAAACCAATGTAAAAGTCAATATATGATATAGTGTTTAATTTTTGCTATTGTCCTGGCTAACAAAATTTCCTGAATTTTGATTGTGGGGACGTTTTCATCAGGAGTACATTGCTTTAATAAGTAGAACGTTATTTATAATTAAACATCATTTAGTCCCCCTCATGTCGTTCTAAACCTGTTTGACTTTGTTTCTTCTGGGAATCACAAAATAAGATATTTGGAAGAAGGTTGATAACCAAACCACTGGATATCATTGACCTCCACTGTTCAGTTATGTTTGAAGAAAGTCGTACAATTTTGAAACAACATGAGAGAGAGATGATGATGACATCAAGTGTTCCCCATTAGGTGGACAAAAGCTGTTAGATAAAAGAGATATGTTATTTTTATGATATTAGGTGATTCCTGCATGTTTTGTGACGTGTTAAAAGTGAAATATCTAGTGAGAGCCGCTAATAACATGTTCAGTTTTATATAAAACAGATGAACAGGAATCTGGGGTCATATCTACAGTATATAGTATATACATTTTATAATGGCAGTTGTTGTACATATTGTGGTATTTTGAAAATTAAATGTCCATTGAGAGGTGTCTCATTTGAAAGTAACAAAACACCTATACTAAACCCTAAGGATAATTAACAAAAGCAAGATGTATGATAAAACAAATTTGCAGAAGCAACCATGCCATTTTAATTTGCTTCTACAAGTCTTTGAGCTCTTTATTGAGATTCGTGTTTCATAGGATTCGTACTCAAGTGCGCTACAACACCGAAAAAAATGTTTTATTCATCCAATTCATCAAAAAAATTAGAGTAATGATTCACATCTATATTTTTTAACTTGAGCCAATGAAATATAGATGTGAATCTTTACCTTAATTTTTTTAAATGGATGAATGAAACATTTTTATTTTATTTTATTTTATGAAACGTGTTTATTAATTGAGTGCTGTAGCAGGTGAGCTAGTAATTTCACTATGTGAGACGTAAAAGTGTTATCTGATGCAAATGCCAAAATGTATTAGTTTATAAACCAAGCACTACAATACAACTGTTTTGAGGTCTAACATATTGTTGTAGGAGAAACTGCGCAAAATAATCTGTCCTTGAGGTCACAAATTGTGTGAAAAAGAAAGAAATGTGTTGGTGTTTAACTGACACTAGTGTTCATTTCAGTATGTGGTGAATTCAGTGGATTTAGCTTGATTGGGATATTGTTATGAGTTATTGTTGATCCTATGCTCACATAATAATACTAAGCTTCATTGGAATATCAGTAACATAACATAATAACCTCCCACTAAACAGTAAGCATAGTTTATTTCTGAACTCCTCCGCTGATCTGTGGGATGTAGCCTACATTCTGAAACGCAAGCCTAGCTAAAATAAGATAAGGCTCCTCGATTAAAAAAAAAATATCGGGCATAAATGTGCTGTTTTTATCCAAGTAGGTGAAATGTAATCAATCTCTTTCCTGGTCCTGGTTTTAAGGCCAGCTTGGCCTGTTTTTTTTTTACATCCCGCTGGTAAGCATTTCCACTCCTGGAAGAAAAGAGATGGTTCTTACTCAGGAGGTCGGCACCCTCCCTACAAAACACACTGTAACAGAAATGACTTATAAGATGATGAAAAGTATGTTTAAGGCAATAAATACCTTCTTGGCTTTCAAACACAACAGGGATGGCCAGCTACATTTGCTAAAATGTGCAGTATTCAGACAGAGCAAATGGCTAGGAATACTGTATCCCATAATGTAATGCACTCAAATTGACATTTAAATTCTAATTTACATGTGTAGCACATTTCACAATACACATCAAGCATCTTTGCAGAAAATGCAATTTCAATGTTACAATCGAATTTCACCTAATGTAGCATACATAACAAATATGTAGCAAGGTTTTTTTTTTTGTTTGTTTGCTTGTTTTTAGAATAAATAAAATGAAAACAATTAGACACCCTATTAAAGTGAAGGCCTGTTTTGTTCAAATAAACAAAAAAAAAAATGTAAAAAATTTTAATTGAATGTTTTAATGAATTTTAATGAATCTGTCCAGACTGACACAAACATTTGCATACCGTCAGGTGTTGAGGTGAAAGGTGTTCTAATCTAATTTCCACCACACTATGAAGGCAACTGTACAACCAAAAAAGTTTTGCACCACTGCTGTAAAAAAACCCAAAAAAAAACCTGTAAATTGGTTCATAGTTTTTCCGCTAAGCGATAACAGAGAAAATCTGAAACCAGTCCTATGGACTATGGACTTTATGACTTCCTTTCTTAATTTTGAGTTTGCTTATTCTTCAGCCTATTTGCTGATTTTATACAAAAATCCGACTTAATTTTCATGCTGAACATTCGTGCTGGTTTAAACAGACATTAAAAGAAGAAATACTGATGCTTATTTATTTAACTCTCTCACTCTCATTCTTTTTCTCTCTTTCTCCCTTTTGTATATCTCTCACCCCATGCCTTGTAAATCGACCCATATCGACACCAGAATCAATTGGCAGCCCAGAGAGGCATGAAAAAAAAGATTCTAACAAACAGCTCCTGGTTCCGATAATGAGGGGTAGGAGAAGAGATGGATTGGGGAAAGGCGGTGCAAAACAGGAAGGATATATGGGCATTATGGAAACTAATGCTGATTGCTCTGGCGAAATGATATATTTATCTGCTCATATTTTTGCTTGCTCAGCTGTACCCGTTAAGAGATTTTAAGTTCACGACAGATTCAATTTGATACACGTTGGCTGCAGTGACAGAGAGACAAAGTTGTGTGGCTGAGAATGATGAGAGGATGAATCAGCACATTGTGTGACGGCCTCTAGAGTGGCGCTGTGAGATATGACTGTCTTGTGTGATGATGAGAGAGATCAGATCTCAGATTTAAGTCAACACTGAACAGCCTGAGCCAAGGGGAGCACACACAAGGGAGGCACCTCAAAGTAATTAAAAATCAGAGCCACAGATGTGTGTGTGTGTGTGAGAGAGAGAGAGAGAGAGAGGAGAAGAGAGGAGAAATGAGGAGGCAGAAAGACAGAGAGAAAGGTCATTTTGATTCTTACGTTCACTAAGGGAGTTTTGGTTAAGAGCCGAGGTGGGCAGCGGTTTGTCTAGAAACCAAATCACAATTGTCTAGTTTTCCAGAGGGTCTAATAAGGCAGTAATACAGACAATTCTGGGTTATTTCCAACCTAATGTCCATGTACCACATCCGTGTTTTGCTTTCGCTTAGCACTGGCAATAATATCAAATTGCCCCTGCAACTGAACAAACAGGAAACATGTTTACAGGAATACACTTACGGAAGCTTAGCATGGAAATGGGCAGTAACTCAAATAAACACTTAAAATTTGCAGCTATAACACTACTGTATCATACTAGTAAACAATACTATTTAATGGTTAAGTGTAAGGACCATCACTGGAGGAAATTGCAAAATAATGATTGTTTGTGCACAGGTTTCCCAAACGAAGCTCCCCCATCTACCATTGATTTACATGTAAAGTATGTATCTAGCTAATTTTAGTACATTACCTTTTAAATTCATACACTTATTTCAACCTTGCACTTCCTTTCAAGTGAAAAAGACAAAAAAGTGCTCCATAAGAAAATACTTCTCTTTTTATTTTTTTAGCATACTGGGGTTGTCGGCAATTTAATGAAAATGCACTCACATTCACGTTATCCAAGAAGTAGATGAGTTTGTTTCTTCATCAAACAGATTTGGAGAAATTTAGCATAACAACACTTGCTCAACAATGGATCCTATGCAGTGAATGGGTGCCATCAGACTAAGAATTCAAACAGATGAAGAATAAAATCACAATAATCCACAAGATGAATTAGCATCTTGTGATTTTTTTTCACATCAAAAAGTTTGTACTATGTTTTTGTGTATTCTAAAACACATAAAATGCTAATATTTTCGGATGCATGAAATGGACATTATTTTCCATTCTCATTTATGCTTTTTAACCCAGCCAACTTGATTTATCCTTATAAAGTATATATCCTTATATAGTGTTATACAATATTTTCTTTATAAGTAAATATACTGTAGACATGATTCCCCTTTGTGCACACTGAAGGAGAATGATGCTATATATATATGCATTTCAAAATATTACTTGAACTCTTGACAAACCCTGCGGCACAGTCAGTCAGCTCGGTTTCACAGCCACGCCAGTGATTCAGCTCATCTGATGTTCATCTAATGTGGTGCACTCAGAAAGTACAACACTCATACACCGAATCAATCATTCACTCTGATTCAGATCAGCCAATAAAAGAGCACCGTGAGTCAGAGTCTCTATGCATTATGCTCGTTTCACTCTGCAGACAGAACGAGCAGCTGCATGTTTGATGAGTGAACGGTTACTCGTGATCAATTTTATAAGATAGTACTGGCTCCCTGATCTGTTTGTTTAACAGGAAACTGTAGTGAGTGCATAAAAGTCTACAGGGAATATGGGGAGATGGATTTGTACAACGGCCGTTGAGTGGTATATACTGTATGTAGTGAGCTTGTGTGAAGATAAGGTCCATTAATGTTGTATGATATCTATCTCATACCCCTGACTGACAGTAATGTTAGAGTGAGAGAGGACAGAGACTGGCAAGAATGCTGTAATAAAACTATATATACAGTGTATGAATTCATAAGATATTAAAGCAGTCATTTATGGTAACACTTCACAATAAGACTTCATTTATTAACATTATAACAGTGGTTACTTTGGAAATGTAGGCTAATTTGTTACAGATTACAAGTTATCCTATTTTCTAACAAATGTTTTCAACTGGCAATCATTTTCAGACATTTAAACCAGGCAGGGTTGATTCCTGATTCCTGTCAGACTTTCAGAATCCTTCATCTCTTGAATTAGGATAATAATTAAATTTTAATTAAGACTATAATCTATTTTTAAAGCACATCCGACACAAAATCAGATTTTACCATCTTGTTTTACTTTGATAACGTACTGAGATTAAAAACAGATTTAAAAAATCATAACAAAAAAATTTCAAATATTATACAAGATATTCAGACCCCTTTGTAATTGTTAATATTTTCATAAGTAACTGTAATTTATTTACACATTTTTTCTCAGTAACTGATTACAGTTAAAAATAAATTGTAATTAATTACGTAAGGCGCTTACATGTAATCCTTCTAAAGCATCTATTAAACTTAGTTCATATAAAAGTATTTTTATTAAGCAATGTTAACAAATATTTATAAATATTGTAGCAAAAATATTGTTCATTGTTAGTTAATGGTAGTTAATAAAGGATGACAGCCAAACACACACATATCTTAATCATACAATATGGACATATTGACAGCTTCTAAAACATAAAGTATTAATGTTTACACATCTTTAAAAATGTACAAATATTAATAAATTACGTATTTTGTATTTATCTGATTGGTAGATAATTACAAAAGGTGGGTCACTCTTAATTTTGTCTGTAAAAAAAAAAAACCTCTCAAGATCCCAGCATCTTCACTTACCACCAGTTTGACTTAATTTCATATAAAAGTTATTGTTAAGGCTTAAGAAGTTTTGGATGTTAATGGTTTTGTGAAAAGTAAAAGTTTAGTAAAGATGTCACTGTGATAGAGATCAGTGTTTGCTTTAGTTGGGCTCTTGACCCTTGATTTCTTAAGCATTAGAATTTCTCTGGTTGCATTAATTTTGATTGTTTTAAGCACATTCCTTTAAACAACAAATGCAATAGAAAATCTGATCCAGATGATATTGGTTGTTGTTGATGATAGACTTTGTGTAGTGGTCTTATTCTCCAATCTTATTAAGAGAATAACCAACTTTAGCTTCAAAATATGTAAGAATGCATGAAATTAATACATTAAAGGGTTCATATGATGCTGCTAAAAATGACATTATTTGGTGTGATGAAATGTGTTTATGCAGTTTAAGGTTAAAAAAAGACATTATTTTCCACATACTGTACATTAATGTTTCTCCTCTATGCCCCGCCTTCTGAAACGCATACATTTTTACAAGGCTCATCAGTCTGAAAAGTGAGGTGGGCTCTGATTGGCTAGCCATCCAGTAGATTGTGATTGGCCGAATACCTCAAGCGTGTCACGGAAATGTTACAACTCTTAGCATATTGTGATGCCCTGTCCAGCCGGAGCAACGAGACATAAACATAAAACCCATTATAAACGTAATATAAACAAGACTTCTAGTCGTGTCCTCTTTTGGAAGGCCAAACGAAGTAGTTTCACTTTCTCAATGAAACAGCATCACACACCGCGGCCTTGAGTGAGCGGAGGCCGGCTTGAGAACAGTGCGGCCGGCGGATTCTATGAAGTAGCATCCATTGGGCTTGCTGCAACCACAAGTGACGACCCCAGCCTGGACTCCGCTTTGTCCACAGTGTGAGCCAATCCAATGATCCACAGTGCAAAGTTGATGTATTTCCTCAGCGACCAGAACGGATCAGCTTCAGGCATGACGAAGTGGATATCGTCCTCTTTTGGAAGGCCAAACGAAGTAGTTTCGGTTTCACAGTGAAACACACAGCATCTGTACGACATGGTGGTGGTGGCAACAACAACAATACTACAATGAGAATAAATGGTATGCCTTCTGTCTTTGCGTGAACATCTGTGCGGCGTTATGCAAATCTTCCCACGTAGTGACATAGACATGTGGAGGCTTGATAGAACGAGCCGTTTTAGGGGTGTGTGGACGAGTCTTAACTTTTATAAAGAATATCTTTTTGGATTTTGCAACTTTTACAGATCTTCTTTATGCACCAAGACCTTGTAACACTCCAAAGAGAAAGGAAAATGTTATAAGATAAGACATTATAAGACCCCCTTAAGTAAACATAATTATCTAAGTACAATACTTGAACAACAAATCAAGTGAACCTAAAAATTAAATATACTGTACAAGAGCACTAATCTGAAGGAATTTAAACACAAGTTTAAGGAGACCCATTACCCAAATAAACTGAGAGCATGAGTTTACTCAATCAGTTGAATTGAGTCAACTTATTATGGTTTTCAGTGTATGCAAACAGGTATGTGTTTTTCATCACTTTTTCGAAAAATGCCTACAATTACATTGGCCATTGAGATGAATGGTATCGCTAAGCTTTTTCCCAATATTATAGATCTCTTCTTCAAGGACTCCTCCAGAGGAACTGACTTCATCCTCTAACAATCATCTCAGCACTATAGCTGGTTAAAGGTATTTGCAAAAATGACTCATTAGAACTCATGTCTACTTGGCAGTGACTGCTGTGACTAATTGTAATTGTCTGATTATATGGATTACTGGCCAAAAATATCTCTATGAATTCATCCATCACATTAGCATAAAAGCCTTATATTCAGAATCATTCTCATAAAAGACATTGGAGTGTCCAATATAATTTGCAATGTGAATAGTGCTTTTTCTCTTCATTTATTTCATTTATTCATTTATTTTAAACACTTAAAATTTGCAGCTATAACACTACTGTATCATACTAGTAAACAATACTATTTAATGGTTAAGTGTAAGGACCATCACTGGAGGAAATTGCAAAATAATGATTGTTTGTGCACAGGTTTCCCAAACAAAGCTCCCCCATCTACCATTGATTTACATGTAAAGTATGTATCTAGCTAATTTTAGTACATTACCTTTTAAATTCATACACTTATTTCAACCTTGCACTTCCTTTCAAGTGAAAAAGACAAAAAAGTGCTCCATAAGAAAATACTTCTCTTTTTATTTTTTAGCATACTGGGGTTGTCGGCAATTTAATGAAAATGCACTCACATTCAAGTTATCCAAGAAGTAGATGAGTTTGTTTCTTCATCAAACAGATTTGGAGAAATTTAGCATAACATCACTTGCTCAACAATGGATCCTATGCAGTGAATGGGTGCCATCAGACTAAGAATTCAAACAGATGAAGAATAAAATCACAATAATCCACAAGACGAATTAGCATCTTGTGATTTTTTTCACATCAAAAGTTTGTACTATGTTTTTGTGTATTCTAAAAAACATAAAATGCTAATATTTTTGGATGCATGAAATGTATGCCTTTTAACCCAGGCAACTTGATTTATCCTTATAAAGTATATATCCTTATATAGTGTTATACAATATTTTCTTTATAAGTAAATATACTGTAAACATGATTCCCCTTTGTGCACACTGAAGGAGAATGATGCTATATATATGCATTTCAAAATATTACTTGAACTCTTGACAAACCCTGCGGCACAGTCAGCTATAGTGCTGATTTTTTTAATTCTCATAAAAGACATTGGAGTGTCCAATATAATTTGCAATGTGAAAAGTGCTTTTTCTCTTCATTTATTTCATTTATTCATTTATTTTACCAACCCAGAGTTAGCTCACAGCACCTAGTATGCTTAGCAATAGCAAACTCTGCATTCCTGAAAGTAATGAAACTGATTTCTCTCCTGTCTTATCTGATATGTGGTAAAGAGATTCTAATCGGGTGGTATTTACTTCATTTTAACTTTTTTTCATGCACAGGTTTTATGGTCTCATGGGTAGCAGCTATAGAGAAAAGACAGTCACAGCAGTGTTGTTAAAAAATTCCACACATAATGTTTCAGTGATGTAAAAGAAACCGAGACATTATAATTTATAACAAAAAGTGTCATTATGCAATTGATTTTCAGCCAATGAGGCACTGAGTTTGGTACACTCTTGAATGTACTATTAGGCCGGTGACACACTGGCTGCGTGGCGTGAGCGTCGCGTGTCTGAAGCGTCCCAGAAGCGTGGCGGATTCTGTGTCTTTACACACCAGAAGCGTGCCTGGCGCGGCGCTGGCGCGCTGCTGCTGTGCAGGGAAACAGTTGACAGACCAGGCTCTTGTCTTCATGACAACAATATCAACTTTTTTTTACACACCTACACCTACGCCTACTGATAAAGGACACCGTCAAAAGTATTGACGGCTAAATAGATTATGTTTGACAGGTGCAATATTTGAAAATCGATAATTATTTATTTATTTTTAAATTACATTTATATCTGAATTTATGTCAACCTATAGACTTTCAAATATCAAAATATCATGAATTCATATGTATTTATGTACAAAATGACATAAAAACACATTTTCCTATTATATTTTGCCTGGAAGCGCTTCCAACACGCGCGCGTGTCGCGGTAAAAATAGGCGTCGGTTCTATTTCTAGCATGCAGGCGTTTTCCGCGCGGCTCAAGCCGCGCCTGAGACGCGCGACTCACGCAGGCAGTCTGCAAGCTCTAACCTGTTAACATGGAAGCCGAATTAAAAACGCGTGGCGCAAGCGTCTCAGCCGCGTTGCGTGTCGGTTTTTAATTCGGCTCCCATGTTAACAGGTTAGAGCTTGCAGACTGCCTGCGTGAGTCGCGCGTCTCTATGGGATTTAAATCATCAATGATTTTTTTTGCCATTGGCGGAGCAGTCGGTCAATCCCACCTTTCCAGTAAATACGACTTGTGATTGGACTGTACGTCAGCAGACAGCAAAGCATTGGCCAAGAGCAGAAGGCCCTCCCTCCAGGCTTTTTTTTCAGTTGCGAGGTTGCGACGCTTCATTTTCGCTCAGTCTGAGTTTCAGAGTTTCAGAGCAGAGCTGCGTGACAACGCTGCCACAAATCACGTGAGTCGCAAACTCGCAACTGTGTGGGCGTATCTCCGCAAAGTAGGTGTTGTAAACTCAGCTCTGAAAAAATAGTCTGCAATAGGAGTGCAAATGTAATGTAACGTAATAAGCTTCGCCCTTTCGAACCTCAGTTTTCAGAGTTTCAAAACTTTTTTTCACCTATTCGCACGCCAGTTTTTAGATCACTATTTACAAGGTTTCAAATCTTGAAAGCAAACTATACACTGGGAGAACAGTGACAAATTCGAAACTCTGAAAAAATGATTGCACAACACCATAAAAAAGAGTGTTGCACTTCTGAAGAGGGAAAACTCAAAAAACAAAATTATGTTTGAAGAGATGTAATTTTTTTTACCACTTTGCAAGCCTGCAAAGCTCTGTTTTCAGAGTTTCAAAACAAAATTTCACACATTCGCACACCAGTTTTCAGATCACTATTTACAAGGTTTCAAACCTGGAAAACTATCTAATACAGTGGGAGAACACTGACAAATTTGAAACTCTGAAAAATTACGCATTACGACTGCGACACGGCTGGAGCTGATCGCGCCCATTCTAGTCAATGCTTGTGTTTACACCGGCCACGACGCGGCCTGTTTCAGAAGCTTCCCAGAAGCGGCTCTACGCGCCGCTTCGCTAAATATAGGCGCCTAGTCTATTTTTGACGGACGCGCGTCCAAGTCGCACCGGAAATACAAAATAAAAGTCAAAAATCCCTGTCAATTTCAAAATAAACACCCTGTGCAGACTCCCAAACGTATTGCATGTATATCGGCAATATATCCTTGGTAGGAGACAAGAAATGGACGACGAGAGATTCATTCTGGAAGTTGAAAAACACACAGTGTTATATGACACCACAAATCCTTTTTACAAGGACAATTCCAAAAAGGACAAGGCATGGAGTTTGATTGCACAAGTTTTAGGAGGGGAAGGTGAATACAATAACCTCCTAATTATCTTCCTACTACATGATTTTGAAAAGTAGCCTATATATATATATATATATATATATATATATATATATATATATATATATATATATATATATATATATATATAACCATTATTTATATATCTGGTTATTTATATAACCAGTAGTTATGCATCTTGAAAACCAATTAAAATGTCAAGTAACTTTGCATTACACAGGACACTATGAGATATTAGTACAAGTACATAGAAGTACATAGACCTATGTAGGCTATGAGGTTTTTCAGGTAGGCCTAGTTTAATGTAAAAACAAATCTGATTTTAACATTTTGTTACTTACCTATATGTTTTAAAATTATGTTACTATAGAAGAACTTCACTAATGTTATTACAGGAGCCTATATACGTAGCCTACTGCCCTGTGCTGTTCAGATACAGTACTGTTGGGAAGGGACTTTCACTCTCGAGCTTTTCAAATGCTAATGTAAATTTGCTTGGAGTGACATTACCTCTTTTCAATGGAATTGATAGTTTAACACACCAAAGTTCTCAAACAAAAACTTTATTTTTTTATTTCGTGGCCAAAACAGCTTTTTACCAATACAGCATACTTGTCTTTTGGGATCATAATCACTTTTCAGCTTTTTACAGTCCTAGCATGATACTTCAATAAGCTTTGAAGTCATGCTTTTTGATCACACCATCCTGTTCTGCCATGACACACTGCCTTCAGGAGAGGTAAAGCAGGTGCAGAAGACCTCCCTCACATTACAGGCTTCTGTTGACGCCCTGTTTCCTCCCATGTTTCTTACTGGTGCCATGTGTCTCCCCAGCTGCTCTGCCTCATCCTAAAGTACAGATGATGGCATTGGCTGTCCAGCCTCAGTTCAGCCACAAGATGATAAAAATCACCTTGTTGTCTCCTTCGCTGGTTGAGAGGATGCACCCAACACCGTTTCCTTCTCCTTCTGCCCCTCTGTATTCTTTCAAGTAGAACAAATATCAGTGTCCTCCTCCTGCTCACAGGCACTGTATGTGAAATATAGATGTGAGATAATTGAGGATGCATTTTAAAGGACGAAAACACAGCAACAAATATTTTATCCTTGTCGTTCCTTACTACCTTAGTAAAAAAAACTATACCAAAATCTATTTAAAATACATTAACTTCATTGTATACCTCAAATCCATATTTATTGACATATCACTTAAAATAATAATTAACCTTTATTTGGAGCATTTCTTTATTGCAAAATGCACATTTCTTAATATTACATCTTAAACCAAATCAATATTTTAATATTTCATTTCAAACATATATTATTTAATTTAATATCTCTATTAATAAGGATTGTGCAGTATATCTTTAAATGCAAAATATTTAAAATGTACCTAAAGTATACTTGCAATACTTTAGCACAATCAAATATACTTATAATTTAGTATATCTTTAGTTGGACCTCAGCACTACTTCCCCACAATTAAAGTGAATTAAGTACAAAATTAGTTTTCCCAATTTAGACTTTTAGTAAAATATAGTTTAGTATAAAAAAAGTACAATTGCAGGGTATTTTTTATTAAGCACATACATATTTAAATTTATTTTTAGGATACTTAGCGCACACACACACACACACAAATATTTCCAATAGGCCTACATCAAATTAGTATTTTTTTACACTATGGTGGACATTTAAGTGTATTAACTATGCCGGCAACAGCTCAACAAAGTAGGACATAGCTAAAAACATAACAATAAACACAATTAAACCGGACAAAACATAAACATTTAGCCAACTTACCCATGGTACTTGAAACCATATGATATCTATGCTTGAAACCCCAAAATCAGAAAAACACGTCGGACAGGCAAATCACGTGGTCTCACGCATCCAGTCGCTCCGCTTCTGATATGCTCCCGGTGTGAGTTGGCACCGTGTGGAGGACGGAATAAAACCTTGTCGCAGCCATAATGCGCCGCACACGTGTTCAGTGTAAATGAGGGGTTATCCTCTGGTTTGTGAGTGAGTTGCATTCAGATTTGTCTTGGTACTTTATGACTGTGCAGTGACCTGCAAAGCTTTGGGCTGTACTCCTTTATAGCTATCAACATCTATCACACTAAAACACTTCAAGAACATCCTCTAAACTACTCAGAAACCTCACAAAGAGCTTCCTTCTCCCAGCGGACATTGGGTAATAGCCCACATTGGTTGAACAAACAGGTATTCCTGCACCAAAATCATGCCATCAGTGTAGTAATTCACTTAGCTGCTCAGGATACTGAGAGATGTGCAGGATCCTCATGGTTGAGAGAAGTGAACTTTAAACAACTATCTTAAACATTCATCTGCTGTAACCTTTTTTTTTTTTTTACCCGTCTCAAGGCGTAGGTCTGTGTGAAGCATGCCAGATGAATGGAACTGCATTCATAAAGCCAGAAACACTCTTACCCTGTTCTATTCTTGGCTGCAGAGCAGATAATATAAAGGCTGGTATGGTAAAAAATGGACAGGCTGGGAAATTAGCAAAAGTCTAATGACTGATGCAATCTCACAGCACTTTGAGAACCAGCAGTCAGTAATTAGAACTGGTAAATTAGACCCCATTCAGGCTTAAGACTATCATTCACACAGCGCTTATGGAACAGCGCCTAAGTGCATTATCTCTGCTTTTGATCTCTGTCAAGACCTTTTACATTTACATTTACATTATCCTCATTTACATTTATGATGGTGCCAACCAACCCCCGTGTATTGAAAGTTCACCATACTTCAGTCATGAAGAGATCTACAGTTTCAGGCTTTGAGAGCGACTGGTTTCAAATTATACTTAAACGTTTGTAATCATTATAGTATTAAATGTTTTTGAAAATAAGTGTCTTGCATTAATGCTGCATTTATTTATTTATTTATTTTAACCATAAATATGAATAAAACAGTAATATTATAACATATTATTGTAGTTTAAAATAACAGTTTAATAACAAATGATTTGACTAATATATACTTTGATTGTGAATATATCAGTTTTTCCTTGCATGTGAATTATGTTTCATGTATTTGGATATGTGTGCATCACATTTTTTGTGTGAATTATTATTGACACCAGTCTGGCTCCATATCTGATCCTTCATTTGAGCAGGATAAGACCTATTCTTTTTGGACAGACCTATTGCATGCTCTGACCCATTCAAATTGGTCATGGTGAAAAATTACAGAATTAAGTGAATTATTCTTAATTAAGTGGTAAATGTACAGATAGGTACAGTCATTCCAAACAAACTGTGGAAAGTTTGAAAATGTTGGTGGTGTTTTAAATAGACACAGGTAATTGATTCTGACCTTCAGAAAGATTTTTATAAATCACCATGTGTACACTGTATGTAAATTAGCTCTTAGCCGAAGAAAATGTGACCTTTAAACCTTTTTCTGCAAAATAAATAAATAAAAATATTATTGGAAATTGTGTCATTTACAGTGACAGATCTTTGCTATGGAAGGCATTTTCTGCCAAATTTAAATAAATAAATGAAATGATTAAAATTAAAATCAGATTAACGATTTCATTACAGAAAACTGTACGCAAAATATGTGACAAAATTGAGAATGAAATTAAATGATTTCATTTTCACGGTGACATACCTGTCAAATTGAAAAATAAAATGCAATTGGTGATTTCACATTTCATTTTCAATACAGTCTCGAGGCAAGACTGCCAATATTAAAATGAAAAGCAAACGTGAAAAAGAAACTACACATACAGTTTTTACAAAGCTATTTATTAACACTCACGCAATAATAGTGACACAATTCAAATTTAAATGTAAATTTTACTTGTCATTTTAATTCCTCTTTTATTTCACTGTTTTCATTTTCAAAGACAACCTGCATGCAAATTATATGTTAATGAGTGGGTGTGGCTCAATTACGTTGTTACGTGGAGGAGCTATAATGGCGGTTATGGCCAGTATAGCAGCAGAATTAAACCAGCTAGCAAACATTTCGGATGATAATGACTTCATTTTGCTACGAGTTGAATCTATCTTGGATAGGGGTGCTCCGATCACGATCGGCCGATCGTTATGCGCATCTCGTCAGTAAAGCCGGTTCTTCAGCGGTTAATTCCATCAGGTGCGTGATTTCACATAGAGCAGCTGTTACTACACAGAGCCGTTGTTAACTGAGAAGATGCACAAATCCACGTTCATTTTCAGCGTTTATTGGCGCATCTTCTCAGTTAACAATGGCTCTGTGTAGTAACAGCTGCTCTATGTGAAATCACGCACCTGATGGAATTAACCGCTGATTAGAGAACCGACTTTACTGACGAGATGCGCATTAACGATCGGCCGATCGTGATCGGAGCAGCCCTAATCTTGGATACACTTGGACATTTTGCAGCCGTCACAAACTCAGCAGACAGCAGATTTTCCGGGGAGTCTCGTGGAGGCTCAGGCCGAGGAACTGCAGTGGGTCGAGGGTTTGACGCACGCTGGTCAGGCTGGTTGTTTCTTCCACTTTCTAATGCTGCAGCAGCTTCCCGCAAAAGCTCACTAACAGATTCGCCATGTCTCGATTACAATATATTCACATTTTAATGTCGTTTCACACATTGTTTCAACCACCATTCAACTCATGCACACGAGACTTCGACGATTGTCTCTAGCGCCGTTAATTGAATAAGCCACACCCACTCATTAACATATGATTTGCATGCAGGTTGTCTTTGAAAATGAAAACGAAAATGAAAACAGTGAAATAAAAGAGGAATTAAAATGACAAGTAAAATTTACATTTAAATTTGAATTGTCACTATTATTGCGTGAGTGTTAATAAATAGCTTTGTAAAAACTGTATGTGTAGTTTCTTTTTCACGTTTGCTTTTCATTTTAATATTGGCAGTCTTGCCTCGAGACTATTGAAAATGAAATGTGAAATCACCAATTGCATTTTATTTTTCAATTTGACAGGTATGTCACCGTGAAAATGAAATCATTTAATTTCATTCTCAATTTTGTCACATATTTTGCGTACAGTTTTCTGTAATGAAATCGTTAATCTGGTTTTAATTTTAATCATTTCATTTATTTATTTAAATTTGGCAGAAAATGCCTTCCATACTTTGCCAGCTTGCTTTGATTTAAAAAAGTTGAGTCTAAAAATTGTTTTGTCCCAACTTTTGAATTTAACTTTTAAAGTTTAAATGAAATTATCAAGGCTACACACTCAATTGGTGTGTTTGGTGCAATGTTGACCTTTTAATTTATAGTAACAAATAAAGAAAAACTGATATTGCATACCGTAGAATCATTCTGACACTGTACTTGATCTCTGTGTGATGTCCCTCACAGACTTACGTCTCCATCACATCATAAAACCTTGAGCAATCAGTCCACCTTCATCAGAACCAGATCATGTGCTGTATCTCAGTATTTATAGATTCAGTGCTGGGCTGCGTATGCAGATTGAGCAACTGACCTGCTGCGACCTTGTTGGCATGCCCAGACTGCCCTTCCCTGGAGCAATGACAGGTTCCTTATTCTTCTTATAACTATTCTCTTTTCTACATCCACTCAACTGTTACTATGCACCTTCTTTATTATAATGCCTCTGCTGCAACTCCTTCTCTCTAATTGTAACACATCTACTGGACTGCCTTCAAACTAGTCAAAACAATTGTAGTCCACCCCTCCTTCCATCTAATCATAACTTCCCATACACACCTCCTTCTCAATAGCCATGACTCCTCAACTATACCTCCTTTTTATTATCTCCTTTCCTTAGCTGTACAGTACCTCCTATCTAATCGTAACTTAGATGCTTGACCTTCCTTTTTTAGAACAATTACTCCTCTACTGTACCTCCTTCACTTAAATGATAACTGCTTGTATGCACATTCTTCTTTATAATCATTACACCTCCTTTCCTTTTATCATACCTCCTCTACTGTAAATTCATCCTATTGATTCTTATGCTACACGTCTTTCTCTATGGTCATAATGCCTCTTCTTTATTGCACCTCCTTCCTTCTAATCATATTTCTTCTATTCTCCCATTTCCTCTAATCAAAACTCCTCTATTGCACCTCCTAACCTTTCATCATTCCTCTCTATTGTACTTCACCTTCTTCTCAATAATCACAACCCTCTCACTTCTGCACCTTACTCCCTCTAATCATAACTTCCTTCACAAATCCCTCTAATCATAATTGTAACCTCCTTCCCTCTAATACACCTCCTTCTCTATAGCCATTATTGCTCAACTACCCCTCCTTCTTTATAATTAACTCCTTTCATCTGCTGCACCTCCTTTCCAATCGCAACTCAGTTGCTTCACCTCCTTCTTTAGAATGATTATTCCTCACTGCACCACCTTACTTCTAAGCATAACTTGCGTATTTCCTTCTCTTTTATCACAACTCCTCAACAATACTTATTTTAGTCATAGCTGCTCTACTGTACATCCTTCTCTTAAAACAGAACTCCTCTTATGCTCCTCGTCCTCCTCTATGTCATTACTCCTCAAATACACCTCCTTTTTTATAATCATTGACTCTTCTCTGCTGCACCTCCTTCTAATCATAAATCAGCTACTGGACCTCCTTCTTTACAACAATTACCTCTCTATTGCAGCTCCTTCCCTCTAATCATTTCTCATTTATTGTGCCTCCTTTCCTCAAGTTTCCTAACTCCTTTTATGCACCTTTACGCCGTCTCCTCTTTTATAATACCTGCTGTACTGCAAATTTGTCCACTTCTTTCACTGCTTTCTTAACTCCTCTCCTTTACAGCACATCCTTCCTTCTTTTTTAATTTCTTCTACTGCACCCCCTTTATTCATAATTCCTCTATTGCACCTCCTGCCATCTGATCATAAATGTCTTCTCTATATTCATATAATCCTCTCTTGTCTGTAAATTTAACTTCTTTACTGCACCTCTTTTCTACAAATATACACTCCTCTGTTGAACCACCTTCCCCATAACATAACTTCTCTTCTTCACCTCCTTCCTTTTAATCATAACTTTACTTGGGGATATCATGGCCTAGTGGTAAGAGAGTTTGACTCCTAGGGTTGTGGGTTTGAATCTCGGGCCGGCAATACCACGACTGAGGTGCCCTTGAGCAAGGCATCGAACCCCCAGCTGCTCCCCGGGCGCCGCAGCATAAATGGCTGCCCACTGCTCCGGGTGTGTGTTCACATTGTGTGTGTGTGTGTGTGTTCACTGCTCTGTGTGTGTTCACTTTGGATGGGTTAAATGCAGAGCACGAATTCTGAGTATGGGTCACCATACTTGGCTGAATGTCACGTCACTTTCCTTATCCCACAGGTCTAATCAAAGAATTGCCTCCACATTCTGATTCATTTTTTCTCCGCCATTCCTGTGCTCAGCTCTGTCATCTCTACTTACCTCCTCTTCTCCTCACTTCTCTACCATTCACGTTTTTCCTCTACTGTACTGCAATGCAGCAGAGCAGAACTGGGCGCAGCTCTGGGAACCTGATAGAGCAGCCCTCTGTCAGCTCGTCTGAACTTGCAAGGATGCGTCTTAATCATACTGCGCTGCCTCTCTCTCCTTTACTCTCCACAACAGGCATACATTATACACCAGATCAGTTTGTAAACCAAAACTTATTTAGATTCATAAAGATATGTGAATCAGTTGCTTCAGAAAATGATGTTTCCACAGAACTCACATACATTTTCACAGCAGCAGAGAGAAATAGCAAATAAGACTTCTGTATGGTACACTAGTCACTACATTTCAAACATAGTCCCACAAGGGATTTGATTTTAGTTGCAACCTGGGTGCAAGCAACCATGAATTTTAAACTCTTTTAAGTCTTTAAAGAAACTAAGAGGAAAACGTGTCTGCAAAGAACATAAAGGTTTATGCAGCTCTATGATGAAAGGCCTTTTTAACAGGGGTCTTAAAGCACAGCACGGTTCTTATCTAAAATGTGTTTCTGGCGTTGATAAGAGGATCAGTTGATTTCATCACAGGCAAATGCTCAGAAACTAAAATCTGACCAAAGCCTCCCTGCTTGAGAAATGATTAAATGGATTGAGGTCGGCCCTGAAGCCCAGTCTCAAAACCAAAGTGAAAAGTTTCTGATTTCATGTGTGTAACAGCTGAGAAAATATGAATGTAGTCATGACACAAAAAGAGAAAAAATGATATTATGGTAAAATAAAAAAGATTTAAAAACAAATTGGATGGTTTCACAAATTTTCAATCATCCTGAAATGGCTGAATACGTCTAATGTACATCAAAACAAACTGAATTAGCAACTTGGGAATCTTGCTTCATCTGCAGACTGCTGACTAAATAAAGCTTTGGGCTGATAATGAATGCCATCCAAGCGTACATAATGAAAATCCTTTAATATTTTGGACATAGATATATTCATATTTTTATTATTGTTATAATAATAACTGTAAGTCAAAAATAATAGTCATTATATGCATATAAAACTATTCCATTAATTTACTATATGTACTAGGCTGTATTTCTGTATATAAAACAACATGAAGAAACACCTCATTAGCTTATATACAGGAGCTTGGAGGGAAGGAATAATAAAGCCAATAAACACACACATACACACACAGAATCAGTGAAAACACTGATGAGGTTATTCAGTCACTGACAACATGAACTGCTTTCAATGGTGTTCATGAACCGTACACAAAGACCTTGCACTGGTGTCAGTCATTTAAAAAACAATCCAAGAGATGGAAAAACTAGCAAACATGATACAGATACTCCATCATAGATGCCTGGATGAAAAACGAACAATAGAGATATTTCAATCAGCTTTGGTTGAAAAGAAACTGCATAAATAAATATCAAGGGCAGGGAAGCACCTTCAGAGAAGCCACAGCATTTTGTTTCATGTGTCCTATTACTAGTCAACATGATACAGAGAAACACCGATATAGAGAGAGGGACGGCTCAAGTGTTTGATTACCCAAATGCAGTACTGTTAAACATCTTAACCACAGGAAACATTTAGATTCTCAAAGCTGTGTGAGGGTGTGTCTGTTTCTGTGGTTTGTGCAAGCGTCTTCTTTCATCCCAACGGTTGGGGAGAACATACTGCATCTCGCTCTAATCTCCTTCGAAATTATTGCACCAGAGGGTCCAAAAAGCAAACTGCTGTTATGACAACTAAAATGGGGCCTGACTGCTTAGCCCATTGTTTACACGGTGAAGGGATGGAATATCTGCCTGGTGAGAGTGGGGCTCCAGGGGCCCCTGTGCCAACCCAAACCTCCAAGCAACGGCATGGTCAAGAAGAGCCATCAAAACTGTGGAGACAGAAATTTTGCTTTAAGCGATGGCCATTTCAAGCAATAAAACAGTGTTTAAAGACCCTAAAATAGCAACTATCTGCATGATATTGTACGCCTAAAATTTGGCTAAATAAACTTTTATCCCATATATGCATATGCAGTCTTAAATTAATATATGGATGTACCCCTGTTGTAAAATGGTACGTATAAGAATAAAGAAGTTACTTAAGTGCAAACTGAATGTAAAGTTTTCGGAAACTTAATTGCATGTGATTTACATTTAAAATAAATTGTGTTATAATTTACATTTATATTATGCACAATTAGTTGAACTTAAAAGTGCTTTTTTCTGCTTAAGTAGGACTTCAGTTAATCTTTTAAATAATTTCATAGTTATTGTCCTGTTGCAATATGGTTACAGTCCACAGCCTAAAGCATAACTAAAAATATACTTTACCTGTTCCTGACTAATATTATGAGCACTTCATTGAAAAAACTCACCAAAGTTGTGTGTGTGTGTGTGTGTGTGTATGTGTGTGTGTGTGTGTGTGTGTGTGTGTGTGTGTGTGTGTGTGTGTGTGTGTGTGTGTGTGTGTGTGTGTGTGTATTTTGTGTCATTATTATGTCACTATTATTGTTTTTTTTTTGTTAAAATGGTAACACTTTCAATAAGGTTGTAGATTATTTAATAGTGGTTAACATGAGCTAAGCATGAACTATACTTCTACAGCATTTATTAATCTTAGTTTATGTTAATTTCAGCATTTACTAATACATTATTAAAATAAAAAGTTTTATTGGTTAACATTAGTTAATGCACTGTGAACTAATATAAACAATGAATAACTGTATTGTCATTAACTAGCATTAACTAAGATTAATAAATACTGTAACAAATGTATTGTTTATTGTTAGTTCAAGTTACTCAAAAACTTAACTAATGTTAACAAATGACCTTATTGTAAAGTGTTACCGTTAAAACTTGTAGGACGTGGATTTATTATTATTTTTCTAATTATGCATTTTTAATGATAAGGTTGAATTGGAGTACATTTAAAATATACTAATTTGTGATTTGTAATAACAATGTGATATTGAATAACAAACTACAGTTCAAATTATAATCAAGTACTTTACATGTGCTTTAATATTTTACTCAACACATCAGAATGGGAAAGGAAATGGTCCACTAAAAGGAAATGTTCACTCTCTTAAAGTACACTTAGTGGTTTATTTCATTAATATAATATTATCTGCAGGTACAATTTTTTCTAATAGACTTTTAAGATTTGAAGTACACTCTTAAGTGCATATTCAGTATTTTGCATTACACAGATTTTTGTCCAATCAAATGCCCCTAATAGCAGCAACCAGCAACCAATTAGCTTTTTACTTATTGAGTTAGACAAGTAGCTTAATTTGGAATTGTATGTATACTAGCATACTACTCTAACTACTTATACAATATGGCATAAATAGTGAGATTAGATAGTGATTATTCTGAATTTAGCCTGAGTCAACACTGGACAGAAAACTGTGGTCTTTAAACCCATAAATGTGTCATCTTTTACTAACCTCTGTTTTGTTCCAACCCTGTATTAGTTTCTTTCTTCTGTGAAACAAAACAACAACAAAAAGAGATCTTCAGGAGGGCTTTAGGTATTCATTCAAGTAAAATGGATGGTGATTTATACAGTCAAGCTCAAAAAAGGCACCATAAAAGCATCATAAGTGAAGTTCATCCGACTTGAGCTGAAGTACCTCTGCCATATTTCATGCTTATCACATGCTGCGTTTTTCAAACTTGCTTGTGTTGACTGAACGCAAGCATAAATAAGATTTGAGAACTCTAGCAAAGGGTTTTTTAGGAGCTTGGAAGTAAATATTATGTTTTGTTTTTCTTACAGAGGAAAGGGAACAATACAGGGGTCTGAACATGAAGGTGAGTAAGTGATGACAACATTTTCACTTTAATGACAGGTTTTACAAGAGAATTACATAAATCATCCATATATGGCATGGAAGTTGATGTATTTTTAACAAAATTACCACAAACAACAACAAACTGAAATAAATGGGGGTGGGCGGGGGGTTTGGGGATCATCATTCCTGTGATCATAGTGGAAAATTGATGAAACTGGTAAGTAATCCCTAAGGATAAACGTCTGCCTTCGAGCTATTAAATATTAACAAAGCCATTTTCTGCCCCTGCTGGACAACTTTACGAGATCACGGATAGACATGATCACCTTTGCAGCTGTATTCACACACATATGAGTGCATACATGCATGGATCATGGGGACATTTAGGCTCTGTTTTAGTAAGCTGCCTTCGCAGTGTAACGTGTACATTGGAAATGCTCTTCTTTGATAGCCCCCTAAATGAAGTAAAAATAAAAATGCTCTATCCAGGCAGCAACCCCATTAGTCTCGGCCTCGGTCATGCATACTGCACACAAAACTGGAAATCACTTGTGGAAATCAGATCAGGCAAAACTCTGACTGATTCACAATTTCTAGGAGTCTGGGTGAAGAGATCAGTCTGCCAGGAAACAAAATCATGTTTAAAAGGAAGTCGGTTAATATAACGAGCACTTTGGCGGAAGAACTAGTCTCTAGATTTTTTTAGTTGGTTAGGTATCAGATTTTTTGAAAGATTCTCTTTCTCTGCAACTTGATGTTTTCTGTAGATCTGAAGAACAATTCGAAGGAGTTTGTCGGCCTGTCATTGTGGCAACACAGAATTCTTTTGCCAAATTATCGTGGTTGGTCATTTTAGATATCTGTCAGACAGATTCTTTCTTTCTTAGTGGGTAGTTCTTGACCTCAGTGAACTTCAAAATGGACCTGAATGTTATTTTAGTGTTATTTATGCACTATTAGTATTTATTAGTATATTGATTTGTTTTTAGTATCATTTTAAGTTTTAGTATTTATGTGCTTTTGTATTTATTGTTAATCATTCTGTTTAACTTAAAAAAAATTCTGTTAGTCATTTTAGTACTTCAAATTATACTTTTAAGGCAACAGTTTGAATATATACATTTACACATCTATTTTATTTTGTTTCAGCTTTATTTCAATGAACAAACATATAATTTTAGTTTTAGTTAACAATAATATTGTCTCGAATAAAAGCACATACAACACATACAAAAGATATTTGGTAGGCTAGTTTAATCACTTAGCACTTTTTATTGATCATTTGAATGCATTCTATTAACAATCGCCATTTAGTATATTTATTGAAAATCTGCATGTAATGTAATGTTGCGATGCATCAGCAAAGTGTACACTGCTGTCTTAGATGTTGGTCAAAATAAGGTTTCTAATTTAGCAGCATAGTTTAGCTGCCTACTGTTTTGGAATAGCCTTCACATCAGGGGCAAACTAGTGATGCCTAAAAATGCTGTCCATGTAGGCAGCTCACTAGGGTTTAGAACAGAGCCGGAGTCATTTGAGCAGAACTCACCTGTCCCAGAGCTTCACGTTCCTGCAGTTGTTGCTGCAACATCCTGCTGATATCAAAGCTGTGAAGAAAAAAAAAAGATTTTTGTGAAGATTTTGTGCACAGCAGTCAGAAGAATAATGCCCATTCATTTTCTTCATAGAGAAATACATATTATATATTATTATGTGTGTGTGTGTGTGTGTGTGTGTGTGTGTGTATATATATATATATATATATATATATATATATATGTATCCATGACAGAGTTTCAGTTGAATAGTTTTACATTGTTACCTGCATTTTTGTTACATCATTTGTAGAATCCCTCATAAAAGACTTCTATTCATCCATTTGTTTACATAAGCCTATTTTTTTGCTATCAATCAAAGTTTGTAATATCATGATTTGTCCTGGAGTTGGGTTTTTTTTTTCCCCTATCCTCTTAAAAAATAAAGTTTCCAAGTTTTTTGTTGTTGTTGTTGTTGTTTCAGCAGTGCCATTAAAGAACCATTTTGGGTTCCTAAAGAACCTTTTAGTGAATGGTTAATAGAACCATTATTTCCTAATGTGAAGAACTTTTTGATCATCTGAAGAATCTTTTTTTCCATTATAAATAATGCTTTACTCAATGGAAAGTTTCCATGGATGTTTAAGATTATTCATAGAACGCCAATATTCGTAAAAATGTATTAAGAAAATGAGGGGTGAAAAATACTTCAGGAACGAAGGTCACTTAAATAGTGGGTGATTGCTGTTGTCCTTGAGATGAAGTATAGCTGCTTATTGCCACAATACAGCGCTCAACAGTAGACTGTGCATAAAGTATTAGGATTTGTCTTTTCCACAGAGATGTTGGGAAATTTCGATGTGGTTTGTGCACATTAAGGTTGACATTGAGGGTGGTCTGTAAGAAATAAGAGTCTTGTGACATAATTTGTTGCCCTCATAGCACCTGAGCAGTTATTTTCTCTTTTTAAGGTTAAGTTGCACACTGGAGACCACAGGCAAACCCTGTTGTTTACCTGCTTTACTGAGCCTGGAAATAACCTTTTCTCCTGCATGTGTGCCCAGACTAAATCAACTGTGAACCTGTCTGCTTTTCCCATATGCCACTGCATCAAGCACATATATGCGAGCAGACATAGTGACAGTCCTGTGGGCTGAGAAACCTCATGCTGCGGAGGGTGTAATTTACCAGAGTAAGAACATACGGTAAGATACTATTCACAGTGTTACAGACTGCTCTGACATACAACAAGCAGTACAAAAGCGAACCCTTTGGTAGGCTAATCGGAGGTTAGACAGCTTTTCCTGCACTCTAACCATTCAAAGTCATTCGATATTCATTCAGAGAGAGTGATGGCACATCCATTCTGAATAAGCTCGCCTCCATTTAGCCCGCATCAATAGTGCTCTATGTTTCATTCACCGCTTCTGTTTTTTTTTATCTCGTTATCATATTTGCTTCAGGCATGTTCAAGCTGTCAGCCATTAAAGATTCATGCCAGTCTGTGGTCTTCTAAGAAACACTTTAGGAGGCTTTAGCACACATCCTGGTCAGTTTATCCGCCAACATTCACAACGTGAAAGCAGATAAACACAGGAACGACCGGGAACGGAAAACTGATGTCCTGGAGAGAGATAAAAATAAAGAACATTATAAAAAGTATGAATTCTTTCATTTGGGTTATTTCATTCTTCATCATTTATGTAAACCTGGCAGGAGATCCAAATCTCTTGTTGTATCCTACCATTAACATTAACAATCTTTATACAACATTATATTAATACCCTAAGCATGCATTTACCTATTGAGCTCGAATATTGTAATTGCATTGTGTGGGCTTTTATAATGTCACTGCGCTTCTTGGCTGGTAGCTTATAACGTTCAGTCTGCCCTGAGAGCTCATGGACAGATCTGTCAGATAGAGACTATGCTGAGAGAGGCAGCGCAGAGGTCAAGATGTGTGATTTCATATTTGTACAAGTTCAAAACTTTTGTCTAGATGAGTATCTCTTTCACATTCTCCCATCTCTATAGCAGACACACACACTAACACAGCACCACAAATGCAAAAAGACTTACAGATTTCCATCATCGTAAAACAGGGATTATGGGAGAATGTCCTATATTTTTAGAAATCATGGGAACACTTAAGCTCTGACAGCGGGAGGGTATCACAAAATTCACTTTTTGCTGAGACGAGCTGCTACTTGCTCTCCTCACAATTGTTTAGAATTAATTCAAATAAAACAGTTATAAATAGATGCAGGCATCATTGGGTACATTTTCACATTAACCACACACTTTTTTTTAACAAATTATTGTTTTAATCACTGATGTCATACAAGGACATCTACTGCATCATATTTGTAGTGTAATTTTATTATTCAAAGGCATAATACCAAGTACTTTCATAAATGCTTGCCTATGAAAACACAGATATTGTAGTTCATCATTTTCACACATCTGCACTCCTATGATCATATTTGTAGATTCTGCATGTACTATAAAAATACAGCTTAGCCCCGCTCCAAATATCAGCCCTGGGCTCTGTTTACACTGCAGAGGATATAAATTATATGCTGGGAGAATGTTTCAGTCGCTTTTACACCAGTCTTGAGACTTTAGTGATAGATGTAGCAAAAATGCATGAAAAATTACAATGTGTGCTATATGCTTTCATGTCTTGTCACTACATACGGTAACAACTGTGCAGGAGGGAAAAAAAGTGAAATCGTTAAAGGTTAACCAAAATCGAATTTCTGAGATTTTTACTGCCAGTCTGAACAAGATTTTACACTCTGTAAACAGCAAAATAATAATAATAAATAATAATAATAATTCCGCACCCATGCTGAAAATAGCTATTTGGAAATTCTCTCTGAATGTTAATTATTTTGTCTGTTAAAGTTAAAACAGCTGAAATTGCTTATAGCACATGTAAACACACTAGTGTCATACTGTATTATCCAAAGAATACCCACAATGCCCCTGACAGAGCATGCAAATTGAAGGTTATTGCCTATTAAAGCTCACTGCACATTCATGCATCTCATGACTGTGTTAAACCATATCCCTACAGGCAGAGTCACGTTCAGTTCTGCTGGCTCCACTATAGTGCAGATTTTGTTGTCTTAATCACACGCATAACATATTATTTTCATATTTAACAAAAAAAAAACAACAACTGGATTTTGCTGTCTGCTACTGCTGAAATACATGGAAACATAGTCGAAATTTTTCACATTCTCACTGCAATACTGCAAGTGCCGTGTTTCGGAAACCTGTCAGAAAACAGTTGTTTTTGCATGTGGTGATAGAGATGCAGAGTAGAGTTGTTGTTTTGTTTTGTGAGACGCACAATCCTCACACATGACTCAACAATCTGATCTGAGCCTGTCGTGACTAAGAGCTCACTGTAATATTATTTTCCAGGGAAATAAAAAATACTCAAATATGGTGCACAGGGCAAGAATTATAGGACGCTTTCTCACTTAACAGATCCTGTTTTTGTTCACTTCATCTGCTTAAACCAGATCACTGCTGAAATGTAAACCTATTACTTTCTATAGCATTTTTGTGTACATCAGTTAAACACTGCTAAAGAAGACAAGGAGGCCACATATATCATTCAATAAATTTCACTTGCAAGTCAGTTCCTTTTTTAGTCTTTTACCCCTTTTATTTAAAATATTATTTTCATATTTTTGCCACTTATATTTGTAAATTATATTTCTATTGTACAAAGTGGATTTGTAATTGCTTAATTATTTGTATATTTTTATAACTTAAGTCAATGGGGTCAACTGAAATTAAAATAAAAGAAAATTCAAACTTTAATAACAATTTGTTAAAGAGTATAAACTGTACATAAAATCTAATTAAATTTACTAAAATAAAATAAATAAAATAAAATAAAGCTAAAATGTAAAATTCACTCTACAAAAATATCCTAAACTTAACTAAAAAATGAATAAAATAAAATAAAATTTAACCACTATACAATAATCTTTAAAAAGTGTAAACTGTACTAAAATTATGTAATCTTTATGTAATTATACAATAGTTTCTTAAAAAGTTTCAACTTAAATTTTAACAAAATAAAATAACAAAAAAAACTCAAATGTAACCTTCACCATACAATAATTTTGTAAACTTCTCTAAAAATAAAACATATATTAAAAATAAAATAATACAATAAACTAAAAAAGTTAAATATAATTACTGCCAATAAATAATTTGTTAAAAGGTGTCAATTTATCTAATATAAATAAAATTAGATAAAAAAAAATATATATATATAAACGTCATTATACAATAATTCATTAAAGGGTGTAAACTAAACTAAAATAAAATAAAATAAAATTGAGCAAAGACTTGAGTTTCTACTTGATTATTCAGCAGGTCACCTGTAAGACTGTGTTAGTGGAAGTGGGGGAAAGGTCTTTGCCTACTGTATGTGTGGAGGTAAACACTGAGAAAACCATCAGCTTCAGGGCTAAATTTAGAGCTGGAGTCAGAGGGGGGTATCTCCCAAGGTCACAGAGAAGCACACACAACACACCGTTCATGTTCACGTTCACGCTCACACTAACACACACCCACACACAGCAATTGAAATACTGTACAGGTCTGCCTAAACCACAGGCCTCCCTGGGGACTGAGAGTTTGAGTCTGAAGAGGTCTGACTTCTGTATTATCAGGACTTTTTTCAGGAGTTGTGTAATGGCCGCGTTGTCTCTTCTTTAAATGCCTCACTCTTATCTGTGGCATTAGGAAGGTCCCAGATTTTCCATGGTTTAAACTGAAGTGAAAGTAGCTGAGAAAGAAATCTCACATGCATCTCACATGAGTTTCAAGAGTTTTGAAGCAAAAAAAGCTTAGATGAGCATGCTAAACATGTAATTTAAAAGGCTAGAAACATGATCATTTCACTAAGTTTATAAGAGAAGTAGCAATGTCAGCTTCAAAGACAAATCAGAATCAGTTCATGAAACTAATTTGGCTCATGAGCTCACTGACTTACTGTTACTCAGTGAATAATATATCCATTCAAATTAATTTCACAATCCCACAATGCTATTGTAAGGCTTCAGAGTCACATGGACTATTTTTATATTTTTGTTTTGTTATTTGAAGTTGCTTAGTGTCATTAGATGTTTGAAAGCTCATTGCAGTTGGTTGGAAAATATTGACTGTATTATTACAAATTAATTTTATGTTCCACAGAAGAAATAGGAGAATGGGTTTAGAATGACATGTTGGTGAGTAAATGTTGACAGAACTTTCATTTTTGGGTGAACAGCCCCTTTAACCTTGTTCTATCAAAAAAAACAAAAAAAAACTTTGGTCTTCCCATCTGCTCATAGTGCGGGGTCAGCAAAAAACAAAAAGTACAAATATGAGCCAAGAGATAGAGAGAGAAACAAAGAATAGAGCACCCATTTTTCTCTGCCCATAAAACAATGCCCTCATTTTTAATGTTCAGACTTTTCAAGACAAGTTTTCTTCAGTATAAAGCTGGCTATTGACAGATGTTGTCAGCTCACATACTGACTCAGTGTAGCCACGTACTGTACTGAAAACAGCTTTCATGTGAAATCCAAAACCGGCAACCAAATTTCCGGCATGAGCTGACAGCATTAGCTACTGTACAACAAGATTCCCATGCAAAGTCCAAATAAAGCCGCCCTGCATCTTAACCAGAAAAGAAAAGCTAGCAGCATGATGGCATAACGATTAGTTTAGAGGAGGTCAAGAGGTGCTTGTTTTCATGCAGGATTTCGGCGAAAAATGCTTAGGGATTGTCTTGTGACGCTGTTATTTAGATGCTCATTTAGATTGTTGGCTAAAGTCACTGTGATGTTTATAATCATGTGATTTGGCTTTTTGAATAAGAGCCACACGCTAAGAATGCAGAAAAATAATAATTCTCTGAAAACCTCTTTCAGGATTATCCAGAGCTTCAACATCACTACATCCCTACATCTATGCACAACAAATACTGCGTTTATGATTTGTAGTGACTGCACATACTGCAACACACTCCATTTGAATGGATTTTTTTTAATAACTACACAATGCAATGTCAATGCGATAATGACTTCCATCATGCCGGTCTGCAAATAGACAACTAAAGCTCTTATGTCACGAATTGTGATATAATCCTGCTTAAACTGTGATATAACTTCAAAATGCAGTTTAAATTCACTACAGTTGAGTGAACAAAATAAATAAATAATATTTGCAGTCTGGGCACCGTGACTGCAACAGTAAATGCTGACAATGCTGATAGATTCTCTATAAAAGTGGTCACTGACAAGCATATCAATAAAAAAAATATATGTCAGAAAAATATCCTTGTTATCTAGGCAAAAAACACAAATGCTAAAGTAAACTGGTTCATATTAAAGGGATGGTTCATTCAAAAATGAAAATTCTGTTATTCACCCTCATGTAATGTTTTTATAGATATTTTGAAGACCAAACTACATTGGACCCCTCTGACTTTTTTTTATTTATTTTTTATATCTTCTTTTGTGTTCTACAGAAGATTTTAAACAAAATAAGTGTGAAAAAAATGTTTATAGATTTTCAATATTTGAATTGTACACCCATTTAATACCCAATACTTTACACACTCTTACACTGCAAAGCATTTCAGAGTAGCATTAAGATCGTTCAGGGGAAGATCTGGATGATCAGGAAGTGTACAGGGTTTGTGGATGGGCAGTTTTCCCTTTGGGACCAACACCAGAGCAGGCTGTGACAGTGACAAATGACTACAGCAGCATTACAGACACGTAGGACAATGCTGAAACCACAGCATCCAACACCAACAGTCATTGTTAATTGTTAGCAATTACCTTATTATTGTTAGTGCTTAGTTGAAAGCCATTCTTGAGGTTCTTTGCAATTTGTAAAGCTAATATCTTTCAACATCTATTATTGATTTCATTTTGACCTTGTCAAGTGAGAGAACATTATTTCAAGAAGGTTCCATCTTAAACGTAACAAATAAATCTTATCTGAAAAGATGAGGAAGCTAATTCAACCGCCAAAAATCAGCTAAAGAAGTCCTTCTGTATTTTGAGTTATTTAAACGAGGACATCAATCTGATCTTTCTGGGCTCTTATTTCTTCTTAAGGGGGCATTTCTTGAAGCTAATGAATGCAAAAATCTTTCACCTTGAGGTGAGTGATTTATTGGCAGTGTGAACTACAGGCTACTCAGCATGTTCTCCTGTAGAAATAGTTATTCTGCAGCTGTAGGATATGCATATAGCTGCCCAGTTCCTTTGATCGGCAGCATATTTCATAAACAAAGTAATGCGGGTTCATGTGTGTTCATTTAACATCATGGGATTTTGTACAGATTTTGTACAGTTGGGAGAAGAGCTGTGAATGGCAGTGAAGCGATGCAACTGATGCATTAGATCACATGACATAGCCAATATGGCGGATATAACATACTGCACACATACAGCATAGAAAGCTCAAGTGTTTGTCTCAGTTACAAAAAAGTGCCATTGCAATGCTAATTTCATGTTTTTTAGGACATAAACCATCGTAATTCCATGGTATTCTCTAAAGGCCTTTGAGTACCTTACAATGCTATAGTAAATTTTTGTACTATGGGGCTATATATCTTTTTAACTTTGCACAGATCATAAAAGATGTCATAAATTGGGCAAAATAGGACAATGTCTGAATGGGGAAGTCTTTAACACTGTGTCCACTTGCTTGGTCTTGATTCTTAATTATAGCAGGCATAGATCTGGTATCTCTGGAGAAATAATTAACTGTTTCAAGGAGATTGAGCCAATCATGAGTAACTTTAGCAGAGTGTGTGGCAATCTGACTGTGGGTGGCAGGCTAGTCTGAAGGAAACGGCAAAGACCTCGACAACAGCAACATGTGACAAAAAAAGGGTCTGGTTGATTTCACGTGTCTTACGCTGCCTTCATGTGCTATCAGAGTTATTGCAAATACGAGTTACCTAGACAGAAATTGAACCTGAATGGCCTTGCAAAGCCATATTTACAACTGGAAAACCACTGGATTTTGATATCCAAGTTTCAAAGTTTAGCGGGCCATAAACTCCATGGCGGAGGAGAGAACCAACCTTTCTCTTGCCATTACAGTAATGCATATTTAAATATAAATAACCATTTGATGCATGTTGTTTGTATTTTACACAGTGAAAGTAGCATTTAAAGTAGACCATCAATTGCTAGATTGGGGGTGTGTCCAATCCTGCTTCTAGAGGTCTGATGTACTGCAGGGTTAAGATCCAGCCTGTCCTAACACACTCTACCAGATGTGTCTTTTTTATTAGCTGTTTCTGGCTGTTTTGGAGGTAAACACAAGACAGGATTGGACACACCTGATCTAGATTGTGTTTATATGGTTGCCAACAAATGGGATGCAACATTTTAATCAAAGTCTGTTGAATACTGACTAAAAATCTTGTATTTGTAATTTGTAATCCTGTAATTTGTCTTTAATAAATTTCTTTAAGAAATAGGCAAAGGTGAACTTGCCATTCTCCATGATTCCTATTCTTTCAGACAACAAAGAGTTTGAACGTGACAACCCATAATTACAACTTTAGAAGTGGAAAGTAGGACATAAGAACGTGCTCAATTTTTGATTAGACCCCTAAATGTTCTGTTTCTAATTTTACCATTTGCCAGATCATATATTTGACTTATTCGCTAATACTAAATTGGTGACAGTGGGATAAAAATACAGCAAAGATAAATATTTCTCAGGCATAAAAGCACACCTTTTCATATATTTGTCATTTTGGAAGTCAGACCCACCATTCACACCATTGTAAAGGCTCCGATGGTGTGGTGACAGTTCGTCTCCTGCCAGTCTCCGCGGTGACGTCTCTCTACCAGGGCTGCCAAACTTCCCATGTTCAGGGCTCATGCTGTACTGGTGCCTCAGCATCTCTGGACTACTTCCTCCCAGTTTGCATTTTTCATGGTGGAGATCTGATGTTCCTAGCAGCAGGTGTCTAGCTTCTGGACTCCCAGGCCCACTTCCTAAGCTGCCCCTGTGCCTCTGGATGTGGAGCTCAGGACTCATTGGCTGTCCTGGAGCCAGATGATGCTTAGGATGAGTCTCTGGACTCCGGTGGCCCAGGGATCGACCGTACTTTTCTGGACTCAGCCCTCTAATCAGCCGATGGTCAGGCACAGATATGGAACCACAGCGTGGTCGGCAGGGCTGTGGCAGTACGAAGGGATACTCCAGGCTGGTGCTTCTGTGCCGGACAGGAGGGTCAGGGCTGGAGATCTCCACCCGATCTCCTTCCCCTCTTTTCCCAGGACGAGACTTCGGGATCTCCGGGCTTTTACTCCCAGTTCCTCCGCTAGACGGCAGCTGTTGCTGCTTGTGGTGTGGATGCTCAGAGCTGTCGGCACTTCCTGCACTAGAAGTGCTGCTTCCGTCCCCTACGTCCCGCATCAAGCCAGGTACCAGGAGCCCACTCTGGCTATCAATGGAGTTACGACACCCAATGGACCCCGTCCCACTTTGGCCTCCTTCTCCTCCACTGCCTCCTTTCTCCTCATCCATCAGCAGACAAAGATCCCTTAGCTCCAGGTTCTCCCGAATGACCTCCTCCTGCTTGCGCTCCAGTTCTGTTAGCTTCTGAAGGTACAGTGCTACCTCCTTACGCATAACGCTGGCACTGAAGTGACCCAGGCGCTGCCACTCACGCGACACTCGCTTACCCTTTTGCCGGTCATCATCCAGGAAACAGCACAGGTCTCGCAGTTCCCGATTGTCGTCTTGCAGCTTCTGGTTAACCTCCTTCATCACGATAGAGAACACACACACAATAATTGTGTTTACAAAACGTTTTTACATATTTTAAATGTTGCTAAGACATGGATATTCTGAGGCCACACAAACTATATGACATTTATTTGATTTAATAATTCATTCATTAAATTAATTGATTCAATTAATCACTGACATAAATGATACTAATGATCAATGAAACCAAACTTTGCATAACATATAATGACTATTGCATGGCTTTAAAAGATTAATATAGTGCAAGTATCATATGGACTTTTTTAAATTAAGCTTGACAGATTTGGTCACTGGGAATTGTCTTTGTATGGAATAAAGCTGGAAACAAAATTTATTTTTATGTATTTTTTAATAATATGTTCCTATAAAGGGTACATTGTGCATTTTTACGTCGTCTTATTTATATGCAACATTAATTTAAAAAATTGGGGAATGCGCATATTCAAACACAACATATGTTTAACGTTAGTTCAAATTTCAAAAATATGATTCTTGATGAAAAACAAAACTAATAATTGCTTAAGCTATATCAGTGCTTTTTTTCACAAGCTTTTTGTTTTAATCAGAAGATAAGCATGTATACAGAAAGGAAATATTCAAGGCATTATATATTCATACAGGAAGAATGATGTGCACAAGTGCTACTGGCGCATCCTCAGAGAGCGCAGGTGTGCTCCAGACACCCATGATCTCATCTGCTCACCTTCAGCCCCCGGATCTCGTTCAGATGCAGCTGGAGGCTGCGGTTCACCTCCCGAATCAGATTACTGTGATCCAGAATGGCGCTCATTTTATCAGCTTCAGCTTTTCGGAGTCGCTGCACCAGCTCCTCTTTGCTCCACTGGAGGAGCTCTTCATCAGTAAGGTTGGAGATGTCTTCTGCTGGACTTTCAGGCGCCTTGGAACCAGGCTGTGCTTGTAGAGATTGCGCTTTCTCCATCAGGAGTGGCGAGCTGCTGCTGTGATACCAGGTGCTGATCAAATATTAATGAGGCAGGCAGCATCCGCTGTGTTAGGAGGAGTCAGGGAGACAGAGGACGCATCGCTGAGTGATGCCCGTATCCGATGCCCTCAGAGTGGGAGTCGCCTTGACTTTTCCCAAAAGCAACAGCTGATGCAGCTGACGAGTCACGAAGGGCGGCATACAGCAGAAGTACGACCAGATTATTCAGCATCGACTCCCATTCATAGTTCTTGTAAGTTTGGAAAAGTGACGGTAATGGGTAGCCGGTGAGATAGGCTATGGGTGGTTTCAGGCGGCCCGATGCGCTCGCCTCCGTCCGCCTCTGCGCGCTCCAGCATCCTCGTGGAGATGAAGGAGGAGAGACGGCAGCATCCTCAGACACAGCTCCGGAGAAATGAGCGTGTCTGCACACTGAGTAAATTCTCTCTCTCTCTCTCTCTCTCTCTCTCTCTCTCTCTCTCACTCACTCTCTCTCACTCACTCACTCTCTCTCTCTGTGTGTGCTTGTGTGTCGTGCATGTTTATGTGTGAGTTGCCAAGTGGTGATGCTGTTCAGAAAGCAATTAAATTTGCGCCATCTATGGACACATTGAGGTACTACAGATGAATAGGCTAACTTTTTTCCTTGTTGAAACGGTATGTGTCGAGCATTGACTTACGGTAAAGTATTTATGTAATTAGAGTATAATGTAGACCCTTCACTGTATGCATATAGGCTACATTTTATTATAGCTGTAAACTGTCCACCTTCATTGTACATTTTGATGTAAACCCTTTATGTTACGTGCCTGTATTTAATTTTTCTTTTCAAAAGAAAACTGTTCATATTGCCCTCTGAAACAGAAAAACCTTGAAAAAGAAGATAATATTAACATAGTAAAAATATTTGAAATACATTTTTGACATTTAAAATTCTTTAGCACGTTGGAAAGTATGTGAAAAATTTGGGGTCACGTGTTTACGTAGAACTTATTTGCATCAGATGCTGCTGCTATGGAAACCGCGCAGCGCAACTACGCACAAAATTTCGACACTGCGTGGTCACGTTCCCCTGACGTCAGACTGACGCAGCCAATCGAGGCGCGCGGAGTGTGTAGTAACACGTCACTCTTCGGAGCTCCAGGAACCGGCTGGAGACGAATCCTGGTCGACGAAGTCATTTTCACTTCTCGATGGTCGTGTGACCGTGGTCATCATATTTAATTTACTGAAGCCTCATCGATTAAAGAAGGTACGTCTAACGCTGTGTTCTAGTAATGAAGTCGTGGTTCGTTGATGTGTTAGATTTAAACCCCCAGACCCCGGCTAAGGTCGGCGGAAGTCAGTAAGATTGCTGTGGGTGTACGGGCTGCACGGGTGTACTTAGTAGTATGTTTTTGTATTAATGTTTGAGATCTTTAAATAATATAACTGCCTTATATCTTGCTTTGCCCTGCTTTCTTTTTCTATGGTATATTGAGAGTGTGTTGGAATTAGCAAGCGCGAGCTTGACCAGTATAATTTAGATGTACGCGTGACGTCAAGGAGATGCTCTTATTTTGACTAAAAGATGTAAATAATGTAAAGTAATATATCGATACCAATATGTGTAATATATTTAAGAACCTTCTTTCAGTTGTTATCAAGCTGTGTAGCGTGCTGACCTTATCTTAACAATTTGTTGGTATCATTTAATGTTTTGTTTGAGGTTTTTGTTATTTTGTGGCTTTTGACATGTACAGTCTGTCTAGAGTCGTTTGGAACAGTTAGTTCATGTCTGTCCGGGAACTCTCATCATTGTGCAACCAAACAGTCAATACAGGCATTGGACCATGGTTTAGTGTTTAGGACAGGCATGTCCAGGGATCCCTCTGATTCAGGGTTATCAGAGGCCAAAGTCTCGTCTCATACTTCGAAGTGCTTTGTGTTTAGTCAGCAAACCTGGATCCTGGAGTTGAGTAGGAATTGTAGGACAGGTGTGTCCCAGCAATGGTACATTCAGCCTTAAAAATAGCATCTGGATTTGCTCCTTGACACATCTACGCACATCTCTGATCAACAAATTCTTAATGACGTTTTAGGCTTGGCAAGGGTAACCACTTGTGTCAAGTGACAGTTGCGCAAAAGAATTCCTTCTGTCACAGAAAATATAAAAGAATGCAATTTCTGCCCGCATTGCTGACATGGGCGGAATTGTCCTTGTCCCTCTGGTATTTGCTGTTAATTTTAGGCTCTGCTATCCTGCTTGTCCAGTTCGCAAACACAACCCATTAGGTGTGGTTTAGGGTTAAAAAGACTTGGCAGCTCGCTGTTTATTCATTTCGCTGTTTCTGGTCGTTCACAGTTCACACTGTAATGTCGACCTTCCAAGAGTTCATCCAACAGAACGAAGATCGTGATGGAGTACGCTGCAGCTGGAACCTCTGGCCTTCAAGCCGCCTGGAGGCCACACGGCTAGTGGTTCCTGTTTCCTGCCTCTACACCCCCCTCAAAGAGAGACCGGACCTGCCTCCAGTCCAGTACGAGCCGGTACTGTGCAGCCGGGCCAACTGCAAAGCCGTACTCAACCCACTCTGGTAAGGACTGAATCACTTTTCCAAAAAAGCATGTTTCTGTTTGTTTTGTCAGTATAGATAAAAAATATCATGATGACATTCATTTCTGAATTATTTATTAATTGGTGTACTGGAGTTGGAATGGAATTTGAGTAACAACTTGCAGTCACTGGAAAGACAGTTAAATTAAACATTGGTGCCCTTTATCATATTTCTGTTGCAGTCCATTTAAAAACACAGTAAAGCTCATGGTTTAGGGTTTTATGTGAACCAAATTTTGCCTGAATTGGATGTACTTTGGTGTTGACCTTTTATTTTAGGGTTAGTAAAATCGTATTTTACTTAGGTGGAGGTCTGGACTTTTCCTCTAGTTTTCAACAGACTTAATTACATTATTTCAGAGCTTTTTAAATGTCGAAAGAATCTGTTTTCCAACATTGTCATTGTGTTAACTGGATCAGGTTAGTTAACTGCTAATTGTTTCCTTTAACCGCTGTGACCTAAAGAAAGAGAATTGTTGTGCTGATGACTTACATTTTAAAAGACTTTTTATAGACAAGTTTAGCACCTTTAATGCTTGATTTCCTTTTGTAGTCAAGTGGACTTCAGAGCTAAGATATGGGCCTGCAACTTCTGCTTCCAGAGGAACTCTGTGAGTATACATTACTGAAACTCGTTTTCATTCCTGGCTTTGCTCCATGTGCTTCTCTAACGTCAATCACACCTGTCACTGTGAGTAAATATTCATCTATTTCTTCACAGTTTCCTCCATCATACGCTGGCATTTCAGAAGTGAATCAGCCCGCAGAACTAATGCCTCAGTTCTCCACCATTGAGTACATAGTGCAGGTAAATTTACTTTTACTCTGTACTGTACATAGGCATATTTTACTGTACAAACATATAGATTAACTACAGCTCCTTTAGCTCACAGATAGCTGCTCATCAAAAGCCACGTTGTCATTCTGTCATGAAACTAGTGTATTTAAACCGTTTAAATAGTTTTCCTTGCAATTTAAAAGTGTGTCATTTCTGTCATTATATACACTTCCATTCAAAAGAAGCGTTCACCAAGTATTCACCAAGGCTACACTTATTTGAGTAGAAATACAGTACAATAGTAATACTGTGAAATGTTTTTTAATATATTAAAGATAAATTTTCAACATCATTACTCTAGTCTTCAGGTCGCATGATCATTCAGAAATAATTCTAATTTGCTGATTTAATCCCCAATAAACATTTCTTATTATTATACTTAATATTTTTTCAGTATATTTTGATGAATAAATAGTTCAAAAGAACATAATTTATTTGAAATACAAAATATTTAAAAGCATTTCTTTAAGACAAAAATCTAACTCCAAGCTTTTGAACCATATATTAATATTAAAAAAAAATTACAATTATTAAATGAATGAAATCAAAGTATTTATTAATGAATAACAGTGTGTAATATTTGAATTACCGTTATGAAACCTGATTTATTTCTCTTCAGCGTGGACCTCCAACCCCTCTCATCTTCCTGTATGTGGTGGACACATGTCTCGAAGAGGAAGACCTCCAGGCCCTGAAAGAATCCCTTCAGATGTCTCTGAGTCTCTTGCCGCCCAATGCACTGGTGGGTCTCATCACCTTCGGCCGCATGGTTCAGATCCATGAGCTCAGCTGCGAAGGTATTGCCAAGAGCTTCGTCTTCCGAGGCACAAAAGAGCTCACGCCCAAACAGATACAGGTCAGTGATCTATATTTATTGTTTGAGTTAACATTCAAAGAACTATAAAATAGCCGGATAACCCCAGAATTGTCAGTGAAATTGATCAGGTGTTTCATGTGTTTGCAGGAGATGCTGGGACTGATGAAGCCAGCCACCTCTGGACACCAAGGCAAACCACTGGCCCCTCATGACGCTGCTGCTTCCTGCAGGTATGAGATGGTCATCTCTCCTTAGCATGCACAAACAGAAGCTTTTACAGAAGATGATGATGTACGTGAAGCCAGCTGTGCTCATTTTCTTTGCACCTGTTTTAGATTTTTGCAGCCTGTGCAAGCAGTAGACATGAACCTGACCGACCTTCTGGGGGAGTTGCAGAGAGACCCCTGGCCTGTTCCTCAGGGGAAAAGACATCTCCGTTCCACGGGCATCGCCCTTTCTATTGCTATTGGCCTACTGGAGGTACAGGACATTATTCATTTAAAAGCTCATCTTGTATGCAATAATAAAATCTCTGTATGACCAAAGAGAGATAGGAGAGAATATAAAAAGCTGGATGTATAAGTAAAATTCAGGAAACGCTCCGTTTTAGATGATTATATTTAGAAATACATCCTTAGAGCTTTTGCACATCTCCCTTCCCAGTTTTTCACTACACTGTGGGAGAGAATTCTTGAAGGGATTGTTTTCCTTTCATTATAGTGAGTTCAAGTTGGCAACGTGTCCATAAAGCTGGCTGTGAGATTCAAAGTCCACTTCAGCTGTCATGTCATATCACAAGAGCTGTACCTAGTTCTTGACCCAGTCATTATTCTTACATAACTCTAAAGATAAGAGTCAGATTACCTACTGGACTCTTGAGTTTATTTGATAATAAGTCTAGCATGACTGATTTAATTGTAGCGTGCATTATTCCCTGTAAAAGTGAAGTTCATAATATGTGGAAAAAGCTACCTAATTTCATTTAGACTGGAATACACGCTGTGATCATTAACTAAATCTACTTCAATTCAGTTTGGAAAATATTAAATACAAATTGGACTTTCATTCATTCAGTTTCTCTCTGTCATTCTGCTTGTAGGGCACTTTCCCTAACACAGGGGCCCGTGTGATGCTGTTCACCGGTGGCCCCCCAACACAGGGGCCCGGCATGGTGGTGGGAGATGAACTGAAGACCCCCATCCGCTCCTGGCACGATATTCAGAAAGACAACGCTCGCCATCTGAAGAAGGCCACTAAGGTGATTACAGATTTAAAGGATCTGGTGATAAACTCTTTATTTTTATGGTTTTCCATAAACATTCTGTTCCTTTCCTGAAAAGTTAACTAAGAATTTCTGTTAACATCTATTTAGTATTATGAGGCTCTGGCAAACCGTGCAGCAGTAAACGGACACAGCGTTGACATCTACGCCTGTGCACTGGATCAGACGGGACTGCTGGAGATGAAATGTCTATCCAACCTCACAGGGTGAGCACTGATTGAAGATTATTGATCTTAATATATCTTACATGCCATTCAATGTCCTTAATATCAACAAATTATTTCTTGTTGTGTTATAGGGGACACATTGTCATGGGCGATTCCTTCAACACGTCTCTGTTCAAGCAGACCTTCCAAAGAGTCTTCAGCAAAGACTACAATGGAGAGTTTCGCATGGCTTTTGGTGGCACTTTGGAAGTGAAGGTAACATATTTTGACTTGAACTAAAAGTTTAGGGAATGAAATTAATAGTTTTCTTCCGCAAGGCTGCATTAAATTGATCAAAAGTGACAGTAAAGATATTATAATGATACAGAATAATTCTTTATTTGTGTTATTCGTTTAAATAAATGTAAAAGCATTATAATAAGCAGCACAACTCTTTTCAACAGAGACGATATTAAGAATGATTCTTGAGCACCGTATCAAAATAATAGAATGATTTCTAAAGGATCATGTGACACTGGAATAATGGGTGCTGGAAATTCAACTTTACATCACAAGAATGAAAAACAATAGTATATTACAATATTACTGTTTTTATTTTAAATCAAATACATTTTCTAAAACAAAGAAAAATCTTGCCAACCCCAAACTTTTGATCGGTAGTGTATGTTATGACTGTAACCCAGAGTCATATTCAACCCTCTAAACCTATTTGCCTTTTTCTTCTCAGACCTCAAGAGAGCTGAAGATCTCTGGTGCGATTGGGCCGTGTGTGTCTCTCAACACCAAAGGACCCTGTGTTTCAGACAATGTAAGTCACAATCATGTAACTTCCCATTTCATGCCAGCTTTTGCAATGGAATCCAATAGGACTTTAGACGTGTACACATATGTGAGGAAGGTTTTTTTTTTTCTCCAGGAAATGGGTGTTGGAGGAACATCTCAGTGGAAGATTTGTAGTCTCACGCCTGCCACCACCCTGGCCCTGTACTTTGAAGTAGTAAATCAGGTAGATTATTATATAATTATCAGTTCTTTGAGAGCTTATGTTTACGCTGATGTATCAATAACACTGGTATGTTATACATTTTTGTAGAACAACGCCCCGATTCCTCAGGGTGGAAGAGGAGCTATTCAGTTTGTTACACAATACCAGCATTCAAATACACAGCGGCGGATCCGTGTCACCACCATTGCCAGGAAGTGAGTCTTAGTTTCAGCTTTCAACCTCACAAAATTCTGTTATGAGTAGATATTATATTAAAGTCAAGGTCTTAGTTGTTTCTTTGATTTATAAGATTGTTCCATTTATTGATATCAACTTTTATATTGTACAAAAAGGTTATCACAAAAGTTATTAAATAACTATTAAAGTTATCTAAAGTCAACATGTCTCATGTTTCCATGTGCTATTTGTGTTTGCTATAGCTCAAAATAGATCTAGCTGCGTAAATATGCATAGCTCTGAATAGCTCTTCAGTAGCTCAAATTCTTGAGTGTTCAAATTGTGCATCATTTGTTCTCGACAAACCGGATCTTTCTATTGTCACACCTAGTTGGGCTGACGCACAGTCCCAGATCCAGCATATCGAGTCGTCATTTGATCAGGAGGCCTCTGCCGTTCTCATGGCCCGGCTTGGCGTTTTCAAGGCAGAGTCTGAGGAGGGGCCTGACATTCTCCGCTGGCTAGACCGGCAGCTCATTCGCTTGGTGAGTTTCACAGCTATGTAGAAGGAAATGTAGGTCATTGTTTCCATTCATAAGAGCCGATATGACAAATCATTGAACCATTATTATAATAATGAATGCAGAAGTTGCATCACGCTCATGTTTTGTGTTTTTCTTTTTTGGTTTCAGTGTCAGAAGTTTGGCCAGTTCAATAAAGAAGATCCAAACTCCTTCAGATTGTCTGAATCTCTCTCGCTGTACCCACAGGTAAAAAAAAACCAGACTCCTTCAGATAAATGCTGATACTTGTGATTGGACTGGGTCCGTAAAAAGTATTTAAAAAGTTCTTTAAACATGTTTTTAAATAACTCCTAATTTGCATTTATTGATATATTAGTACATAAATCAAAGTCAGTACATATGTATATATATTGAATAAATCATGCCTTGGGTATTTTAAACATTTGCAGTTGAACGTGTGCCTGTTTAAATACCGATTGATACATGAAATATGCATGGTTTATTTTAAAATTTGTGCAAGTCTTGGTTGAAAAAACTCTGCAGATGCCCTGTTTGAGAACATCACATTTCTAATATTAATACTTGTCTATTTTTTTGACAGTTCATGTTCCACTTGAGGAGATCCCCATTCCTGCAGGTGTTCAATAACAGTCCGGATGAGTCGTCCTACTACAGGCATCATTTTGTGCGTCAGGATCTGACACAGTCGCTCATAATGATACAGCCCATCCTCTACTCCTACTCTTTCTACGGCCCTCCAGAGGTGATTTGAATCCCATCCATGCAACATTATAGTGTAGATTGCTGTGTAATTCTGCTCGAACTCCTCTCACATCTGTCTGGTTTTGTAGCCTGTTCTTCTGGACAGCAGCAGCATCCTTTCTGATCGCATTCTGTTGATGGACACCTTCTTCCAGTTGGTGATTTACCATGGAGAGGTACGAATCAAATGCTTGTACTATGTACAGATTATTTAGATAATGATTTCTAAGTAAGATCTTACCCATAAAATACTCATGCTACCTTAAAATCTATCCAAAATGACATTGACAGCTAATTCTGCACTTATGATGCCTAAAAATGTTAATTAGGCAGGCAGCTCCCTAGATTTTGAACCCAAGCTGTTATTTTCAGGAGGTTCCTCAAATGTTAAATAATGTTTCTCAGAGCATTGTTCAGTTTACTGATGGTGTTATTCTCATCGTCACAGACGATCGCTCAGTGGAGGAAGGCTGGATACCAGGAGATGGCAGAGTATGAGAACTTCAAGCAGCTCCTTCAGGCTCCTCTGGATGACGCTCAGGAGATCTTGCAGACACGCTTCCCCATGCCCAGATACATCGACACTGAGCACGGAGGTTCACAGGCACGCTTCCTCCTCTCCAAAGTCAACCCCTCCCAGACCCACAACAACCTGTACGCCTGGGGCCAGGTACACACCTTTAGATCTGACCGAGCGTTATGTGTTCTTAGGTGCTTGAAATTAATTCAGTGTTGACCGGAGTGTCTGATCTCTAATATTATATCTTCTCCTTGTAGGAGTCAGGAGCTCCAATCCTCACAGACGACGTCAGTCTGCAAGTTTTTATGGACCATCTCAAGAAACTGGCTGTTTCAAGTTCAGCATAAACTTTCTGCAGAAGATCAGTGAAGGATGTACATTTACAGAGTTGAAGGAAATAAAAAAAGAATGAACTTTAGACAATCTTCTGAAAAACCTCCATATCCAACCTTGACACAACTAGGTGATCTCAATGTTTGTTTTAGGTGGTCTTCCAGAGAAACGGTTATTGGATGTTTTCTAATTCTCATCTACACAAGTAATTATAATTTGTCTGTCTTGTTTGTTTGTTTGTTTGCTTATTTAATTAGTTTAGTTTGGTTTGTGTCTAACAGAAAGTGTTACGTATTAAACTTTAATAACATGACATCTGATTTCCCAGAGAGAGAATGTTTTCTGCCATGTTGCTTGTCGCTCTTTCCCAAGCATGTTTAGACTGAAATTCCTGTTAATGCTTATTTGCAAGAATCCTCTTGTCTGTTTGTTCTTTTTTGCGTATGTTTTTGTTTTGCACAGATTGACAGTCTTCTCACTTTTATGAACTGTACCTGTGATCTGCTTCACTTGCGGGGAGAAACAGTAGTTTATAGTCCTGTTCCTCCAGTCCTGTAACTAAATGAAATGAATATTGTATGTAAAGAATTTAAATGTGACTTGTGACCCACATTCCAGTTTTATCTTGATCTACAATTATGAACTAATGCTATGCATAATATTTATATTGAAAATATCTTATAGGTTTACTTCATTTCAAAGGTAAAGACGAAGTTGAGCACCTTGAAAGTGCAAACTCTGGTCTTGCTCTAAAATAAAACATTACAAAATAACAAGACTGAAACATCTGTACCTATTTATGTGGAATAATTAAAAATAAAAAACGCTTTGTACTTAAGCACATTATTATTATTTAACTAGATTTTACTATATAATGTTATGTGACTACCATACAATGATTTACAATTTATTATAAATATAACGTGAACACTTTTGTGAGTAATTTAGTTTATTTTCTGAATTTTTTTTTTTTTTATTTGATTTATTTCAACAATAATCATAAACTTATACAATCATGCCAGAGGCAGTTCATATACATTGAATACAATTTGTTGAGGATAAAATACACAAAAAAGCCTCGGACTTATTTCCATTGTGGTCCTCTACATGCATAAAATGAAACGAACAGTTCAAATGGGAATAAAATCAAATAACAAGCAACTCACACTTTACAAATTCCTAAGGCATCCTAATTGGAAAGCCATTTTTTAAATTCACTTCTAAAGGGCCATGCTTCCTGTAATTGTTTTATATGATCAGACAATTCGTTCCAAGCAACTGCACTTGAGTACAAAAATGAATTTTTCCCAACTACACTTTTAAACCGGTACAGATATATATTATTTATCCTTGCCCTTGTAGAGATACAATGTACATCTCTCACAAAAACATAGTAATCACACTAGTATTTAGGAACAGTTCTCTGAATTATTTTGTACACCATCATAATTTTAATAAACATTACTCTTTTATCCACTTTTAAAATACCCAATTCCCTGAAATGGTTATTGTTAAGATGCATACGAGGATGCAACCCCAAAACGATTCTGCACAACCTGTTCTGTGCAGTCTGTAATTTATTTTTAACATGTTTTTTAGAGCCACTGTACCAAAAAGTTACTGGGTAGTCGAAATGAGGTTGCACTAATGCACCAGCTAACATTGTCATTGTTTGTTTATCTAAATAAGCAGCCTGTCTTGCTAAAAATTGTATTCGATTATTTATTTTTGATAAAGCTACAGCTGCCATGCTATCTCCAGTCATTTTGTTATCAAGAACACATCCCAAAAATTTCACTTCTTGTTTAAAAGTAAAATACTCATCTCCCTCCCTTATTTCTGAGTTGGGACATTTCTTCAACTTTGCAGCAGAACCGAATAAAATAACCTCAGTCTTCCCTAAGTGTAAAAATAGCTTATTTTGAAAACACCAATTAGACACTTCTACAATTTCTCTACTTAACTTGCTTTCTATTGTTTCTTTATTTTCATCAGTAACTATTATTATGGCATCATCCGCATATAATGATAAGTGGCTAGAACAAGCCATCTTTAAATCATTTATATAAATTAAAAAAAAGTAAGGGCCCTAATACACTACCTTGAGGTACTCCACTAGTGATCGGCAAAAAGTCTGAGCACACTCCATTTACATCGACCATTTGACACCTGTTCGTAAGATAGGATTTGATCCATTTACATGAATTAGAGTCAAAACCCATAGCATTTAATTTCAGCAACAGAATACTATGGTCAACTGTGTCGAAGGCTTTTCGTAAATCGAGCAGTACCATCCCACTTAATTTACCTTTATCTATTCCTTTCTTTATATGATCCGTCAAATATAGAATAGTTGACTCAGTGGAATGCAACCTTCTAAAACCAGACTGAAATTCATATAAAATACTAAAATTGGAAAATTATTCTTCAATTTGGTCAAATAATATTCTTTCAAAAATTTTAGATAACGAAGACAGGATTGACACAGGCCTATAATTATTACACTCTAGCCTACTCCCTTTTTTGAACAGGCGAAAAATTTTAGCTTGTTTAAATTCGTCCGGTACCTTATTCTGGCAGATAGAGAGATTTAAAATGTGAGTAACCATAGGAGTTATAAAATTAGCAGCATCTTTAATAAACTTGGCCGGAATATTATCTAACCCTGTGGCTTTATTACACTTCAATTCACTTAGTTTCTTATAAACTGTCGCCTCTTTTACTTTGTTAAATGAAAAACCTCCTAAGGCAACACCACATTTGTCATAATATTCTTTAACCAAATTATCATCATATAAATCTGATTTTGCTGGAAGCTCTTTTACTAAATTATCGCCCACCGTGGTAAAAAACTCATTTAAACAATTAGCTACCTTTTTCTGATCTGTCATCAATTGACCATTAATTTTGAGACTGATTTTTGAATCTTTACCTTTAACCTTTTGCCGATAGCCTAAACCACTCAAGATTCGCCATAGTTTTTTAGAGTCTTGTTTAGCTTCCCTGATTTCATTCATCAAAAACATTTTTTTGGCCTCTTTAATCTTGCATCTTATCTCATTTCTTTTACATTTAAATTTGTTATAATTATCTTTATTTCCAACTTTTTTGAATAATTTTAAGCTATTATTACGTTCCTTGATATCTTTTAAAATACTATCTGTCATCCAGGGTTCTGTTATTTGCTTAATTCTTATTTCTTTGCAAGGTGCAACTTTATTCAAAACTTGCACAAATAACTTTTTAAACCTGTCCCAAATTGTATCCACATCATCAAACTGCATCACTTCTTCCCAATTAGCCTTGCTAAGTTCATCTACAAAAACTTGTGGACTGTATCTTTTAAGCGATCTAATTTTTAATGTATTATGATGACTAATAGCCTCTCTCTTTAATTTCCTAAAAACATATACCATATTGTGATCACTTAAACCAATAAACCCTTAAACCTTCATACTGCACCTTGAACAAGGTCTATCTATATATCTCTGTCATATTACATTTAATAACTTTTTATTTGTTTTATTATTATAGACCATCATTACAATATCATTAGATATTAATTAAAATGACAGGTGAGTAGCTTGCCTTATATAATGTTACAGGATACAGCAGAAACATACAGAAAATAATGGACAGGAAACATTCTTTGCTATTTATCAAACTTAAAATTTATGGAATCTGGCGTTCTCTAGTGGACATTAAAAAACTGACTGACACCAAATTCTGGCGCCTCGAGGGGGTTTGTCAACTATAATATTAGACTCGCATTTAAATCTAATGTTTTGGTGATTGAACTCTACATTTCTATTAAATGTATTAATAGCAATGATTGTTAAATGATATTCAAATAAATATTTATGGAATGTTTAAAAAAAATCCATTAATCTAATCACAAACAGCTGCGATTAGATTCTATTAGCCAGCGCTGAGAAAAGTAACAGAAACCAAGTGACCGTGCTTTTATTTACTACTTAATCAAAGGCCTGGACATTTGTATATATTTTTTCTTGAATAATTACATATTTAGTATTATTTGAATTAATTTGAATTAATAACATTTTGATTCAATAATTCAATAAAAATGTCAGCAAGCGGAAGTATTTAACTCCTAACTCGTTCTGATTGGTCACTTTTCTAACAAGGAAGTGACACCACGAGCAGCCGCGTCCTTGTGAATACTGCCAGCTACTTTATTTACTATCCTAATCTTTTGACATACTATTGCAGATATGAAGATAGATCCTGTAAAATGGAACCGAAATGCGTCATTGGCTTATGCTGTCGGTGTATGGACCATGCTTGGTTACGCATATTACAAATATACGCTCGGAAGCGACAAAGGTGAATTATAACAGGACATGTCATAGTAGATGAAAAAAATCACAGTGGGATTTTTTAATACTAAATAAATGACAATGTCTCATAATTAGAAAACTGTATGAAAATGTATTATTGCACATAATATAACGTTGCTGCTTTTGTTTTGTTTTTAGTTGAAAAGGTCGTCGAAGACAACAGACCTAATGTGAAGATATATGAAACAAAATACACTCGAACTACAGTTATCTACAAGGACCCGGAGGATTCTGTGCCATACACCACAATGCTTTTAAACTTCTTCAGAGGTACATCTGGGAGTCCTCAAGAGAGGGAAAAACAAGAAGAAGAGAAATGAGCACACGGTTTTTTTTTTTTTTCTGACATACTGTCATTTTAAAATAGAATCAGAAAACGAAATGAATGTTTTGGGAAACTGAACTCAGTTGCAGTTTAAATGAGGCAAGAAAGCTCACTATCAACATGAATATAATATTTTGATAATTGCCTTTTGAGATAAGCAACACTTCAAAAATTAAAATGTGCTAAAAGGTTTACTCACCCTCAGGCCATCCAAAATGTAGATGAGTTGCTTCTGGTGAGCATTACATCACTTACTCATCAGTGGATCCTATGCAGTGAATGGGTGCCGTCAGAATGAGAATCCTAACAGCTGATACAAACATCACAATAATCCACATGACTCTAATCCGTCAATTAATATCATGTAGAGTGAAAAGCTGCCTGTTTGTAATACATTGTTTGTAGCTATACCTCTAATACTGTGCTTTTTATTTGAAAAAGAGCTGGAAATACAATTTTGGAAAAAATGTATACAGGGTTCCTATGCAGTTTGGAATTTGATTTGAGTAATTTCCAGATTTATGTAAAAAATAAGGCAGAGTATGATTTTTTTTTTTTTTTTTTTTTGCATTTACAGACCTTTGCCCCTATTTAGTTTTCTGTAATAGAAAATTAAGAATTTAATAAAAAAATGAATGAATTATAATAGAAGTGTGTTTTCCTGCCAGCTGTTTAAAGATTCTTTAGTGATTGTCAAATACAACTGAATGAATTCAAGATGCACCTTTTCATTATACAAAAATGCAGGTTATAAGCATTTTGGGTTTCTTCTCACAATATTCATAGCACCGTATGACAGAGCCTTAAAACAAAAAACACTAATTTTTCCAGTAACCAATTAAATTAATTATAGTCAGGAATATATTTCAAGGGAGTTAATCATTCTAAAAAAAAAAAAAATGCTTTATTTTATTTTCGTCCACCAGGGGGTGGAAGCGTCGGTGTGCGCAGGCGCTCGGAGGGGCGGGGCTTCGTAGAACCCGGAATCATAAAGTGTTTGAGTGTTACACGTGATTGCAGACAAAAACAATGAAGGCGATCGTTCAAAGAGTTACGGCGGCAAGCGTAACAGGTACTGCACAAATCTCATCATTTCACAGAGAATCTTGCTGTCAGCTGGACGCTCATTGTAATGCTGTCGGTTTATTTGTTTACACGATAATGAAGGCGGCTGACAGGCGTGATACACTGCTGTCATGCGCGCTCCGTGCTTTAACACCTTCATACTGCTGACTTTTTAGCCACATTTGAAATGTGCGTTTACATTTTAAAATATACACAGATGATGAAGTCTATGCGTCAGACTTAACTGTTCAGATCAGCACTAAGTATCCCTCACACTCTCTCTGAATCAGTTGGGGAGGAACAGATCAGTTCCATAGGCAGAGGACTCTGCGTCTTATTTGGCATCTCAGTGGTGGACACGCAGAAGGATGTTGACTACATGTAAGTAATGTTCTGTTCGAAAACGAGTTGGCAGTGAGTTCATATGTAATATAATAACATATATAAAAATAACTATTATTATTATTATTATTTTTATTATTAAATTGCATTCGTTACAATTCCTATATTTATGTTCAGTTATTTCACTTTAATAGTCTGGAAAAGGACCTGCACATTGCTATTAAAGTAAAATGACTGATAAAAGCCTGATAAATAAATAATAAGGAGCCTGATAAAAATCCTAATTTTAGATGAAAATTTCAGATGGCACTTAGAGGCTTTTGCATCTGAACTCTTCGTTATATATATATATATATATATATATATATATATATATATATATATATATATATATATATATATATATATTAAAAAGATAAATTAAATGATTAAATGAATTAAATAAATTAAAAGATAAATTAAATTAATGTTTTATGTGTTTAATGTTTAATGTGCATCTCAGAAAATGCTTTATTTAAAACCCCAACTGAATGGCACTTAAATGCACTTAATTCATCTGTCAACTTTATTGTCATTGTTCACAGTACAAGTACAGACAGAGAAACAATGGGTAATAATTAAATGTTTATTTTTGATGTATGCATTGCATTCAATGCATTTGAAAAATAAAAATATTATTTTTCTAAAAAAAAGGAAACTTAGTTGTTCATTTTAAGAGAACAGGGAGTCTTATTTTCCCTTGCATAATTAATATTGCACTTTAATTAAGCAAAAACACATTTTTGGTAGAATACTCGATTACTAAAATATTCGATAGCTACAGCCCTAGTTCTGTATGTGTGCGGCAGTCATCCTCCAGGGGCTGTCATGCCATTTTGTGTTTATTTTATTATTAAAGTTTTGGTTAAATGTTCGCTGGTTCCCACCTCTTCCTTCCAGAACTATGAATTTTTTTACAATAATAATGACTTCTACTGTCTTTTTACTCGTTGCGTCGCATCGCACTGCGTAAACATAAAACCATGTCTGCATTTGTGATCGGAAAAACGACAAACAACAAGCTGTACTCTTCACTGCTCAAAACTCACGTTTGAATCGTCAGTGGCAAATCCTTTACATTCGAAAACATACTTGCAGAATGAGTCAGAAAAGACGGCATTGTAGTCTTCTCTCTCAGGAAACAGTCCTCCATAAAATGTGCTGCACACTAAATATTTGTGTTGAACTATTCTGGAACAGTGTTGTAAATACAGCTTAACCACTGATTCCTAGTTGTGTCCTCTTTTGGAAGGCCAAACAAAGTCATTTCACTTTCACAATGAAACGCACACAGCCTCTTTGCTTCATATGCGATTCATATGACCCCTTTGAAGTATATTGCTTCAGGTCAGAAACTGTGTTGTTGTGATTGGATATGACATCGCTTGGATGAGCGGCCACATTTCATATACAGTTTAAACTGAAATAGATGTAATTTATAATTTGATCGGCATGAAATTTCAGTTAAATTGGTGAAAAGAGACAAGATCACATTAACTTGTGGGTCTGACTGAAAGTATTTGTGAGTATTTGTTTTTGAAAGAAGTCTTACTGGAGCTACATTTATTTAATCAAAAATGGAATGTGAACTGTTAATACAATTTCAAATTACAATTTTCTTTTTACATATATTTTATATTTCATTTATCATTACTTCAATTTTTTTAGTGTCACATTATCATTCAGGAATCATTCTGAAATCATTATTAGAATTCATTTACACAAAAAGAATGAAAATGTATTTCCTTATTTGATGGAACACAAAATTAAATGTTCGTGCTGCTCTTTTCGTTTTCATGCTGCTCACAGTGACTATCTCAAATATTTTCTCAGGGTACGTAAGCTTCTTAACTTGCGTCTGTTTGAGGATGAGAACGGCCCGTGCCTGGAGCAGCAGCGTAATGGACCAAGAGCTGGAGGTGCTGTGTGTGAGTCAGTTCACTCTGCAGTGTATCCTCAAGGGAAATAAGCCTGATTTCCACTCTGCCATGCCGGCTGAACTGGCCCAGCCCTTCTACAACAACATGCTGGAGCAGCTGAGGGAAGCCTATAAACCAGAACTCATCAAAGGTGAGGCTAGACTAGCCGACTGTTAATGCTTTGATTCGTCTGATTGGGATTTGCTCATCGTTTAAGATATTTGTTGCATTTAATGGATAGTTTATCCAAAAAAAAAATTTCACTTGCTCGTTATTTACTTGCTTATGTCATTCCAAACCTGTAGAACACATTTTGTTTCCAGTGTTTTATGTGTGTTAGTTTATGTGTGAGTTTGTGACTGAACTGTTCCTTTAATGCTATTAGTCACTGCTACATTAATCAAACGGTAATTCAGAAATGTACTATTTTACTATGTAGTAAGAGAACAGCTCGAATAGTGGTTCCCCAATTAATTTATGAATCTAATTTATTATAATAAAACATTTAATAAATGAATAACATATTATATTTAAGTATTGTATAAATTGTATTACTTCCATTAAAATGACTAAATACGTATCAGCCAATGTTTTATTAAGGGAAATAAATAGAATTGTTTGCTTATTGGGTTGAATTTTTTTTGCTGTGTATAAATAATATTTAATATTAATGTTATATATACATATATATATATATATATATATGCAATATAATATATAAATTACATAAATATTGGAAATTGGAAAAGTTGCTGCTTAAGTTTTTATAATAGCAATTTGCATATACTTCAGAATGTTATGAAGAGTGATCAGATGAATTGCATAGTCCTTCTTTGCCATGAAAATTAACTTAATCCCAAAAAAACCTTTCCACTGCATTTCATTGCTGTCATTAAAGGACCTGCTGAGATCATTTCAGTAATCGTCTTGTTAACTCAGGTGAGAACGTTGACGAGCACAAGGCTGGAGATCATTATGTCAGGCTGATTGGGTTAAAATGGCAGACTTGACATGTTAAAAGGAGGATGATGCTTGAAATCATTGTTCTTCCATTGTTAACCATGGTGACCTGCAAAGAAACGCGTGCAGCCATCATTGCGTTGCATAAAAATGGCTTCACAGGCAAGGATATTGTGGCTACTAAGATTGCACCTAAATCAGCAATTTATAGGATCATCAAGAACTTCAAGGAAAGAGGTTCAATTCTTGTAAAGAAGGCTTCAGCGCGTCCAAGAAAGTCCAGCAAGCGCCAGGATGGTCTCCTAAAGAGGATTGAGCTGCGGGATCGGAGTGCCACCAGTGCAGAGCTTGCTCAGGAATGGCAGCAGGCAGGTGTGAGCGCATCTGCACGCACAGTGAAGCCAAGACTTTTGGAAGATGGCCTGGTGTCAAGAAGGGCAGCAAAGAAGCCACTTCTCTCCAAAAAAAACATCAGGGACAGATTGATCTTCTGCAGAAAGTATAGTGAATGGACTGCTGAGGACTGGGGCAAAGTCATATTCTCCAATGCATTTTCCAGCACGATGGAGCACCGTGCCATAAGGCAAAAGTGATAACTAAGTGGCTCGGGACCAGAATGTTGAAATTTTGGGTCCATGGCCTGGAAACTCCCCAGATCTTAATCCCATTGAGAACTTGTGGTCATTCCTCAAGAGACGGGTGGACAAACAAAAACCCACTAATTCTGACAAACTCCAAGAAGTTATTATGAAAGAATGGGTTGCTATCAGTCAGGATTTGGCCCAGAAGTTGATTGAGAGCATGCCCAGCCGAATTGCAGAGGTCCTGAAAAAGAAGGGCCAACACTGCAAATAATGACTATTTGCATAAATGTCATGTAATTGTCGATAAAAGCCTTTGAAACATATGAAGTGCTTGTAATTATATTTCAGTACATCACAGAAACAACTGAAACAAAGATCTAAAAGCAGTTTAGCAGCAAACTTTTTGAAAACTAATATTTATGTAATTCTCAAAACGTTTGGCCACGACTGTATGTATGTGTGTGTATATATATATATATATATATATATATATATATATAACGAAATAAAGTATTCTACTTTAAATTAAACTTTTTCTGACAATTTAGTTAAATAATCGAATACCTGATGACAGACAAAACTGAGTGCCAGTAAAAGAATTTTTTTTTTTTTTTACATGACTTATATATAGGTCATATGTTTACTTGAAATTACTATATTAACATATAATGAAAAATATTTTATATGCTTCAACTTAATTGAAATGCTGAAAACATTTATTATATACTATACTCATATATTTATTTCACAAGGCTAGAGTGTTGTTTTTACGTGACGTGACGTGACGTGACATTCAGCCAAGTATGGTGACCCATACTCAGAATTTGTGCTCTGCATTTAACCCATCCGAAATGCACACACACAGAGCAGTGAACACACACACACACACACTGTGAGCACACACCCGGAGCAGTGGGCAGCCATTTATGCTGCGGCGCCCGGGGAGCAGTTGGGGGTTCGATGCCTTGCTCAAGGGCACCTCAGTCGTGGTATTGAAGGTGGAGAGAGATGAATGTGTTTTTAATTCATACAGCTTGTATTGTGTTATAGATGGGCAGTTTGGTGCAAAAATGCAGGTACACATTCAAAACGATGGCCCTGTGACCATTCATCTGGAGTCTCCTGCTGGCCCTACAGACCCTAAACTGGTATCCAGCTTTGATTTGCAAGGAAATACATGCCTTAAAATGATCTTCTGCAGAAACTGTAAATTATTTAGTTCTTATTACTGCATGAATTGTTTTGGGACTATATAAACCCATTAATCTGTTTGCCTCTCTTCGTTTTTTGTTGATTTTATACTTCAGCTGTCTAAACAAGAGAAGCAACAGCAGCGGAAAGAAAAAACAAGGTCAAAGGGCCCTTCGGAGTCCAGCAGAGAAAAGGCAGCGCTGCGCTCGAAAGCAGCTCCCTGCGCCAGCAGCGGAGCAGAGGGAGATGTGTCCTCTGAACGGGAATCATAGAGTACTTCACTGTGAACTTACAACCACAGTCATTCCTCTAGTGTCTTATTTATCATAATTCAATGATTGATACATTTTTATAAGCAGTTTTTAACATTAATGAATCAAGCTCCAGGGGTTAATCTTTGGAGACTGACACCAAATAGCACAGTTTGCTCATTGTATTTCTTTTTTTTTTTTTTTTTTTTTTCAACTTGCAGATGAGTCCAGCTTCCAATGGAATGCTGCTGTCTTCAGGGATGTCTCTCAGTGCAGCTCACAATGCTTATTACAGTCCCTGTCAAATGCCTAGTTTGTAAGTTAACACAAGAACAAGTGGCAGCTCCACAGTTACCAGTTAAAAAAAAGACTCGGACACATGTCAGTGGTATTTTAGCACCACTTTAAACACAATATCTGAATATTTGCCATGCCATCTAATTTATTTAAATGTATTCATCTCTGTGATGTGTTTTAATAAAAAAGGAAAAGAAAAATGCATGTAATTGATACTTATTGCATAGCTGGAAAATAGTTTTGATCTTTATATATAATACCATCGTATTTGAAGATGCTGTTTAGATCTACCAATCTGAATCATTATTTGCAAGTATATTTTCTATTGCTTCAGAACTAGTGCCAGTCATTAGGGACGTTAGGGATTATTTTTAATGCCACATCAGTAATACCTCAGTCCTTTGTTCACTTCATTTTACTGGTTTGTTTACAAATAAAGCACAATTCGACACTTCAGAAATATTAAAACGAAAAGATGATGCTGTAGCTATTTGATTATATTGGATGGATCTGACAGTAATGTGGCACCATACAAGAGTGAGTTGTTTTTTATTATGTGGTCACTATTGCTTTGTCTGTTATTACAGATCGGTTGATATGTACTATCTATGCGTTTTTAACCTAAATCACAACAGTGTTCATCTGTGAAGGATGAATGCTGTCAACAATACGCAACTGGTAGCCAATCAAAGCAGGGGGCGTTTACATCTGAGTCTACAGTCGTGGCCAAAAGTTTTGAGAATTACATAAATATTAGTTTTCAAAAAGTTTGCTGCTAAACTGCTTTTAGATCTTTGTTTCAGTTGTTTCTGTGATGTACTGAAATATAATTACAAGCACTTCATACGTTTCAAAGGCTTTTATCGACAATTACATGACATTTATGCAAAGAGTCAGTATTTGCAGTGTTGGCCCTTCTTTTTCAGGACCTCTGCAATTCGACTGGGCATGCTCTCAATCAACTTCTGGGCCAAATCCTGACTGATAGCAACCCATTCTTTCATAATCACTTCTTGGAGTTTGTCAGAATTAGTGGGTTTTTGTTTGTCCACCCGTCTCTTGAGGATTGACCACAAGTTCTCAATGGGATTAAGATCTGGGGAGTTTCCAGGCCATGGACCCAAAATTTCAACATTCTGGTCCCCGAGCCACTTAGTTATCACTTTTGCCTTATGGCACGGTGCTCCATCGTGCTGGAAAATGCATTGTTCTTCACCAAACTGTTGTTGGATTGTTGGAAGAAGTTGCTGTTGGAGGGTGTTTTGGTACCATTCTTTATTCATGGCTGTGTTTTTGGGCAGAATTGTGAGTGAGCCCACTCCCTTGGATGAGAAGCAACCACACACATGAATGGTGTCAGGATGCTTTACTGTTGGCATGACACAGGACTGATGGTAGCGCTCACCTTTTCTTCTCCGGACAAGCCTTTTTCCAGATGCCCCAAACAATCGGAATGGGGCTTCATCGGAGAATATGACTTTGCCCCAGTCCTCAGCAGTCCATTCACTATACTTTCTGCAGAAGATCAATCTGTCCCTGATGTTTTTTTGGAGAGAAGTGGCTTCTTTGCTGCCCTTCTTGACACCAGACCATCTTCCAAAAGTCTTGGCCTCACTGTGCGTGCAGATGCGCTCACACCTGCCTGCTGCCATTCCTGAGCAAGCTCTGCACTGGTGGCACTCCGATCCCGCAGCTGAATCCTCTTTAGGAGACCATCCTGGCGCTTGCTGGACTTTCTTGGACGCGCTGAAGCCTTCTTTACAAGAATTGAACCTCTTTCCTTGAAGTTCTTGATGATCCTATAAATTGCTGATTTAGGTGCAATCTTAGTAGCCACAATATCCTTGCCTGTGAAGCCATTTTTATGCAACGCAATGATGGCTGCACGCGTTTCTTTGCAGGTCACCATGGTTAACAATGGAAGAACAATGATTTCAAGCATCATCCTCCTTTTAACATGTCAAGTCTGCCATTTTAACCCAATCAGCCTGACATAATGATCTCCAGCCTTGTCCTCGTCAACATTCTCACCTGAGTTAACAAGACGATTACTGAAATGATCTCAGCAGGTCCTTTAATGACAGCAATGAAATGCAGTGGAAAGGTTTTTTTGGGATTAAGTTAATTTTCATGGCAAAGAAGGACTATGCAATTCATCTGATCACTCTTCATAACATTCTGAAGTATATGCAAATTGCTATTATAAAAACTTAAGCAGCAACTTTTCCAATTTCCAATATTTATGTAATTCTTAAAACTTTTGGCCACGACTGTGCAATCTGCACCTGGAACGTTCTGATGTGGGGGCCCAAACAGGACAGAAAATAGGCTATTCTAATTTTATGATGTTTTTTATGTTGATAAAATTGTAAGTGGTCCTCAGAGAACAGTTCAAAATAATAATAATAATAACAATAATAATAATAATAAAAAGTTAATGACCCCAGGGCTATTTCATCATAGCAAGTCAGTGTTTGCTTAAGCAACCAAGGAAGTTGCACGAAGTTTAGCACCTTTAATTATTTAGCATTTATTCTATCAAATTATTTTGGATGCCTATACTATACCACCCATGACGTGCAGCGTCGGTCACGTGATCATGTGACCGCGGATTGTTGGTGTGACGCGCCTGTTAAACTGTCAGAGAGTAGCAGAATCCCTGGACTGTTATTACTGCAGACACATGTGCTAATGTGCTGGCCGGACTCATAGGTAGGTTTATGTAATATCAATTTTCTATTACAATATTATAGCATAATTAGTTAAGTTTTGAATGAAGTTGTTTCAGTTCGCATTGGGCTCTGTGATTTTATTGACGCATTAAACCTCTTTTTTTCAACACTGTAATTTATTCCAAGTGTTTAGACTTTCAAGCTGCAACTTATTCATATTCGTCATATTTACTTATTGTTTACATGCATAACACGATATACAATCAAACATTACGGAAAGTTGGAGGAAGATGTGTTAGGTATATGGTGGATGATAATTGTGTTATAATAGCAATAAATATAAATTTTTGCTAATTACTTGTCAGCAAATGTTAAATAAATTCCTCTCTAGGTAAGTAAATGCACACACACACACACACAATATATGTAAACATATTTATATAGGCTATATATATATATGTAAACATATATATATATATATATATATATATATATATATATAACATTGTATTTAAAATTATGATTTTACAATTAGCTGTTAGACAAATATATTGAATAACTGAAAAAAAATTAGATTCATCTGAAAAGTGAGTTTATTATATGACTTTTATACAGGCATATGAATATATAGAAATATTTTTTTTAAATGCCTATATATTGTATTTATGAAGAGAGCATTGTAAAATAAATACAGTGCCTGATATGAACTCTGTAATCTTTGCAAGCTTGCTTTACACTCAACTATTACAAAATGATTTGTGCATTTTAATGTTCCACTAGTCAATAACACAGTTACAGTGAGTACAATCATGGTTCTAGTCTGATTGTGGGATCTCCAGCACTGATAGTGCCAGCATGTACTTGGTTTGCACTGAGGGCTGATGCATTGATGTGGTCCATCTTTGTCAGGAATTTTTCAGCATGTATCACATCAGATTGCTTCTATGCACTGTAGTGACAGGAACAAACAGGAAGAAATGTGTGCTTGTGCACAGAAAGAGGGTAGGGAGCTGTAGAGCATTCACCCTCCTGCAGAAAACAGACTTTTAGCCTCAGACCTCACTGCCTTTTGATAAATGTTTCTATGAAATATGCATGTGTATTTCTGTGGTTTGGGTTATTAAGAATTATGTTTTTACACTGGATATGGGAACATCTTTAAAATCCTCTGGTCTAAATGTCACTGGTGTGTGAAATGGATTACAGTATGTGTAAGACATGCTTCCTTTTTCTGTGTGTTGTTGTGTGTGTGTTGGTATGTTGCTGCTTAGCATGCATATTATTAGCATACTGGCTGTTTATTTGTACTTATAAATCATCATTAGTCTGCATGACCATATTTTAGGTCCCTTAATCCTTACCCATATTTAAACTTAACTACCTTAAAAACTATTAATAAGCAGTAAATTTGGAGTTTATTTAGGGAAAACTCTTAATTAATAGTGAATGTGTTCCCTGTTGTAAAGTGTCACCGTATTTTTTATAATTGAATGTATTTTTATTGACATAATAAAAATGTATATACTCTATATATTCAATTATCCATTCATCTATTCAAAATATATTTCTGAAAAATACATAAATTAATTCTATAGATTATGTATATACTTGTATAATAAAATTTAGTAGGCCTTTTTTCAATCTCAAAGCCATTAGGATTTAAAATAAATAAAAACATATATATATATATATATATAAACTTAACTGTTTCCAAAAAAAATATTTAAGTTATGTAAATTATATTTTTATTTATTTGTCAATGCCTTTTGGGTCAAGTCTCAAAGCCATTGGCATATATAAAAAGAACTAAAAATATGTATATATATATATGTGTGTGTGTGTGTGTGTGTGTGTGTGTGTGTGTGTGTGTGTGTGTGTGTGTGTGTGTGTATATTAAAATGTAATATATAAACCTAAATACTTCTAACTATATTTTTAAGTTATGTAAATTATTAATAATAATTTAGATAATATTATTAATAACATACAGTCTTTCTTTTTCAGTGTCAAAGCCTTGTGTATGTATTGTATCCAGCACACATGGCAAGTCTTTTAGTGTTAAAAAAAAAATAAACCTTTAAAAAAAAACTGAAGTTGTTTGAGAGAATGTCCACTTGTGTATGTGACAGGGGATTTTATATACTCTTTTAAAAACCCTCTAACTGTTTTTTTCAAAGCCAGTGTATTGGTCATATCACATGTGTCTTTGTCTGATTGCAGCTGTGTTACACACTCACTCACACACACACACTAGTTTCAGTTCAAACTCTCGCCTGACTATGGATGTCCCAAAAGACAGAATCAATAGTGTGAAGAACACAACAATGCTCCATTGATATTGCAATGCAGAAAGCGAGAGGCATGATTTAACACCTGCTGCTTTCATAAACAGGATAACTTCCCCGATCTGTAATTAAGAGTCCAGTCTGTTCAATAAAGCTATTTTGCAGGTGACCTGGAGTGTGTAGAATATGATTATACTGTATTTTATATATAGTGCCTGTACTAACCACACAGTGTTGCTCAAGCTCAAACTAAGCTGTGTTACTGATCTGACCACTGACTTCACTGTATGTTCCTATGAATAACTTCTGCAAATTGTGTTTTAAACAGCTTTGAGGAAATGATCTGTTTAAGATCTTGTGCTTGCATCTGTCTGTATATGTGTGTGCGGCTTTATTTCTGTGTACTTCTCTTAGTGTTGTATAAACTTGTTAAATCATCTAAACCAACAACAGGTATGTTAGACCCTATACCATCTAAGCTCCTAAAAGAGGTGCTTCCAGAAGTCATAGATCCTCTTATGACTATTATTAATTCCTCATTGCCATTAGGAAATGTCCCCAAAACCTTCAAACTGGCTGTTATTAAGCCTCTCATCAAAAAACCACAACTTGACCCCAAAGACGTAGTTAATTATAGACCAATCTCCGATATCCCTTTTCTGTCCAAGATAGTAGAAAAGGTGGTATCCTCACAGTTATATTCCTTCTTGGAGAAAAATGGTATATGTGAGGATTTCCAGTCAGGATTTAGACCGTATCATAGTACTGAGACTGCTCTCCTTAGAGTTACAAATGACCTGCTCTTATCATCTGATCGTGGGTGTATCTCTTTATTAGTTCTATTGGATCTTAGTGCTGCATTTGACAAAATTGACCACAACATTCTTTTGCATAGACTTGAACACTTTGTTGGCATTAACCTAAGTGCATTAGCATGGTTTAAATCGTACTTATATGACCACCATCAGTTTGTAGCAGTGAATGAAGAGGTATCATATCGATCACAAGTGCAGTATGGAGTACCTCAAGGCTCAGTACTAGGGCCGCTACTCTTCACGCTTTATATGTTACCCTTGGGAGATATCATCAGGAAACATGGTGTTAGCTTTCACTGTTATGCTGATGATACTAAGGTCTATATTTCTTCGCGGCCCGGTGAAACACACCAATTTGAAAAACTAATGGAATGCATAGTCGATATAAAAAACTGGATGACGAGTAATTTCTTACTGCTAAATTCTGAAAAAACTGAAGTGCTAATTATAGGACTGAAAAACTCTGCATGTAATAACCTAGATTATTGTCTAAGTCTTGATGGCAGCTCTGTCAATTCTTCGTCATCGGTTAGGAACCTAGGTGTGCTATTTGATCGCAATCTTTCCTTAGAAAGCCACGTTTCTAGCATTTGTAAAACTGCATTTTTCCATCTCAAAAATATATCTAAATTACGGCCTATGCTCTCAATGTCAAATGCAGAAATGTTAATCCATGCATTTATGACCTCAAGGTTAGATTATTGTAATGCTTTATTGGGTGGTTGTTCTGCACGCTTAGTAAACAAACTACAGCTAGTCCAAAATGCAGCAGCAAGAGTTCTTACTAGAACCAGGAAGTATGACCATATTAGCCCGGTCCTGTCAACACTGCACTGGCTCCCTATCAAACATCGTATAGATTTTAAAATATTGCTTATTACTTATAAAGCCCTGAAAGGTTTAGCACCTCAGTATTTGAATGAGCTCCTTTTACATTATAATCCGCTACGTTCTCAAAACTCAGGCAATTTGATAATACCTAGAATATCAAAATCAACTGCGGGCGGCAGATCCTTTTCCTATTTGGTGCCTAAACTCTGGAATAACCTACCTAACATTGTTCGGGAGGCAGACACACTCTTGCAGTTTAAATCTAGATTTAAGACCCATCTCTTTAACCTGGCTTACGCATAACATACTAATATGCTTTTATTATCCAAATCAGTTAAAGGAGTTTTAGGCTGCATTAATTAGGTAAACCGGAACGGGAACACTTCCCATACCACCCGATGTACTTGCTACATCATTAGAAGAATGGCATCTACGCTAATATTTGTCTGTTTCTCTCTTATTCCGAGGTCACCGTAGCCACCTGATCCAGTCTGTATCCAGATCAGAGGGTCACTGCAGTCACCCGGATCCAGTACGTATCCAGACCAGATGGTGGATCAGCACCTAGAAAAGACCTCTACATTCCTGAAAGACAGCGGAGACCAGGACAATTAGAGCCCCAGATACAGATCCCCTGTAAAGACCACAAGAAACAGATGATTCTTCTGCACAATCTGACTTTGCTGCAGCCTGGAATTGAACTACTGGTTTCATCTGGTCAGAGGAGAACTGGCCCCCCGACTGAGCCTGGTTTCTCCGAAGGTTTTTTTCTCCATTCTGTCACCGATGGAGTTTCGGTTCCTTGCCGCTGTCGCCTCTGGCTTGCTTAGTTGGGGTCACTTCATCTACAGCGATATCATTGACTTGATTGCAAATTAATGCACAGACACTATTTAACTGAACGGAGATGACATAACTGAATTCAATGATGAACTGCCTTTAACTATCATTTTGCATTATTGACACACTGTTTTCCTAATGAATGTTGTTCAGTTGCTTTGACACAATGTATTTTGTTTAAAGCGCTATATAAATAAAGGTGACTTGACTTGACTTGCTGTGTATACTAATTAAACATATCGCTTCAGAAAATAACTGTTTAATAATTTCAAGAAGTGTCAGGCAGACAGGGCCGTTTGTGGAAATGATTACAGCTTCTAGAACCTAATCTCAGGCTTACAGACAAACCATTCATCCGTTATCATAATAACAGACATTTCATAGTATGACTGAATATGAAGGGAGACAAGAGTGCAGCAAATACAGTATGAATGAATGCATCACTCATACTGAAAACAGATTTTACAACAACAATTTTATATCAGAGTCATCTTATTTAGTGATCCCCATGCCTCTTTTGACTTGCAGGACTTTAAAACAACAAGAGCAACATGGCAATGAAATCGTTATTACAACCCAGCCGGATGGGCAGAACTGGTAGCTTTCTTCAGGTAAGATTATCTTTCTGTGAACATTTCTATATCTGCATCTTCTATATCTTCATAATAAAATTGAGCAGGATCCTGAAAAATCAAGGGCAGCATTTGAAACTTCGAACATTTTGTGTTCCACTGCGTACATTCACTGGCTGTATATAACAGTGGACAGTGTCTGTGTGTGTGTGTGTGTGTGTGTGTGTGTGTGTGTGTGTGTGTGTTTGTGTTAATAGGTAATTTAAAAAATTACAAACTTTTTATCTCACAATTCTCACTTTTGTTTTTTCCTCACACTTCTGTTTTTTTTTTTCAGAATGAGATATAAACTCAGAATTGCAAGAAAAAAGTCAGACCTGTGAGTCAAAAAGTAGCAATTACCTTTTTTTATTTGTTTTACTTTAAAATGGGAGAAAAAACTATTGTGAGATGTAAAAAGAAAGAAAAAAAAGTAAGAATTGTGATATTTAAACTCACAATTATGAGTTTATAACTTGCAGTTAAACACTTTTCTTATGGCTGTAATGGAGCTTATTTGCATATCTACTGTCGTCATTGAAGATCACATGTAAATACTTGCATAAAGAAATGCTGTGATGGTTGGGTTGGGTTGTGTTGTCATGGTAAATCCCATTTCCTGTCGGGGGAAATAGATTAAGAACACAGGAAAGTGACTAACTTTCTTCCTTCTCATGGATGGATGTCCAGCGAGGCTGAAGCGGTTTCTCTTGTTTTGGTCTCAAATAAGCCTTTTTCAGCTCGTTGTTGTTGTTTTTGTTGTTTTCAGCTTCCGTTTTTCCTTCACTGTTCTCTGCAGGTTTCCTGGCAGTTTACCTTTTTTCAGATTCTATATTATCTAAAGGGATATTGCCAAAGTGGATTTAAAAAGACCGCTACATTAATTCACCTAGATGTTTTCTGCTGGGACAAGTAAGATTTTACTTTTTCTGTCCATGTGTAGCTTGTCGATGCATTTGCATTGTCACTGGGTGCATTGGAGCAGCAAATGGTTCATGCTGCGCAGAAAAAAGACAGAGATCCAGACAGAGATCCAGACATGTCTGTGCTCATAGAGTGAGTACACATTAATATACAAATATCAAGAATGCATTAAGACCATCATTGTACAGTAAGCTAAATAACAGAGCATTTAAATTCAACAATAGCTGTACTTTTAACTGTACTTTTAATAGATGCATTGCTGTTTATGTACTGTAATAGTAAAGAACCTCTGTATGTTTTGAAGTAGAGTCCAGTAGAGGACGAAAGTCTAGTCAGTCTTTCTAATGCCTTTTCTTCCTTTAAAGGACATAAAACAACACTACAAGACAACCCACTACACCCATTTTGTTCTCTGTAGGATAGAAGGAGAGATGAGCGCTTTGTGTCTACATTATCCTGCAGATGATGGGGATGGTACGAGTATAAGTGTCAGTGTCTTGGACAAACTGATACATACACACCCCATCTGGCTTCTGCTTTCAATTGACCAGCAAGAGGCCACTGGCATCCTACTGCAGCAACCAGATGGGGTAAAATATGTTAGGGAGCGAACACAAAGACACCAGACAGTTTTTTTTTTTAAGAAATTAAAACGATGACAGACTCATTTTTTGGTGAACTGTCCCTTTAAGAACTACTGCATAAGCATTTTTTTTTCTTTCCTGTCCAGGTGTTTTTAGTGTGGAAATCATCTGTCCTCCAAAAGAAGGTCCTGTCATTCCACATGGATGGTAGCTCAGACTCCACCGTCATTCACATCCCTGTAAAGCAGAGTCAGTACAGTATGTCAGATCCCTTATATCATATTAAGCCATAACTGTTGTTGACAGCTCACATCTTGCCGTATTTACTTCTGTGTACTATATCACCATCAGCTCAGGATGTTTGGCAGTGAAAGACGTGGGGTTAATCTGCTTTTATTGGGTATCTATCTTTTTTATTGTTTGTTGATACCAAGCAGCTTGTTACTTTCACGTGCATGCAGTGGTGAGGTCAAAGACCACTTGGCAGTGACTCTACACTCATGCACTTTTGATATCATTTTATAAATCTCTGTTTTGAGTCAGAATGGGAAGTTTTCCCCTTGTTTCACAGGT